>NC_070642.1:7069241-7387741 GCF_947347685.1 Pleuronectes platessa
TTTGACGTCAACACCATGGAGTGGATTCAGACCATCCCTCTCAAGAAGGTCAGTGCTGTGATGAGAAGGAAAAGTCAAATCTAAGAGACAAGCTGAGATATCTCTGGCTCCACCTGCTGGCTCAAATAAATTAATTCTGTTCGTCCCATCACTATAGTATCCACTCATTTTTTTCAATGCAGTACTGTCCGATTAAGAAAATAACAAAATCTTTTTCAAATCAATTTCAGATTAAGAGTAGAATTATTAGATTGCATCTCTAGACTAAACGGATAAAAAGAGAACAGAGTAAATTAGTTTGAATGTGTGATGATAAATTTCGGATTCTTCTTCAGGTGCGGCCTCTGAACATTGACGGCTCCCTGAACCTGCTGGGGCTGGAGACAGTCAGGCTCATCTACTTTAGAAACAAGACGGCCGGTAAGAAATCACAAGTTTACTGTGTTAAGTATCACAAGAATAAAAACTCACAACAAAGTGCTTTATTTCAGTTGTGCTGTAAAAATAAAATGGTTCATATCATAAATGTTGGCTTCATATTAACTAATCAGTTAGTTGGATATTCTGACTGGCTGCTGACAGATGCAGTTTTTACTGCTCTGGCTTTTAAACTATTCAGTGTGTGTACAATATTCTATGTGCTATATCCCAATAGTGACATCAGTAAATGTATAAAGTTAGACATGCTGCTCTCAGCCACCAGAGTAAATCTGAAGTGCTTTGTAGTCACTTGTGTAAACGTATCTGGCGCTTTGTTGTGATGTTCCAGAGGGAGATGAGCTGGTCGTCCCGGAGACATCAGACAACAGCAGGAAGCAGATGGTGCGCAGCATAAACAACAAGAGGCGCTTCTCCTTCAGGGTTCCTGAGGAGGAGCGACTCCAGCAGAGGAGGTAGTTTACCAGTGGCACGAGGCAACACACCCTTCAATGTCTTTCTGTCCTGTGTGTATTTTTATGCTTCGATTGTGTGTGATTCTAGGGAGATGCTTCGAGACCCCGAGATGAGGAACAAGCTGATCTCCAACCCCACCAACTTCAACCACGTGGCCCACATGGGACCAGGAGACGGGATCCAGATCCTTAAAGACCTGCCCATGGTATACACACACACACTCACACACACATTTATAAACGGTAAATACAAATACAAGCATCCTGGAAAACGTGGCTGTTGTAGTTGAATGACACATTCATGTACACAAAGGTGCATCAATTACACAATCAGCACAGTATGATCTCAACACAAAACTAGTTTCTGTGTTAGTCCCTGTTTTCTATCCTTACCTGAACAGATGAGTCAAATCACATAATGAACCTAATCATATATATATATATATATGATTATTTGTAGTAGTAGTAGTATTGTAATTATTACCCACTTAGGTTCATTGATCTCCATCCCACCTGACCCATTGTGTGTTAATAAACAGCATGTTTGCATGTTTTTCTGCTTAAACCTTACAAACACACATGGGCCACGTTTGTGTTGAGTGGTCGGACCATGTGGTGTGTCTCACTGTGCAGCCTCCTCACTCCTCTACCCTGCACTGCTCTGTTGGTGTATATGTGCATTTGCTCTGTGCGTATTTAAAACCAGAACGTTCGTGTTCAGGAGAACCGTGCGGGTTTCAGTGGTTCGGTCAGTATCCCCTCCATCACCAAGAACCGTGCCGAGCCAGGCCGCTCCATGAGCGCCAGCAGTGGACTGGGCATCCGTGAGTGATTAACAGGAGTTCATAAATCCTCTCAGAATCAAAGTAGCTTTGGCATCGTGAGACCTGCAGGATAGAGCGTTTACATATAGATTCTCGTTTCTCAGGCTCATCCTCTCAGAACGGCAGCGCTCTGCGTAGAGAACTGTCAGGAGGAAGCTACGGCTCCAAACGTCAGACCATGACGTCTCCCTCGGAGAGCTCCCTGTCCTCTGGTGGAGGAATGGACTGCGGTGACGCTCCACTCTCACAGTTTGACAGAGAGGTCAGTGAATACATTAACTCTGAACATGCAGCTTCATGTGCGGTTGAGTCTAACCATTAAAGCATTGGATGTAAAGTATCATAGAGATGAGTGGGATTTTGGAAAACTCTAAACAGCTAAACAGGGCAGATCCACAGCCACATTATGAATCTCAATGTGAAGTTAATGTCATCCCAACATCAGCTTTGTATGGACACATCCCAATCAAGATCATGGTTGTTTCCTTGTCATTTGATTGTAGACATTAGAAAAAGAAGTTCTTAAATACTTGAAAACAAATCACATTGTTCCCCATTGGAAAAAAAAAACTCCTCCCTGTATCCCATCAGTCACAAACATCCCGGCCTCCGCGTGCAGGTCTCTCACCTCATCCCACTCCTCCAGTCGATTGGTTAGATCTCTGTGATGTCAGCGCTTCCTAGTAAACGGATCGTAGGGTCTTCTGGCCTTTTCCTCTCTCCCGGTGTTGACATTGTCGATTCCTCCCCATAAAAACCTGCTGTAGGTTTAGGTTGTTGTAGCTGACTAATGTTTGTTATGTCCCTTAAGGAGTTGAGAGATAAAACGTAACTGGCGTCAGGCAGTAGTGGAAAAACTGTTCCTGAATTATAGTGATTTATGAAAATGACCCACCAGTAACCTTGGTCATGAAGCTTCACCTGACAAAAAAAAATCACTGGCATCAAACATTAGCTTTTGCGTTCAAGCCCGACCCACAACCATCCTTCCCGTGGCTCCTCATCCCCCATTACCCACAAGCCTGGACCCTATCAACTCCATTAGCGCCTCATTTTTGCCCCATTCCTCGTCTCCCTCCACCCTCATCCCCGCTGTGCCCCCCCCTCCCCCTCCCCGCCTGCCCTCTCCCAACCCAGCATGTTGACTGTGGGCTGGGCGCTGAGTCTGAACTCTCCTCTGCAGTGGCAGGCGGTCTCACCGTCGGAGAAGACCCCCGATCTGAAAAGGGCTTTAAGGACCCTGCTTAGTAAGATGAAGGTAATGTCAACAGCTGCAACGACCTTGCACCAAACACACACCTGAGAGCATCGTGTCACTGAGTGCGCACACACACAGGCTCTGCATCTGTAGGCAAACACGACACAGCAGCATGAGGAGCATTCAGAACCTGAACACACACACACACACACACACACACAGGCTGTCATCATATCTCTGTCGTCCCAAGGCCCCTCGCTGCACCTCTTCCAGCCCTGTCATGTCAGCAGCACCAGCTTTCACCGGAGCATCAGCTGCACCAGCGCTCTGTCCCCCACCCCACCCGACTCCATATTGTTGTATCTGATGGAACGAGGACAACGCTGCTGCCGCTGCTGTTCGGCCATTCTGCATACGCCTTTCCCGCCGTGGCCCAACCAGCCAATCACAGAGCATGTCTGCCTCCTTACAGCTCCATGCCAACCCTGTACCCACGAGCTGTCCAGTTCAGAGCACAACGAGGCCACAGCGACTTCTAATAAGTTCACTGTGTTGTCTGTTCTCATGGTCCCACCAATGGTCTTCCTCTAATGAAACAGTGATACTTGATACATGAAGTGGGATCCATCACAACAGCTGCATGGTTTGGAGTGAATCCTCAGTCACATCTCTCTCTCATAAGACTGATGAGTTCATGTTAATAGTTTCTTTCAGACACAACCTCACACAGACAAAGTTGTGTCTTAGTAAATCTGAGACAATGTAGCTGGGCAGCGAACCTTTGCCTTCTGTAGGAGCAGAGGAATTAGGACTGACAAAAAAAACACAGATGCCCATCTACATTGACGTGTGAAAGTGTGTGTTTGTTTGTGTGTAGCTGTTATCAGATATGAATGCCAGATAATGTCCGCAAGTTGGGGTCCAGAGTTTCTCCAGAGCCTTCAGGAGGCGGGATGTAATGTATAAATTACACAGCTGCGATCACATGTTTTTACTTCCACCATATCGACACCAGCATCGGTTAGAATCTCAAAAACCTATTGAACTTGACATCATCGTCAGTTATATTTGTGTTATTTTTGTTCTGTTCTTTTTTGCGTCTGTGGCGTGGTACACCTGCCTTCTCACATTCCGCCCCTCTGGAGAATGTCATCATATTATCTGGAGCTCTGTGCATGTCTGACAGCAGCTACTTTGCGTGAGACAGAAATGTGATGTCTACTCTGGTTTTCCCCACAACAACCGTGTGGAGCTTTGCTTCAGTCCGTGGTGGTTTCTACTGGTCACGCTGTGATCTGCTGTAGCCGTAGATGGTAGAGAAGACTTCAGAGGGGTGACTGTGCTCTGTGGTGTCTTCAGGCCAAATGTGTTTGTGTGAGTTTAGATTTGGATCCAAACAGGAGACTGTTGCACATGAAGGGAAATCAAGGGGGGGGGTCACTGCAGTGGAAACACAATGATTCCAGAGATTCCCTCGACCTGAGGACATGATCACTGAAGTGGAAATAACACAACTCACACACACACAATGAGCTACAGCGTCCGTCTGAATGATCCAGTGCTCTGATTAAGTTTAAGTTCTACATATGATTACATGTTTACTCACCCAAGGGCTGTGTAAGAGTCTGTGTGTTGTACAGTATGAGTTCAACACACACACTCTCCCTCCTCTGCCCTCGCCTGCATGTTTGTTTTCCCTGAGCTGATCATTTCTGCTCAATTGAGCTGTTGATGTGCTGATGGTGTGGAATGTAGTGGAAGCGGGATGGGGGGTGGTGGGGGGGGCGGCGTTAGCGATACGCTGCATTCTGACTTCACATCTGCGCTCCGTCCTAAAACAGCAGATTCATAAAAACCCAGCAGGCTGGAAGTCAACGCAGGCCTGCAGCGCTCAGTGATCCCTTCCTCACTGAGGCTAGATCCACGTCACTACGTTTCCATTTGATGCATTAACTCTGTTACAGATGCATCAAACCTCCATTCTATTGGTTTTCTAGTTGTAGAGCCACTAACGATGCCGGCCCCCTTTTACATTGAAAACTTTGGACCAGCGTTTCAGTCTGGACTGGCAGAAACCAAGATGGAAACGATAGACACTTGCAACTGCTTTCTGATTGGATCTTTTCGGTCACAATTTACCCTTCGCTGATTCATTGGGCTTCTATCACATGACCCATTTCCAGAAGGAAACCACCAGCGTCAGCCTCGACTACCAGTGAACAACTCAATGTTGCTTACCCTGTTGTCTTTGCTAACAGCTGTTGTGCAGTTGAATTCAGCACCTTGCAACAACACAACTTCTTCCATGTGTAGGACATGAGCTGTTATTCCAACAATTCCTATTTACACTGAGAACTGTATATCCACCGGACACGAGAAGTACGTTTTCTAATAAGGAGCCAAAACGTTTGTGTAGAAAGATTGTTTTGATCTCAAACTAAAACGGAGTCGTGTTGATGGGGGGGTTCACATAATTATTCATTGTCTTACAGACAGAGGCACAGTCTCTAGTTTGGTGAATCTGAATCACTTAAGTCTCTGTTAATTTTAGATGAACTCATCTAACTAGTGTTTTATTTTGCCCCTCCCTGTTTTTCCTCCCTCTTCCTTTCATGTCTATCTCCCTCTCCTCTCTTCTTTCTGTCCCCTCCTCCAGGACTCGGACTCCCCCCGTCACTCCACGGCCTCCAACAGCTCCACCTTCAGCAGCCCCCCCAGCCCGGCCTCCCCACACAAGACCAAGTCCCTGTCCCTGGAGAGCACAGACCGGATGGGATGGGACACATGAGCCCCCCCCTGCAGCCTGTCGCCTGCCCATTCCCCCCCCCACCACCATCCAACTGACCGGCCCACAGCACAGGACTCCAGACCCTCCTCCTCCTCTTCTTCCTTCTCTACTTCCTCCACCGCAGCCTCTCACCTCCTCTCAGAACTCCCCCCCTCACTGCCCAGAGAACTGCAGCTCCCACCCCCCCCCCTCCTCATGAACATTTGTCCCACTTTACGACCTCAGTATGTCTCTCCCCCCCGACGCCGAGCAGAAACACTGAGACTGACGGAGGACTCATCTGCAAACAGTGGTAGTGTACATGTGGGTGCTGATGTTTGAAGGTGTGTGTGTGTGTGTGTTTGAGAGAAGCTGTATTGCGTTTGCCAGCGTGTGCGTGTGCATGTGTTTATTCAGAAAGGGCACATGATATAGGAAAGAAAAGCTCTGCTCACAGCCCCTGTTCACATTCAGACAACAACGATGCAACGAAAACAAAACCCTCAGAGGAGGATCACTGTCGAGAGAACATGATTTGTACTTGTACATAGGACCCTTTGGGTTTTAAGGGGACGATATTTTAATTTATTTATCAATCTTAGACAAGGAAAGGGAGGTTTGCTTCTTTCTGGCCTGAAGCAGACGGGCGGAGTTTAAACCCCTCCTCACATCCCCTCAGTCGCTTTCTCTTTGGGTGCTGCAAAAATCCAAAAGGTTCAAAAAAGAGAGCGAGAAAGAGAAAGAAAGGATATCAATGATTTTTCTTTTTTGTTCTTCTTTATTTTGCTCATGAATACTAAGTGCAGTGACTTTATAATATTTTTTATTTTGACCATCAGTAAAAAGCTACGTGCTCATGTGACATCATCACGCCTCCCACTGTGCTCCTCCTCCTCCGCACCGGTCCAGCGGGAGCGACGCCATCCAGCCGCCCCTGGACGTGTCCTCGCCAGCGTAGCATAGATGTTTCCACTTTGCTGTAAAACCAAACTGACCAACTCACAGGCTCCATCACAATAATGTACATAGGTTTCAAAGTAGAGAGTAATATATGATAATGTAGAAAACTACACGGGAAAGGAAAAAAAATCCCCTTTTGACTTTTCTTTGTTTTCTTTTTTGAGTGATTTGAGGTTGTATTCACACACAAAAGCCATTTTAAACAACTTTCCAGTTTTCTTTTTTTAACTTTTGATTTTAGATTTGTTGTTTTTTTATCGTATGTATGACACGCGTTGTGTGTGTTGTTTTTTTTTTCCCCACTCAGTTTGCATTTGAGTGAAGATAAAGCGATGTATGGATCGACACTACTGCCCGTACTGTAGAGTGAACACGAGCATTTATCACATGTTATCTACGCACTGAGGTGGTGTTTTCACGCAGCCGAGGCCTTGTCCTGCTCCTCCTCTGGCTGTCGGAGGGGAAGCGGCTCTGATCAGTTAATCGACGGTGTGTAATGAGTGTGTATTTCAAAAATTCACTGTGGTACCCAGAAGGAGACGGTCAGTGCTTCTGTTCAGATATCAGCTCCATTTTTACCAAAAAAAAAACACTAAAAAAGGACAAAAAGAAGGGAGAGACACTTGGTGACAGGATTTTTCTCACAGCTTCTTCTGAAGAATGTTTCCATGATCTAAAAGCTACATGTTGATTTCAAAATTTAAGAAAACGCTAAAATAAGAATGTAGAACGACACTTCGTCTGCACCTGGATCTCTGTGAGTCCAGATACAATAACCTTAGTGCTCCCTGTTGTTGTGTAGAATGAACAGGGCTGCACCTCTGAACCTCCCTCCAGGCAGGTTCTCCTCTGGCAGAATGAAAAAGGCCTTTTGAAAGAGCGTTTCGATCGGAGTGGCGGCTCCCGGCTGCAGAGCGGAGGAGCATTCACAGCCCAAAAACCTGTTACCTCTGCTCAATCCCCTTCACTTCACAGACACTGAAAAAAGAAAAGCATCTCACTGGAGGAAACGCTCGCAGGGCCCAATGTGAAACCTGTCCACCAACTGCGATGTGGTTTTAATGTGGTATTATGTGTAAAAGAAGAAAGCTCTCACTGTGCTGTGACAGTGCCGAGGCCCCTTTTGTCTCAGCCGCTCTCTTCAGGAGCCGCTGAATGCTTTTACAGTGAAGCGTCCCGGGTCGGAATCCTCCGGTTTTATTACGCTTGTCTCGTTTGTCAGAAAGGGAAACAAAAACTTTTAAGTACTTCGGTGCACATTCCTGCCGATCCTGCCCGGTTGAAACACCACAAAGTAGTTCCAAACGACCCATTCCAAGTGTTTTATTAAGCGAGGGACGTGTGGAGCGCCCGAGTGCGACTAAGCTGGTTTTCATTCCGAACAAACCACCTCCTCGGAGACTTTTTTTTTTTTTTAAGCTAGAGACTCTCCTCAGTTCCTGCTGGAGTTTGTGCGTAGAATGTATTCGCTGGGCGAGAGGAAACGGTTTTATTATCGGCCAATATTGTACAGAGAAGCTGATCCCAGATTTCCCAGTGTAGAGAGGGGGGGGGGAAGAGAAACTCAGGAAATGTCAGAACCAATGAATTATTTTCATTTAGATGAGAGAATGAGCGTGTTAGAGGATCGACGGATGGATGAAGGAGTGAGTGAGGGAATCTGGCTGTAATGTACAGTAGATAGGACCCAGGTGGAGACAGCAGGAAGAGAGAGAGAGTTGAAAAGTTTCAGGGTGAAGGGCGACGGGCGGTTTGATGGCGGACGTGCCACAGTCGTAACGTTTAAGAGGAAGAAAATCTTCAAAATAAAATAAAAAATCAAACGCCTTTGCATTTCAGTGAGGTCTTATCCACAGTACCTTCTATATTATTTTTGCTCTTTCATATCATATTACACTTTGTTTTTTTTTCTAGGATTGCTTTGTAATAATTTGTACAGTTTTGCATGTTATAGATGTAATCATTTTTGTTTTTCGGTTTGTTGTTTTACTTGGACTTGCTCCTTTTTGAACAGTTTGGGCGTTTTACTGAGGATAACCCACTACAGGTGATGTAGATTCTTTTTTGCACAAAAAAAAATATTTAAGGTGTAAGGTCAAAACAAAAAATAATGTATGGAACTGGCTGCCACACTTATGTGGACAACTCATTATATTAACCTGACTCCGATGTATTTCAATAAAGCGGAGGGCTGTTACAAATACAACAGGAAATGTGTTTCTGTGTCGTCATTTCTTCTGATTTCAAAAAACAAACAAACATCCTTTTTGTCCTTTCTTTAAAAAAACAACTTTATTTCAAATGAACAACCAAATTCAGTTTATACATCTATGCACAGGTTTTGCCACTAGAGGAAATGTTGCTCTAACATTTACAGTAGCTCTACAGTAAGGACACAAGTAGCAGGAGAGACTATTCAGTGTTTGACTAGTTAAAGGGCGTTCTATCTGTTTTAAAGTGTAAACGTGTGTTCAGACAGAAACTGAAGAGAAATGGACACGGGACCTTCCTGTGGTCGTTTCTATCAATCCAACCTTGTTTCCATTTTGTTTTTCTTCACTGTATGTTTATGACAAAGGATCCGGACACATGTCAAGTTAACACAATTTCACTTGTAAAGATGGCTGCGTCTTTCTGTCTGAACACACAGTCCTAATAAGGCAGGAGTTTGGATTCAGCTCGTGTCCCTGTCTTTCAGCCCTTTGACACAAACTGGCGAACAACAGACTTTCTTCCCTTCATCATCACATACAAAGCTGCACAGGTGCAGGGACGTACCTCAAAAATAGACACAGTTTTAAATGAGCCTTTTTGAAAAGGTCAGGAGACACATACATTGTTTGTAGAGGGCAGATGCCATCAGGAAGTTGCCATGGAGACCAAGAGATCCACTGTAACCTGGACTGACGTCAGTTCTGGGATTAGCTCGCGGGTCGTGTAAAGCCATGAGGACGTTTTAAGGCAAAAATCCACACTCACTTGTTGGCTCTGTAAAGTTGTGTTACCTTTTGAATCGGGTGCTTTTATAAATAAAAGTTGCAGCAGGTTCATTTAACAGAACTTAAGACAAATGAAGCTTAAAAATAATTGTGAAACATCAGAAGCTGAAGTAGTAAATAAAAATCTTTAAAAAAAAGGTAAGTTTAAAAAAAGAACACCCTGCTTCTCTGTTTGCTTCTAAGTGTTTTCTAAAGGTGACTGGACTTGGAAGTCCACAAGGGAAACGTCTTAAAGAAACTAAACCAAGTCCAGTGTCCTTCGTAAAGCACTTAGAAATCAAATGAAGTGGATGAGTGAGCGCCTCAGACCCAGAGCACCGACTGGAGGAGGAGGTTTGTAATGTCCTACGGTCAGAGTCCTTTATACACAGTAGTATTGAAATAGTAAGAGCCAGTTCATTGCAGTCTGTTGGTCCCAGTTTCAGCTCAGCTGGTCCCACAGTGAAACGTCGTCGTCACCATCAGGAGTCTGGACTTTGAGCTTCAGTGTTTGGGGATCAGGTAAAGGTGAGAGATCGTTTTAAGGCACTGATCCACACTCAGTCCTCTGAACTTGGACGGATGGAGCCGTCGCCGAGCTAACGCCAACAGTCCGGTGCTGCAGCTCTGAGCACAAGAGGGGATCCCACAGTGAAACTACTTCAGAGTCCCGCTCGCACTGGATCCTCACACATTCTTCATCCTTCTAGAAAAAGACCGAAAATCCGTTTTTCCTCCTCAGTTCAAAGCTTCCAGTCACGTGTTCCTCACAGATGGGATCAGAGTTCAGGCCGTGGAGCCGTCCTCCTCCAGGACTTTGTGGATCCCGTTTCCAGGGTTGAAGAGAACAGCCTGAGTGGCGCTGCTCAGGTCCCTGACGCTGCTGTGCCGCGACTGGCTCTCCAGGAGCTGCGTGGAGCCGTGTCGCGATAGGCCTTCCAGACGATTGGTGCTGCAGTGCCTGGGCTGTGATTGGTCGTTGAGGCGAGGCATGCTACCGTAGGGCAGTCGGTCTTCTATGGCCCGGAAACTGGAGGCTGTGTATCTGAGATCAGAACAGAGAGGAGCTTCAGAGGGGGAATGTTCTGTACCGTGCATCAGAAAGTGTGAAGTGGAAATGTGAACCCACCTGTCGTCTCTGTTGCGGTGCAGGCTGCCGTGGTAGCTGCTCATCTTGGAGCGGGCGCTGCGGACCGAGCCGGCCCGGCTGGTGCTGGCGCTGGGCGGCTCGTCCAGCATGGCCAGGTGGGTGGAGGAGGCGTGGGTGGAGGTCCCCTGGGTGGACGTGCCCCTCGACTTCCTGGAGATGTGCGCGTTGGGGTCCCTGAGCAGCAGCTGGGCGAAGTCGGGCTCCTGCAGCACCTGGCGGCTGTCGTTGACCATCGCACTGCAACATGGGATGGAGGAGGGCGTGGAGGAGGAGGAGGGGGGCAGTGTGGGCAGGGAGAGACGGAGGAGGGTGGGGAGGGAGAGGGGGAAGGTGGTGGGGTGGTGGGTGAAGTAGTGGAGGAGGGAGGAATGGGTGGAGCAGGCGGTGGGAGAGGGGGTTAATGCTCTGAATTTGGAGAGAAGGGGAGTGAGCGCAGAGAGGGGCCTGTGTTCACCGACAAGCCACACGTCTACACAAACACACACTAGAGTCACACTTCACTCTGAAGCTGAGTGACTGACACAGTCACAGACACACACTGAGTTCAAACTGCAGGATGATGTTTACGATCTCAAGCTCCAATGTCGACTCAGTATTTAGCAACATTTCTACTTTTACTGCACAGAAGATATAAAGATAGTTTATCACTAAAATATTTAGCATCATATTTTTTAAAACAACTCTTATTGTGTACACTACAGTGTGTGTGTGTATATGAAGTACATACTCTTTGCGTCTCTTGCCGTGGAAGAAGCTGGCCCACTCGAAGCAGGTCTTCTTGCTGCCCACCCAGAACACAGAGGGGATTCCTACGATCAGCATCATCAGGTACTTGATGAGGAAGAGGACCAGGTCAGGACGACTGTTGCTCTCCACCTACACACACAGAAGATGGGGTTATTGGTTGAGAGGTATAGGTTGGTGTTGAGTACAGAAAGAGAATATTGCATCAGTTTCTATAGGTTTGGATGTGGGAGGAAGAGCTGGAGGTTGAGACAGAATAAGATAAATGATGCAGCTCATATGGCCTGAAGGCAGGTGTGTGGTTTCCTATTGCAAATCTCATATTTCAATCTTTAAAAACCTTACTATCTGCAGCTTTAACATCCAGAAAATGCACAACAGTTATTTTCATTAATATGTTAACAAACTAAAACTGACACAGAAACACAAGAGACACCATTACACTGTCATGTCCGTCAGTCATGTATGTAAACATCATATGAAAACTTTACAGAGTGGTTTCAGTCATTCCCAGTCTTCTCCAAAGCCTCACTGACAACAGATGGTAGTTGTAAACACAACAGCAGCCGACACACGTCATTCATTCAACATAGTGTACGTCGTGATTTACCACAAATAAACCTGAACTAAAATTCATATCTGAATCGTTTGTTCTTTCTTTTTTTTTATGTGTTTTCTGCTTAAAAAACATTTTGCTATTCATTGTAGAAGTTCATTATCCCTGACCTTAACGATCATGCCTAGCCCTAATCTTACCCTACCCCTAACTCAAACCTAATTCCAAACGTAGAATCAGCCATTTGAGTTCTCAGCTCAAAATGGTCTTCACAAACATATCTGTACAAGAACACACACACACACACACACACAAAGAAAAAAGCCTACACGAGTTATGAATATTGTTAAAAACCGATAACCACAAATCTAAAAATATTTTTTTGGCACAGCAAAAATAAGGTAATTTATTTCCAGGGAAAGTTGTACACATTGTAGATTTACATCACAGCTGCTTTCTGCCATAGTAACAATATATCAACTAGGAACCACATCTCCCTCCTTCTTTCTCTGTCTTTCTCTGTCTTTGACACACACACACACACACACACACACGTCTTCAGACATGCACTCGCACACACTTGTAGTCATGACGGCCTCATTATGAGGGGGCCAGGCCGAGAGCCCCAAGGCTCGGCCATCCACAGATACACCCATTACAGCAGAGAGATAAGAGAGTGAACGACCAAACCGACATCCTCATTATGTCAACGAGCAGCTTAAAGCTTCTGTGTCACACACAAACACACACACACACACACACACACACACACACACACACACACAACACACAAACTGTGACATGCACTTAATATAGATATGCCGAAAATGATCTGTTAAACAAAAAATATGCAGTCATTGGGTTTCTTGCTTCTTTTATCGTGTGTGTGTGTGTGTGTGTGTGTGTGTGTGTGTGTGTGTGTGTGTGTGTGTGTCTGCGTGTGTGTGGGTCTGCGTGTGTGTTTGTGTTGAGGATGGGTCGAGCATCACTCAGGATGTGTGCAGCAGAGGGAGGTTGGAGCCTCAGGGAAGGCTTTTAAGTTAAATATAGTACGGCACTTTAAGTCTGAGCCATCTATTGGGGCATGTTATGGACTTTGTGTATGTTTGTGTGCGAACACAAACGTGTGTTCTTTCATGTACGCGGTGGAGTCGGGGGTGGAGTCTTTGTGGTGCATCATCACAGTACAGTGTGGTGCTGTGTATAAGAGCTGTGCAGAACGCTCAGTGTGTGTGTTCAGATCTGCTGCAACCATGATGCTGAGCAGCTCGACCCTGATGACCCCGTCCTCTCCCGTCAGGAACACACTCTGGATTACTGCACTGCTCGCTCACACACTGCTGTGTTATGGGACAGATTAAGAGCAGGACTCTGATGTTAGTCCTGCTCAGTGCTCCAGCTTCTCTCTCCACAGCTGCACCTCTGTGTCACTGTGATCATCAGGTCAGCTGTTTAGTAGCTATAAAGACATGACGACACATCTCCAATTTTACAATTAGTTTGAATAGTAAGAGTTAAGTGCTGAAGTGGCTGAATCCAGATTAAGTGAGGCAGCACTTTAATAGAGGATCCTGGGGGCGGCTGTGGCTCAGAGGGTAGAGCGGGTTGTCCACTCAATCCCAGTCTCCACCATTCTGCGTGCAGTGGTGCACTTGGACCAGATTATGAACCCCAAATTACCAGCAGTGTGTGTGAATGGATAAACTGTACAGTCAAGACAGACTGTTTACTTCTGCCACAGAATACCGAGTTCCTGATGAAGTATACACCACTGCACACCTTCATCACAGTTCTATTCTCTGCTCTAACAGAATCCACTGTGCACATGCAGCAGTATGAGCGGATGTGCAGAGGCTGCTGCTCACACAGAGCTTACACCTGGCTGAGAGGAACAGAGGAGAAAGAGAGGGAGAGCTGTCTGAATTATTCACAGCTCTGTCAAATGAGCTGCAGGATGTTTTCTGACGCTGGAGGCGAACGCAGCTCTGTGAAGACGAGTCAGCGTGGGAGCATCCTGGTCTGTGTTGTATTTGGGACACGCTATCTCCCTGAGTAGCTGCTCCTCAACATCTCTGTGTGCAAACACATCTGGCGGTGAGCAGCTCTCCAGCTGTTACCTCCTGCTCCGTCTTCTAGCCTCTTTGTCCCGGTGGTGAATTGAATGTGCAACAACATCTGTGCAGACGGTGACGACAGTATCTCAGCTACTGTTAGCACCTGTGATCCTGTTTGGTTTACTGAGGTTGTGAGTGAGCGCTAATCTGTATTTTCTGGATCTTTGGGTATTATGCTTATACAGCACCACTGAAATATAATGTTGCAATAATGACAAGCAGACAATTTCATGTTTAAATGTTTAACTCATGTGTGATGTGAACATGTAGGTGTTGCAAAAATGTGTCATCATATCCCTACACTGTGCATTTGTTTTAATGAAGAGTGTAAGAAGTGATGACACCAGCAGATGAAAGCAATTTTTTTTCTTCAATATTCAAGAAGACAAGCTCAGCTATTATTATCCCGCAACAGACAACTATCTGCTTATTTTTAGCTTAAAAGTAAAAATATTTTCAGTCTAAGCCCAAAGCAGATTTCAGGTAGGACCTGTACTGGCTGCATAACGTTAATTTATTATTGATGTAAAAAATACATTTCACTTCTCCTTTAATAAACCGGAGTGGAGTGTGTCACCTGGTAGGGGCAGGGGATGTGATACTCTCTGCAGCGCTCCTGCACCCAGGTGGTCTCCCACACTGCTCTGTAGCTGCTCTCGTACAGGTAGCAGGCCAGCAGGGTCAGCAGGGGGACCAGGTAGAGCACGGAGAACACGCCGATACGTATCATGAACTTCACCAGTTTCTCCTGGTTCTCCTTCTCCAGCGGGATCTCCATCCGGACCCGGTTTAGAGCTGCGATGCCGGCCAGGAGCAACGCCACACCGACCTGAGGGGACACGAGAGAGGGACGAGGGTAAACTACAGAAATCACCTGTGGTATTCTCTCCATATTAAAACGACAGGTCTTGATGAAGTCCTGATGTACAACTCGCTGAACCCAGTTACAGTTTGGGGTCTCGGCTCCGATTTCATCACTCGCTCGGATATTATTACATTGGTCTGATGTTGAGGGATGGGCAAATATCTTTAACCCGCTGTCGGAGCCAACAGGTGGATGTGGGGTGGAGGAGGGGCTGAAGCTACAGGCAGCAGTACTGACTCAGGGCAACAGAGACACTGACAAGCGAAGGGGAAAAGGGGGAATTCTTGCAGCTTAAATCAACGGCCACATTGGGAGGGTGTGTATGATAGAGGGTGGTGGAGAGGGAGGCACGTCTGATGAGTAGAGCAGTGCGGCTCCAGTTGACTGCTTGAACCAGCTCCCAGTTTAAATATGTAGACGTGTCTGCAGTGTAACTCCTCACCACTACGTCCAGTCCCAGTGGGGCCAGTATGAACCAACGCAGTGCCGTCAAGTTGTAGAGTCCCACGAAGCAGACGCCGCTGACGCTGTCTCCCTCGATCTTGTTCATGGCGAGCAGCGTGACCGTGAGGACGCCGGGGATGCCCCACGCACCGGCATGGAAGAGGAGAGCCTTCTTCTCGATGGCCTCACTGCCCCACTTGGGGACAGCAGCCAGGAACCAGGTGATGGTCAGGATGACCCACCAGACGCTGCCGGCCATGGTGAAGAAATACAGCACCATGAAGAGCAGAGTGCAGGCCTGCGACACGGGGGAAAAGAACATTATCAGTTTGTAGGCAGCCGGAGAGCAGGAAGGAATTCCAAGTCGAGGGCTGAGTTCTGACCTTGTTGTGGGAGCCCTGAGTCACCGTCGAAGCCCTGAACCTCCCAGGACTCGCAGCGTTACAGGAAACCTTGTCCTCCAACAGAAACCCCAGGAAGAACACCAGGGACACCATCATGTAGCACACGGCGTAAAAGATGATCGGGCGCTCCGGGTAGCGGAATCGTGACACGTCGATGAGAAAAGTCAAGAAGGTGAAGAGAGTGGCAGACAGGCAGACGATGGACACCACCCCGATGAAGTAGCGGGCGAACGCCAGCTCCTCCCGGGTGAAGTACATGTTGGGACAGGGGGGCGAGCAGTCCCGCACCCCCATGAAAGAGTAGCCCAGTTCGGGGTCCATCTTGAGTTCCCGGGGACACCAGAAGCCGTAGTCCCTCTGGACGGCGATGGGGGACTCGGTTGTGTCCGAGCTGGACAGGAGGTCAACGGGACGGGGGTAGGGCGCGTCACAGTCTGGGAACCTGGGAGCAGGAGACACATGATGACCTCAGGGTTATTTCAGCTGTTCAGCATTTAGCATGTAGCTGCTGTCAGCCAGACCGGAACCATCAAGGTGGAACCATCTTTACCCACCAAGACACCCCACACCATGAATACATCTGTTCAAAGACTATTTAACTACAGTAAAAAAAAACAAAAAAACATTCCTTGTTTAGTTTTTTTGTCTTTGTTTCGTTAACAGTCAGTTGAAAACCCTTTTGATTTGTCATTTATGGGTAAGTATTTGCATGTGTGGGTTTTTGTCTGTGTTATATGTTATTCAATTGTCTTGTCAAATCTATACCTGTTACTAATATATTGTTGATTAAAAAAAATACATTTACAGCTAGACTAATACTAAGTAGAGCACATTCCCACACCAAGGCCAAACACTTCTCTTGGATTTATCATAGGTTTCTTAGATATCAATTCCTTAAATGTGCCAGACGTTTGTTTGAAATGTGTATTATTATTATTATTTATAATTCAGGTTTCATTTGTTACAAATTGAGTACACAGTATTATCCTTGCTTTTGTGCTGCCGCTGAAGTTTCTTATGTGATAATGTGCAGACGACCTAATCTATTATCTGACTGTGAAACTGCTTTTATTCTCTGGGACAGAGAAAGTTCAGCAGCCAGTTCTCTAGAATCAGCTCCACATTAGTAAACAAATACAACACGCATCACTTCTCAATTTCATTTTAACGATATCATAACAAACTGGTTCTAAGTTTTACGTCTACAAACAGGTTGTGATTTAGAGGCCATGCAGTGTTTATTAGTGGAACTCATTCATTCACCTAACATGCTTGCTGCTGTGTTATGAGTCCTCTTACAAAAGGACCATCTGTTCAAACTACTTATGCAGCAGGGTTGTTAGTGCCAAAATAAATCCAGGGGAGAAGAATTATTACTGTTGTGACAACCTGTTGCAGTCCATCTCCTCCGGCCAGCTGACACCAAACATGTCCATCAGTTTGTAGCAGTCGCTCTTGGCCTGCAGACAGATGCGGCGACAGGGCAGCGTCTTCCGGCCGTACTCGGTACACACCGGAGCGTAGAGCGCGCACAGGAACATCCGGAGCTCTGGAGAGCACTGCAGGTTCACCATGGGATGGAAGGGCTGTGGTTAGGGACAGAGAGAAAGACACCGACTTTTAGTTTATGAGTACATCAAACACCAGGGCCAAATAATGCTTTTCTTTCATGTGGAAGTTCAGGAAGATAACGCCACACTCCCAAACCAAGCTCCAGAGTGTGTTTCTCCGACTTCACACAGTGTGAGTCACAGAAGGACACAAAGAGATCAGTGGAGCATGTCGTCTGACAGTTTCTGGAGATGAGACCATAAAAACAGCTCTGGCCCCTTTCCTAATAATCCCCTCCACCCCAATCATTTCAGATCCCCCATCCGCCATCTCCTCTCCATTCCTTCCCTCCAACCTCCACAGAGGAGGAACACTGCAAGCTGGGCAACCCCCACCAATACACACACACACACACACACACACACACACACACACACACACCAAACACACACACACACAGACACAGGGCTTCTCCTGGTGCTGACAGGGTCTTTGTGTGAGAGGGAGGACCACGCTGTGTGACTGACTGACACACTGTAGTAATGTGCATGCACTCACACATAAGCCACAGTACCAACGGAAGTATATTATTTACATGCTAACACACCCATGTAGCAGCACAACAATGATCTCTCACATATAAACCGAGCCAAGAGGCGGTGTGAGTGCTGGGAGCATCTATGGGGAATGTTGTTAATATGCAAATGTCTAGGGCAGTGTGTGTGTGTGTGTATATGAATGGTAAGTACTTATACAAATCCATATATCCAGGAGGACAAGATTACACATGAATTTGCATTCACCTCTGTGGTGTGTGTTTGTTAGTGTGTGTCTGTGTGTATTACAGCAAGGCCTCCTGCCACACCCCAGTCAGTCAGACAAACACTACCCGCCCTCCCCCAGAATTTAAAGACAGAGGCCTGTATGACAGACAGGGCTGAGGTGGGGGAAGGGAAGGGAGGGGAGGGGTGAGGAGAGGACAGGCAGGGGGCAATTTGTCTCTGTGTTTGTTAGAGGGGTGGATCTTTAAGAGGACGAGGCTCTGTGGTTTAAAGCACGTTAAACACTCAGTTCAGTGGAGACGCAGAGACAGTCGTGCAAACTGTAAACTGATGTTTGTTGAGCTAATTGAGTGATGGTCCAATAGGACGACGTTCAGCTCTGTGAGTTTTTTAAAGACACTTTAAGAGAGATGCTGTTGAGCTCATGAGGCCATTCTGCAACACTGAAGAGCTGCTGGGCCATCGTCATGACTACGTTTTCATTTGAAAACACATCAACTGCTACTGGTTCGCCCGGCGTCCACACTGCTCTACTCTGTCTCTAAAATGGAGACGAGCATATGACTATGAAAAAATGCAACATATCTGAGTCACCTGGCAGGAAATCTTAAAATCAGATTTTTTGGGGGGGATAAAGTCGACAAGCCGATGAGACACGGTTCATTTTATAAATCCTACATTTAATACACAGTCTTAGAAATGAAACATCTCTAAAGCCTCTTTTCGTGCGCTGAATATTTTGTAGCTCAGAAACGCAGCGGTGATTATTCTGTGTTGATTGATCTTCTCGGTTGTCCTCTACCTCAACCTCATTCAGATTGGAACAGATTATTGCAACGTGTGTGCAGCATATGTCCACAACATCGATACACAACCTCCCCCCGACAGCATGTTTGCCTGCCACCCACATGTGAGGTCTTCATGTATAAAGGATTATAATGGGCATTAGGCCTGGTCCTCGACGCACAAAGCTGCCTCATTCACATCACCTTTCTGATGAGAGGACATTCAGCTGCTGGGGAAGGAAAAAGACGGTGATCCTGAGACACACAGGGCGCACCCAGACTGGGAAGTCACTTCCACTGGGATGGATCAGGGACGGGTGGGTGATGACAAGGAATTACGATCATGACGAGGGTCTTAACTCAGCGGCGTATTCATAACCTCGCTCAAACGCACAGGATCAATTTAGATGACTTACACGGCTGTCATAACTGAGATGAATCAACTGTTCGATCGTGTAATTCCGGGACAAATGGAGTCATCACGTCTCACTGGGCACCACTGTATGATGACACAATGACACAGGCAGCCGTAGCCTGAGCTGGAATTATCTATGAAGCATAAAAAACACTTCCATGAGAATGATTTATATATATTGAAATGGGCCTATCAGTGCAGATGGACACCGTAGATCACTAACTACTGATTCATGCCTGTCAACAGTACAGGCATGAATAACAGACTGTTACCTCCAAGACTCATTCAAGTTTTATTATCACTGGTGGTCAGATTATTTCCGAAAGACCACAATGAAAAATTTGCAATGATTTTCAATATTTGTCAAAAAAATCGTTTCCTCTGTAGCTGGCATAACTGACTTCAGAGTTTTACTAGGGCTGCAACTGATACATTTTATATTAATTAATTACTGAGTTGTTTTCTTCATTTGTTATTTTTTGGTCCGTAAAGTTTGGTTCTGTCCCAGCCCACTCTCTGTCCTGTTTTCACACACTTTATTCTGGCCTACCCAATAAAGGCTAAATGCCCAGAAAATATCTTTAATTATAATAATAACAAAATGGCGAGATGACCCAACTGGCAAATATTCACATTTGTGAAGATGGAAGCACAGTTTTGACAGCTTAAAAATGACTAAAATGACTAATCAATTATTACTGGTAACATAAGAAGAGAGCTACTATGGAAGACACACGTAAACACCCACAGTTAACTGCACTTCATCAAAAAAGACGGAGGAGTTGTGGTTAGTATCATAAAGATTTACACAACCATCACAAAGACTAAATCTACAATAATGACTTGTTTTTTTTAATACAATACTTGTAGACTATTAAATTTCAGCTACAGGCAGAACGAGGTCAAAGAAACCGGGAGATAGGAAACTGGAGTATGTCGTTTCAGTCTCTGGAGGAGTAACATACAAAAGCACTAAATCCTGAAGTTCACTCCACCCTGACAATGAAGACGATGATAACTGTCCTCATCATCCTCCCTGTCACTCCCTCTGCTTCTTGCTGTGAGTGTAAACTCCTGTGACATGTATGACTTCATCAGTAGTGCCCCGTCAGCATGGGTTGAAGCACTCAAACATGATCTAATGGAGCTAAAGCGAACTCGCATCCTTTGCTCCTCCACTCTGTTTTGAAGGCCGCAGGCGCCTGTGATGCTCCATAGAACACAATGTACTCCACTGTGCTGGACTGAGAGCTGAGATGGCATGGGAAACGCTTGAATAAATATATAGGTTACAAGAAGTGAATCTCTACCAGGGAAAAAACGCTCCGCTTCTCTTCTTATTCATCCTAACTCCTATTCATCGTCCTTCCCATTTTTCTATTTTTATACTCCTCCATCACCCGTCCCTCTCCTCCTCCTACCCCTCCTCCATCTCCTCAGTATCACCAATCAGCCATTTTATGACAGTCAACCCATCATGTTAGCCAGTGTGGGCAGGACTGAACTGCTGGTGGATGGGACATGTGGCCGGTTGCCGCTTCACCCACACAGACAGCAGCCCAAACAACTCCAACCAACACCAACAACTCGAGGCCCCGCGGAGGCTCCTCACTCTCCACAGCGGCTCCGTGTTAATGGCCTCACTGGAAACAGCTGGTGAGCCACTGGTCCGATGAATGGCCAGGGGTTTCTCAGGGCGCTGTAGACCCCAGAGCCGGCCGTGTAAGGAGAATCAAGCGTGTAATACACCACTCTGTCGAATGGTGCGGGCCTGGAGGGCGGTATGCTAATGCAATTTCGGCTTCAATCCCACTGCTCCAGTCATTACGTATTCATGGGAGTTTGTTCAGGGATTTTTTGATCTCGGAAAATGTGGAATAATATGCAACTCTGGAAGTAGCAGCCACACACATAGTCAGACATGGCGGTTAGAGAAGCAGTGGATTCTGGGACTGCAAACAAAGGCCATCGAAGATTTCACATAGCGGGTCAATTTGAGCAAATGTACAGATTTGCTTTACACAGTTTTTCTAAATAAACTGGCACACATTTAATCTTTAAAATGGGTAATGAACAGATTTTCAAAAAAAATGTTTATGGAAAGCAATAACACATTACATTGTCAATGCATTGTGCAAGTATGGTAACTGGTCTGTAGTTAAATAACGCTTTTTTAGTCTCAGCTACCACTAAAGCTGTGAATTGAACAATCGACTATCCTCCAATTAGCGGACAAACAGGCACAGGCATCTAAATACGGTGATAAGGTATAGTTATGTACATAATTAGTTTAAGTCTCTACCTCTGATTTGTTAAATGTTTATCAAGTGTTTTTCATTTCTGCCCATGACGAGTTAAAAACCAGAACCTCGGTTGAAGTTGAAAGAAATAATATAATGTATGGTCATGACGATATATAATGATGATAACATTTTTGGACATATATCCCAGGTCCTGTAAAAGTCCTAGTAGAAAGTATATCTATGGTTAACGAAGTAATACTAGTTAAAGCAACAGTGAAAGACAAAACTGAAGGAAAATAAAGAGAACAAAGCCAAAGGCAGAGCTCAGACGGCCCCTGAACAAGACAACACAACGATGGTAATTCGATCATTGTGTTAAATATTTCATCAAAAGATGAAAACACCACGCATCTCCATCTGATTTGAAGGTTTCTAAAATATCATTTCAAGCCAGCGTTTTTCTCAGCAGACATTTTACCTTGTCATAGTAAGAAAAAACAAGGTACTAAGGATTTACATTAACAATGGCTCCCTTCTATTCTATTCAAATGTCCCGGGAAGTCATGACAGTGTGACTGTCAGCCAACATGCACAATACAAGGACCCTGAAACCGAAGCAGCTAAATATAATTCAGCCATTAATGTCATTATTTAGACTTGTAACATCATCAGTGAAACAGGCCTCTTAATGAGTAAAAGATAGAACTGTACAGGACCAGCTTGCTTGGCCCAGGTTTGTTCATTACAGTTGTGCATTTTAGTTGTTGACGTAAATCGTCTGTGACTAATAAGAAAGCATCGGAGGCTCTGAGGGACAGAAAAGCACTGGGCGGAATTTAATGAAATGAAAAAAATAAGAAATAATAACATGCAGTTCAATGTGATGAGCATACATTGTTTATGCATCATGTAATTGTGCATAATCAAGCATTTTTAATCCGTCTAATCTTTGAAGAACTAGGTCACAGCCTTGACCTCAGTTTCACCTCGGTTTTCGGATTAACCAGCATGTTTTGAATCATATTGAGATTGTTGTGATTATTAATTATTAATAGGTCCTAGCTCAAAGAAGTGCATTTAAGAGTCGCTGTGTGAATCTTCTTAATGCTTAAGTAATTACTTTTTAATAAAGGCTCTGAGACGGCTGCTAAGATGCTGTGACTGATGAATCTGTGACAAAGAAGCCCACCACGGTCAACTGGTCTGTGTCCATGTGTTCCCTTCTAAAAACCTCCCAGTCACCTCAGCCCCTTCCCTCCTACAATTTCTCTCCCTCTCCCCCCCCCCCCCCCCCGTTACTCTCCTTTCTCCTATACTGCCATTCCAATTCTCCAAATTTCCAAGCTCAGCGCCATGGTGACGAGTGATGCATCACCAGGGAGAAGGAGGAGGAGGTGGAAGGAGGAGGAAGAAGGAGGAGAGCCGGGTTCGAGGAGGTCAGGGTGCGGGGCGGAGGGGACCACCTCCCGGGAGGCAAGAAAGCCTCGGCTCCCTTTGTTAGCAGCACAATTGGGACTGTTTCCTGGGCAACGGGTGAGCCCTGCGTAGGGGGAGGGGGAGGACAAAAGAGACGGGTGAGGGGGGAGTCGAGAGGGAGAGCGAGAGAGAGAGAGAGCGCGAGAGGAGGGATGGGTCGACCGATTCAGCCGTGTCATTCACCACTGAGAAAGTGTTTAAAAAACTCATGCTCTGACAGTGTGTTAATGACACACACACACACACAGACACACACACACACACACACACAGACACACACACACACACACACACACACACACTAACACACACACACACAGAAAGGCTGTTGTGGACCAGCGACTTGCTTTCCTGGATGCGCTTCTCTTTCACTCCACAGCCAATAAACACGGTGTTGGACATTAAATAAAACAAGAGGCTCTTTTAAAGCCTGGGTCACGCTGGGTAGGGTTTATCAGACCATGTTGTGTCTGCATGTGTCTCAGTGCATGTGTGTGTGTTTGTGTGAGTGTGTGTGCTTAGCAGGGATACATCTTTACTAGCCGTCACAATAAGCAGCTTTAATGGTGCACTTTTTAGTTCACCGCAGCACAGTTTAACAGACTTGCAGCTACATCAGCATTTTACACACACACACACACACACACACACACACACACACACACACACACACACACACACACACCTCACCTCTCCTTTACGAATCCATTCACACTGCATGGGTGGAGTATCTAGGTTATGCCAAACACCAGCTGTAACATGACACAGTTTATCTGGGCGAGTTGTAAACCTGAGACAAGAGGCTGATTTAAAGACCTGAAAGGAGGAGGAAATGAGTAGGAGTGGGACTGAGCAGATTAGAAAGAGACAATTGATTAGTGCTTGTGTCAATGCACACCCCCCCCCCAAACAAAACAAAACGTGACATGTACAGGAGAAGCCGAGATCGAGATCATCTTTTAATGTCCACAGAAGAGCTCTCACTGAATTTCCCCCAGGACGACAGTCACGTGACTTTCTTTTTTGTATCCTTGTATCTTGCAGCCATTAAAAAGGATTTACAGGCTTGGCTTTGACTTCATGTAAACGAGCGCTCTTATCAATCTAATTGATTTAAGATCTTCAGTTCGCCCTGACCCACGCTTGTCTCATCTGTCCGTGGAGAAGCAATCCATGTTCTCAAACACCCATCATTCTGAAACCATCTCCATCACAGTCCTTCCTCCCCCTGATTGCGTTTCAAAATGTTCCCTACTAAATATCTGAGAAGCGTACCAGATGAGAAAGCTGTGCAAACATATGCAAGGGTTTGGCTATTGTAAGATATTTGCAATGGCAAGCTCTGGTCCAAGGCTAAGGAAACAGTTCAAAGATGTCTTCTGCTAACTGCTCAAAAAGGCACATGGCTGCAATATTAAACTTCCACCTGGCAATAATTATTATTAACAATTATTCAAGCAAATCTTCGGCATCATTTAGTTCTTTCTAGCAAAATACATCAATCTAGTAAATGTATATTGATTAAGTGGTTAGAAGATTTCTCATACAACAAGAAAGTCGTAAGAAATACAATTTCTTAAAAGACAAATCCAACCACTGAGCAGAGCTGACAAACTGCATATCATCACTGTCTCCTGGTGTCATCTCTCCTGAATGCCGGGGACAGTTCATAGCAGCTGAATTGATTCACCATAAGGAACCCAAGCTGCTTTACAGTCTTCCAGTAGCTACATTGTGCATCTATCTATAAAGGGGATTTTAGCCCTTTTCTTTTTTCTTTTGTAATGCCAGTAAAATCCTCCACGCTCCCACTTATCTTATGAGTGGAATAGTATCATTGTGGCACAGAATTAGCAGATTCCCAGCCCAGAGGCCCGTTGCCCCACTTCAGCTGCGGGGTCATCTGTCGGTCAGCGATGACTGACTGAGCAAAGATGAACGCCATAACAGAAAGTCCTGTATTTAGAGATTACCTTGCTTCTGGTGGTTCATGTTCCAACAGTCATACAAAATGTATTATTGCAACTGAGTAAAAAACCTTTCTATTTCTCATTCGACACACAATTGTCTACAATTATTGTAATGAGCACCACTAGACGTTAGCTTTAGAAATCTTTTTCTCAAAAGAAAATGCTAACATTAGGACCGACTATGACCACTTTCCCAAAAGACAAAAAACCTTGAAGAGACCTTGAAAAGCAAGGAGAGATCCAAAAAGAAAGCACTTCAGGGGTTTTTAGACAAAAAAATACAAGAACTGCAGGCGTTGGTTCTCGTCCAACTCCCAGTTCCTCCATGGTGCGAGGCATTCTTCATCATTACCATGGCTATTCAGTGGAGCTAATTCCCTTTAAAAATCAACTGTCAATTCTCATTTGGCTGCTCTCAACATCTTATAGGCTTTGAATTCTCCCATGAACTGGATCTAGGGCGAGTTAGCTGGAAAACAAGAGCCAGACAGAGGCGCAGTCTCCGTTATTTGGAACCTATTTGGTGTCCGTGTGTTTTCCAACAAGCATTTCTAAGCACTAAAAGAGACTTAATTGTAAATCCATGACCAATCAAAGTGAACACCGTCTCAACCAGGAGTGTTTCTTTCTGTTCGCTGCAACCCACACAATGAGATGTGGTGTAAAAAGCTCACCAGGCCTCAGAACAACGTGGTGCCGGGTTAATAGCGTCTCAGCAGCTAGAACGTGATTCTACCAACACTGCACGCATCTATCCGATCGGCACATCAAAATTCAACTTTTGTTTTCCTGAAGGTCTCCATTAAAAACCACAGAGTGGAGATCTAAAACCAACATGGCCGAGTGAGAAAACGCAGCAGATGAGACGAAATAAATCAGCAATGTCGAGAAAGGACACAGCGGGAGTGTGTTTGCATCTTTTCCAAGTACAGCTGTGGTGTGGTGCGATTTTCCTGTGATGCTGCATGCTCCCTCAGCCGGGCAGGAGGTTACATAACCCTGGATTTTTCATGCCACGCAGCTCCTCCCATCCTCCATCTCTCTCAATGTGTACTCAACACTGAGCACTGCAAAGTGGACAAGGCACAGATGGTCAGCGGGGCGCCGCACATCCGCATCAGCGCTGTGCCGGGCAGGGGGGGGGGGGGGTGTGGTCAAAGGGTAAGAGCGATAGAGGGAACGGGAGCTTGGAAGATCGGATAAACTGAGATAAATACACACACTCACAGTTGGGCAGATAGTTCAGCCAACGGAGCATCCAATCTAGTTTTGGAGCAGTCTGGCCAGTAATTGCTCGATAGATTGTGCTACCAGAAAGATCAGCCTGCGTAAAGGACGGGATTAACTTAACGAGGTGATGCATCTGCTCCGTGATTGTGTTTGAATTCCCGACATTACATTTAAAGGAGGATAAACGCAGTCAGATGTTGTGGCTGGTAATCTATAGATTATCTGAGCGGTATAAACAATAAAACATGGAGTAAACACTGAAATATGAGCGTTAATCCAACAGACCAACCAAACTGAATAGAAGTTTGCCGTCTTCGCTCAAAAAGCCTGTTGTTCAAAACGTGTTGGTTCATTGTCTGTGATCAGAATGGATACAATCAGCATTCACTGTCGCGTCAAACAGGTTTTTAATCAGCTCCGTCTACGATTGGCCATAACGGACACATGACACCTGGGTGAATGCGTCATTCTGAAGTGCATGATTGTACCTCTTCTCCTGAACCTCTTTTTTACAGCAATTTTCTTCTTCATATCCTACAAGATGCATCACTGGCAAGATAGCCAGGTGAAAGAGCTACTCGGTTTCTGGCACGTTGGTGGCATCAAATGTGACTCACCAGGGGGGGGGGAATGCAAAATCCTATAAGGAGCCATTGCCTTTTTGAACAGTTTTACCCACATTTTTTAAAACCTACATACACCTTCTTATTCTGGTGTAAAGTATTTATGTATGAGGTGCTGAATGGCTCTGTCTGACATCTGGCAAGAAATCCTTTTAGGTCAACTAGTTGAATAATGCACATTATCATGGCTTTCAGGGACAAATATTAAAACTTAATGTTCTGCCTAATGCTTTGGTAATATACCTCCACTCCCTGGAGCTACAGGAAACTAATTTAAGACGCTAGCACTTTCATATAACCAAATCTCAGCGAATACCAAGTTCTTGTGGTAATAGCTATCTGTGCCACTGATGTTTATAGCCCCATTTCTACTGGTCATAAAACCCACTTACACCCGCTAACATCTGGCTTTTGTCTGCAAAGAGAATGGATATAATCTGCACTCACTCCTGGGTCAAATGACTACGCCGGGAACCACAGATATGTATCTGCTCCAGCTCTGATCGGCAGTGCTGGATATGAGACAATCAGGTGAACTTGGAAAGATAGTGAGGTGAAAGAGTGCCTCGTGTTTCACCGGGGAGGGGGGGAAATAGAAAGACAATCTCCTCTATGAGCAATGGAAAATGACTCAATCGCCTTTTTAGTGGGTTTACCAGATTTTAAAAAACCCTGTATAAACACGCTACTTGGTGTAAGAGAGTATGAGGCAGGCAATGCAGCAGACACCCGATCGCATATGATCCAAAGATAAGATTATGATTTATTGGAGTAAAATGTTTACTTTGTGCAGGTGCAGGCAGAGTGGACTTATTTCCCAAGTGTGTTCTTCATCCACAGGTTTAACACAATTCCATCAATGTGAGCAGAAGCCGGCTTAAAAATCTATATACAGCCGATATTTGTACTTTCTGTCAGCCAAGTTGAATTCAATGTTCAGAATTTTTTGTTTTGAAAATTACTGAAACTATTTATGGAGGATCAAAACAGTAGCCAATTAATTTCTGTCAATTATCTAATAGACTGATCAATGAAAATGTTCCAGCTGTTGAATAGAGCAGAAGAAAAGAGATTCCGACAAGGCGAGTAACAGCGAGAACGGCAAGAATTTCACAAATATATCTAATCAATTCTTCAGCTTTTTTGGAGCAGAAAAGCTGCAATAAAACTAGTTTATACTTTAAATTACACACTAGGATTTTGAACAAGTTCATAGGCAATTATATGAAAATAGTAAAAAAAAAAAAAAAATAGAGTAATATGGTTATTATTGTTTTATTACATTGCTCAAAATGTGACTAAATGTAATAAAAAAAATATACTTTGACCATTTAATTAGCTCTTTATCTATTTATCTCCCCAATCCATAATTGAACAAAAATAATTTCACAAAAAAACACAATTGACGTAATTGATATAGGCTGGAACAAGCAATAAATATAAATACGTTCAAATATGCGCAAAAACGTTTATCTGTGACTTGGTCCAGACCTTTGCAATTATATTTTCGGACTAATGTTTTAATTTCCTTGCTATTTAAAAAAAATGTTGACGAGTTCGCCATGCAATGCGTCTTGAACGCGTGTGGTGGATCACAAGGCCCCAAACCTAAGACAATTTCATACGCCCGTCTCTTGATCATGTATGAAAAGGTTTTCTCACACTAACTGGTGGAAAATATATTTTTCTGTTCATAATGACAATATTCTGATTTGATTATCAGCAAGACATATCAGTGAAGATACATATTAACCCTCAGATTCCAACTGAAGCCTGATTAAAGCTGTTACTGTACCTCCATGGCGAGCGCGGCGGTTTGCTGGTCGTAGTGGTTCAGTATGTTGGGCATGAAGGTGGAGTTGTAGGACAGCCCCTGACACATCCGCAGGGTGATGGGCTCACAGGTGAACAGACTGTGGCTCTCCGCCGCCCCGTCCATGGGAATGGCGACGCACACCGTCAGCATGGACGCTGACAGCACCCACAGGAGATCCATGACTGGTCCGTCACAGGAGGGGGGGGGGGAGAAAGGACCCAGGTGACGGCTGGTTAGGACAAGGGGTCGAGCGCTGTTAGCATCAGGCTCATTCACAGGGAAGGTGGAACTGCGAGGCTTAAGGACCGTCTGGTTGTCTCTTCCTCCTCTTCGGCTTCACAGGGAAACAGCCTGGGTTGGGCAGCACAATCCAACGCGGCAGCCATGGTGGCAGCTGGCTTCATCCATCACTGTGTGTCAGAGGACCTCCATCACCTGGGAGAGGCCGTGGTCCTTTAAGATGCTGAGCGAGCGGCTCACACACTCCTCCCTCTACGATGACGCCTCTTATCAATGACAGGCAGGGACAGAGATGATGAACAGTCTCCAATCTGGAAAAAAAAATACACAAAATTTTAATCAATATGTTGAGCATATTTGTATAAATGCTTTAAGTAGATATATATATATATATATAGTATATTTATATCTAAAGCCAGAAATGAGCTTCTTCCTACAGAAGAACGTGACTAAATTCAGACCACATGGGAAAAGCACACACAAGGCATTCTTAAAGAGGGATGCTAATTGTTTTGTAGGTCACTGTGGTGGTGGATGAATTATAACATTAGCAGAAATAATTAGCATCAATAAATCATGGTCAGCTAAAGAAATGTCAAATCATTACTCAATGCAAATATATATCTAAGGCTTTTGTGCTAGTTTGTTTAAGTGGCTTATTATAATTTGTGTTATTACCTTCTTGCATTGATTGTAAATGTAATACAGATTACTAACTGTTAATAAGCAGTTTTCATTTTGCTATGTTTCACAACAGCCACATTAACATAGGAGCCAGTTCACACCCACAACAAGCCAACACCTCCTCGTTCACTGACCAACAGAAGAACAACACAGGATCGATCCTGACGCACACTCCTCGTCTGTTCACACACACACGTTACTAAACCAGTTGTGTCTCCCGTGTTGTTTAAACGCGACATTAGAGTGTGGTCTTCATCCTCTGCCACCTGAGTCACTGGGACCAGGCTCCCGCTGCAGCGCGGGGACTCGCTGCGAAGGAGACAATCTAACGGACGTGACCCGAGGAGTCGTCGCGGTTTCTCCCCGGAACAGGAAGGAGGAGAAGTGGTCGGTTGAATTAAAGAGATTTCAACGTGAAGCGACGCAGACAAAAGATGACTTCATCCGAACTGATGGAGCATGTGCAGCGTGGAGGAGCTCCGCGAGCCACCGAGCCGAGTGAGACAAACACCGGGGACAAATGTTAGCCGAGCCGGGGGAACTAGCAGCAACTTTACCTGAGTGCTGTGCCGGGAATTCACGTGTAGCTCCGGGCTCTCCGCTGCTCCTCAGCCCGCTAACAATGAATGAGTGTCCCGTTCAGCCAGCACCTTCCTCCGGTCTCCTCCCTCCTCCTCCTCCTCCCTCTTTCTCCCTCCTCTCCTCCGTGGGGTCAAGATGGCGTCATTTCAAACATGGTTTCCAATCAAAACCTTCAAAATAAATGCCTTCCCCCCCGACCTTCTTGACTCCATGGTTCAAATAAATAGACAACCAGTTTCATAATGTATTTGAAAAAAGTAACAAACAAACAAGAACAAGCATCAAAATTATCAATTCATTAATTGAAGTATAAATTATCATTTACTGACAGTTTTGTTTACTGTAAATATAACGTATAAGTGTAGGGTAGTATAGCAGTGTTATGTTTCTTAATGTATTAACACCCCTTTCATAGAAATTGAATAAGGGTTTATTTATAACTATTTTATTATAATTATCATCATTAAAAAAAGAAAGATAACCAGTACTAAATAAATGTAATGAGGTGAAGCAGTGTTATGTCTTTATATATGTCCCCACCCTTTTCATATGAATTTTGGTTTATTTATAACTAATTATAATTATTTATCATCTAGAAAAAAAGTCAAGACTAAACAAAAACGAGCACCAAATTATCACCTTTAGACCTTTAGACTATCTACTGAAATATGTATTTACTGTCAGTTAAAAAGACGAAGTATATATATATTTATACTGACAGTGTTAGAAGGGTGGATAAAAATATATTTGCTTCACCTTCCTTATTTCCAGATCAGAACATTTCCAAATCTTATTCTGAAGGTCAGATCTCCAGGTTTCCGGTTGTGATCTGTCTATGCATGTTTAACTTGACAGAGCCCCCCCACCCTCCCCCTACCCTCCTTTCTTCACAGCAGGTTTTCTGTCTTGCGCGCGATCGACCATCCGCGCACGAGCAGGAGGAAAACTACAGCACCTCTACTACTTCTACTAAAACAACTACTACCTCTACTAACTACCTCTTCTAACTACCTCTAATACTACTACCTCTACTACCTCTACTAATACTACTACTACCTCTACTAACTACCTCTACTACTACCCCTACTACTACTACCTCTACTACCTCTACTAATACTACTACTACCTCTACTACTACCTCTACTACTTCTACTAATACTACTACTACCTCTACTACTACCTATACTACTTCTACTAATACTACTACTACCTCTACTACTATCTCCAATACTACCTCTGCTACTACTACCTCTACTACTACCTCGTCTACTACCTCTACTAATAATGATAACAATATTATAATAACGACAATAATAATACAATAGGAATCATTACACACACACACACAAACATAACATGTTTTTAAATAAAAATATATTTGTATATTAAACATTCGCAAGACTGAGCCACTGTATTTGTGAACGTGTATTTATTACAACTGCCCTTAAGGATGATTTTTTGATATAAATAAACAGTGCATAAGAACATTATGTATTTGCCATGTCCATAAATACATCCTAGGGCTCGTCTACAGAGAATGTTTTTGCAGCATCAGAGTATCTGAGGCAGCTGGTCTCTATATGCAGTGTCAGGCCTCCTGAGATATGCATTTGTCATCATTAGAGCTGCTGAAGCCTGCACACTCTACCAGGGTTTGCTTTTCAGTAACCCCCCCACCCCCCCACACCACCCTCTGTGTGTGACAGGCCGGGACAGCGTACACTTACTGTTACTGTTACTATGGATACAAGTAAACTGTGCACAGGGAAGAGGGAAGACGAAGAGAAGAGGGGAGTTGTGTACAGGGACACAAAGGAGAGTAACATGAACAGAAAGTATGTTTAGGAGTTGGATTTATTTCTTTCAGTCGGCTGAGGAGAAGTGATGGTGAGTCAACTACAGCAGGAATGTGTTTGACTGTCTTATTCACATTTCTAACCCTGCCATTTCAAGTGTGTGTGTGTGTGTTTGATTGTGAGAGCATGTCAAATGTTTTTTTCCCCCCAATTCTGCAGAAATAAAAATGTAGCTGCTTTGTTTATTAGGTAACAGTGGAGGGTATTTAAACAAAAGCATCTGACCGGGATCCAGGATAAGCATCTGGCATTATTTATAAGTCCATTTTCAGAGTGAAAGAAGCTATAGTGTGTTATGTAACTTCATATTTATAGCAGGATAGGCATAAGCCTTTGAGTGCTGGGGCAGGAGCTGTTAAGTGGCATATAGCTGTTTCGTAAACAATGGTGGAAAATGTAAGACATTTGTGTCTTGTGAGAAAAAACACTAGACTCAAGTTAGTTTTTCTGTGTAATTGAGCCCATCACTAATCCCTGGCTATTACCCAGAGATGCCACATGCACCAAGGTCACCGACAAGCGGTGCCGGGATGCAGACCAAACTGAGCGCCTGGACTCCTCTGAACCACCCTGTGACCAACAGCAAGGTTAGAGCCACTCTTCAGCCCGGGGACATCTCCTAAACAGCCGTTATTTGCAGTGAAATAAAAAAAATTCACATGCTGCAATTAGTCTTTAGTTCTTTTGTTCTTTGACCCCATCATAGAGATCATATCAATCATTACCATCAGTGGAATATAGATAAACTGCTAGTTTAGTGCAGTTTGACTTTTTTAGTATATCCAACAGATCAAAACTTTGTAAAACATTTTTTGTCAAGTCAATTATTTAGTAAAGTTAAGCTCTGAAACTTCCGTGACAAGATTTCCATGCAGTAATGAGGAACAAAAATATTCTCCAGTCGGTGCCAGTATGAGATAAAAGGTCTTTTGAGCTTAAACATTACACAAGTTACACAACTGTCCCTGGTCTCCCTCTTCTCTCTCCCCCTATCTCTCTCTTGTCTCCTCTCTCACCCCAACTGGTCCAGCCAGGCGGCCTCACTCCTTCTTACTATCTAAAGTGCCTTGAAACATGTTGGGATTTGGCTCTATAGAAATCAAATTGAACTGACGAATGGAATACTACACATATAGTTCAGCCCAAAGAATTGGAAACCATTATTTGTTATTAAATTATCCTTATTGCTTGTTATTAGTCATTATATTAATCCTTAAAGTGAAGTTTGATGACATTTTCCTGTATCCTCTCCTCCATCAGTTGTTTGAAGAGAGACGGACCCTGCTGAAAAAGTGGGTAAGTTTAAATCACACAAGCAGATATTTACTGACTGCACTGATGGATTGTTAATGTAAGTGAGCACAGTTTGAGTTGTGTCTCAGAATCACAGTTTGAGTTGTGTCTCTGAATCACAGTGTGTGTTCTTTGGAGTCTGTTGTGAGTCCAACTCAATTAATCTGAAATGTATCGTGTTTTCTCTCGTGCTGGTCAGGTCGACAGGTGGTCTGACACTCAGAGGAGAGCCGTGCTGCAGGACTTTGTGCTGAGCTGTTCTCAGGAGCAGCTGAAGTTCCTGAGTCTCAGTGTGAGCAGGCAGCTCCCCCTGCAGGCCGCAGACCTCACCTGCCAGCTGCCCAGAGCCCTCAGCCTCTACATCTTCTCCTTCTTGGACCCCCGCAGCCTCTGTCGATGTGCAAAGGTAACACAGCCTGAACATGATATTGACATGTACAGTTATAGACATGGATGATCATTGTGTCAAAACGTACATTCTGGCCCCGTTTCCCATCTGTGGGCAGGTGAGCTGGCACTGGAAGAGCATCGTGGAGCTGGACCAGCTGTGGATTCCCAAGTGTCTGAGGCTCGGCTGGTGCATCACTTTCTCCCTCACGCCCTTCGAGCAAGGTGCCTGGAAGAGACACTACATCCAGACTGTGCAGGAGCTGCGACTCACCCGGCTGCAGGTCAGGAGATCACACATGCCAACAATACTGTGGCTCAGGATGATAGAGCATAGAAATACAGTGATGAAATGTTGATATAAAGATTTGCCCACCTCCAGACTGCCCCCTCCCCACAGCAGTTTGTGATTCCAGATGCAACAGTGGACCACAGCAGACATGAAGATCTGGCAGAGACGGCCCTCCTCACAGAGGAGCGTCCAGTCCCCACTGTCCACCCAGCTGGAAGCAGCCTGAGGTTCGGGTTGAGTAAAGACAAGCAGCCGACTCCACTTCCTCCATGGAGAGATTCTGACAGACGTCCCAAAGACACACAGCGCTTTAACTACCTGGACAACCTGGCACCTGTTCTACAAGCCCCGAGAGGGTAAGACTGTCTGTGGCAGGTTGGAACTTACCATCTATAAACTCTTATCGACTTGATGAAGCTCATTACAGCTACATTCATTCGATAGAATTTAGGGATAACATCAGAATCCAGTTCTTCGGAATAAAAACATTTGAAATTGTAATATGATATAGAGATTTAAATTGATCCTTAAGGAAACATTTGTAGTGAATGTGAACAACTCTGTAGTGTCAATTATGTCCAACAGCAACAAATATATGTATAAAAATATTCAGATTCAGAGCAGAAAATACAATCCACAGCTGAAATTTGACTTTGGGTCAAATAAGGAGAGATGTTGAACAGAATTTTGATTGTGTGCATTTCTACAATGTAACCCCTGATAAAAACACATTGAATGAACTCAGGCACAACCACCAGTTACATACAGTGGGTGTACTTTCACATTCACCTGAATAGGAAAAAAGCAGTGGTTCCTCATAGGGGTCAGGACCCCCTGGGGGGGGGGGGGGGGGGGGGGGGGGGATGCAAGACATCATAAAGACAAAATGTTTTTCAGGAATCAAATACAATTTAAAAACAATTCGCAGCTGGTTCAAAAATAAAACATACTCGTCAAATTTTAAGTATAACCATACAAAATAACATCAGCCTTCAGAAAGGTGGTTAAGACAGCATCAGTTGCATCAGGTGAATTTACAGCAGCACAAGAAACACTGCAAAATGAGCATGTAGGGGAATTCTTTTCTAACATCCTTTAGGTTGACGGGGGTCAAAAGTCTCTGACATGATCATTTTGGGGGTTTCGTGCTGGAAAGTTTTGGTCACTTTTGTTCTATAGTCCCAAAATCTTTGTGTCCCACTGTGCTGATGTTTTCACCCTCCTCAGGTCACAGAAGTTATAACTTTGTTGCCTGCAAAATAATGACGATATTACTCATGGCATTAATTGGCTGATAGGCCAATATTCTTTTCCAAAAGCGGTGAATATCCTGCTGTCTTCTCTCCACAGGCAAACGGACATCACAGCTCCCACCTGCCGAGGTAACACATCGGCGTCAGTCGACGGCAGAAGGAAATCGCTGTCTGAGGCCACTTACAAGCTCCGCAAAGCCAAATCTCTGGTAAAGCACGCTCCATTCATCATGGCCGCCATAGCCCCACCATGATTGTGACCTCCTTGTCTGAATCAAAAGGAGGCGATTAAACGTGGAGGATTCTCTGGAGACGGAGCAACCAGCAGGCATCATGTATTATGGAGCAGAATTTACACAGCTATGCATGTTAATGACGAGCTGCTCAGAGAGGGAGGTGATGGGTGGGGGGGGTCACAAATCATGCTGATGATGGGGTTTGAGGAAGGGGGGGGGGGGGTACAGGGTGAGATAGAGGACACCACCGAATTTAATATTCAGGCTTTGGTGAAATCATCTTACATTTATTTGAAAGCCGACAGCAACGATTGTTAAATAAACCAATATACAAACACTCTTAGATATTTAATTAAGTACTTTTTCCTTATTTTTTTTAACTGAACACACGGTTGTCAAGGAAACCCCAGTTCTCTGAGAGCTTTCATCCTCCTCCTTAGATGTTCCTCAGTTCTGGTGGACGACCCCAACATCCTCCTCCTCCTCCTCCATCTCCTCCTCCTCATCATCATCAGGCCACAATCAGGGAGACCACCAGGAGCCTGCTGAGCCTGGCCCAGTGGAATGCTGGGGTCCGTCCGGGGCCGGTGAGGTCGGCGGTGCCCCGGCTGAGCGTGGAGGCTCTCCGGGCGTCCCAGCGCTCACATCGGAGCTCTCCCAGTGAGTAGTCACAGCTCCTCCACTCCTCTGGGCTGAATGTGATGCAACCACACAGCAACGCATTCAGGACAAACTGTGGATTAAAAATGACTGATTCTGCAAGAAAGTCCCAGCCTGTATGCAGTTTGTGTGTTTTATAATTTAAGGCTTCATGAGTATTTAAATGTTGCATCTGGCAACCAATTTGAGATGTTATTCAGTTCTTACATTAAAACATATATATTTAGTGGTTTTCGTTCAGTAATTGATGTCCAATTAGGCTGATCTGTTTATAATTGTAATGAAAATGTCTTAATATCGGACCTTTTAAAACAAACCAACAAAATTATGAGAATAGTTAATAAATTCAGCATTAATCAAACATCCACACCTCCACAAAATATAGTTTAGTTTTCTAAATAAAGAGAGAGCATCCACAACACTGTCTCCAGCCCCTTTATGAGGTGAAAGTAGTTGAAGTAATGGAAAGAATATCAATATATTTGAATCTAAGGGTTGGATTGTCATATACATTAGTGCCTGTTTAGTTTTAATAACTGAGTCAAACGTTTTGGCAGCGATCACTTTTGATTTAATTATTTCTGTAAATAATTCATTACGTGTTGTGTCCTTTTTATATTATCTGGTTTCCACGATTCTGTTTAATGTGGACAGGCAGTGTTTTTAAAAGCCCAGTTCAATCTGAGGAGTATAAGAGAAACTCATTTAAAAATAGCTGTTAGTACAACCATCTGATTCTGGTGATGTTAACTTCACCTTCAGTTTTGTCATCATTCTGCTTTGTACTTGGTTTAAAAATGTTAACTTTAATTAATGCAGGTGCAGTAGATGTCAGGCTGATCGTTTCACTGTATTCTTGCATGCTAGTTTTATTTCACCTAAAAAACTCATTACAGGAAGTCAATTGTGACCACACACTTTTATGTTTGTGAAGTTGTGAAGGTATTTCTCTAAATCCTTCCCAGGTGTACCACTGTTTGAAGTTCCTTCGTGGATTTGGCCTGCTTCACAAGCAAGATGATGATAAGCAAAGCACATCGCCCCCATCAGGAAGACATCAGAACTACGTTTTTTGGAGACAATCCAATGCACAAAGCGTTTCACAGGTGCTATGTCTTTAGATGGATGGAGGGAGTGTTGTTTGTGGAATTTTGTAAGTTCAACTTCTGACTATAATACATACAAATGTATATTTTCTTGATGTATGATATATTAAACAATTTATTACGAATTGGGTTACAAACCGCTGACTCTTACAATCACTAAGCTAATTACAAATTCATTTTTAGTTTTCTTTAAGGCTTCAGACTCATCATTATTGACAAATTATTTAAACAATTCCTTAAATACTTGCTCAGCAGACACACTATAGAACCAACTTTGTCCATAGCAGTGTTTGGTACTGGATATTCATAACAGAGACAAATTCGAGCCCTTCCTGCAGATATAATGCACTGATCATATCTGCTTAGAAGATCTGCGAGGAAACACCCTGATCACGGGATGGACAAGCAAGTTTTGGCCAAACTATATTAAGCCTCTGTTCCTAATCACCATTTTATTTTTATACTATTATTGTTATACTATTCACTGAATATCACACTGAATATACTATTCACTGAATATCGCATTGAACATTGTTGAACATTTTATTAAATGACATCAAAATAACCAATATTACCCATGTACCATCATATCTGGACAGACAGACAGGCAGGCAGGCAGGCAGGCAGACAGACAGAGAGGTAGACAGACAGTGAGACAGGCAGGAAGCAGACTAAAATGAAGGTATAAGGTATTATTTGCGGTTTTGTGTGTCAGAGGGAAAACGCATTAGGCTACGAAACCTCCTGTTCTGTATTAACCATCTAAGTCTCTAATGGTGGATGATACCGTGTTGGACATTTTTTTTCCGGAGGCTTTGTCCGAACAATATTTTTCTGCTTTTGCATAATCTCTTTTGCGCTCAATGAGTTCATCATGGACTAGTGTTTTCCTCATTTTTTTTTACAAATTAAAATTGCAGTTATAGCAAATAAATTTGCTATAAAATTATATATATATATATATACACACACACACACACAAACGATCTGATCTCTGCCTGATAAAGAAAGAAGCCGCTTCAACATAAACATTCTACCTGTAAATAAATACACAGTGAGAAACTCGTCCTGTGTACCACATGCTCTAGGTTAGAAAGCCAATGGACACGTAGAATGTGTAAGAAATGTACCACCTTTATTATCCAATCCATATTTCCCATTCAGAACGCAATACAAAGCCAAAAGCCATTTATATAAACAGAGAGTCCGAACTCCAGAAATATTAAACAGTAACTGTCAAACTGTCAGTTTAAGACAAAAAGAAGAAAGAGATTTTGTCTCAGTATTAAAAACATTTTGCATTCAACACACAGTAGCATATCATCAGCAAAGAGGGAAGCTTTGTGTACATCAATCATGACAGAAGACCATATCTAAAAAAAACAGAACACTTCAGTCAGACATGAAATATCAGTATCATACGTACACCTCACTTTAAGTCTCAACCATGTAGTTTTCACTTGTTGCATATAAAACATTGCATCAAAAGTATGGCTCACACACACACACACACACAGACATATATATTACTAAATACAAAAGGGTGAAAAATAAACAATACCTTTTTGAACGCTAGATACCTGACATGTTAATTTAATAATGATGTGTTAATCCAAGGGAAGGAGTGTGTGTGTTGTACAGAGGAGGCTATATGTGGCTTTATGAAATTAAATGAGAACAGGTGTCACAGGTTTAATGCTTGTAGTTGTTAGCTTCACAGAGGTGATGATAATGTGGTGAAAGTCATAAAGTTGAACAAGTCAGTCCAGTTGTTCCTCTGGAGAAGTTGAACAATTTAACCAAAAACGGATAGGAGGTATTTATTATCCGTATCCTTTAATACAAAATAATTCTGACCTTCATCAACTTTACAGAGAAAGTGAACCACAACAGAAAACAACAGGTGATGAGATTGTCCGACCATGTGAATGAGGTTAGTTTGATCAGGTTAGGAGCAGCTACAAGCGGAGGAAACGAGGGACAGTCAGGAATGTCTATTGTCTGTCATAAGTCAAATGAGCTGGGGTTTCAGAAATACACAATGAGTCTTCTATGATGAGCGACAATGACACGCAGCTGCCTGCAGGCCCAAGACCTGAGTCAGTCCTCTTAATCCAAAAATTTAATTTAAGGCCAATTGTGTGTATATTATTTCAAACTATCAGCTGTTAGGTTGTGAAATTTGTGATTTTATTTATCTGAGACAATTGTTTGAGTTTTGTACAAGGGCTCTCTATACTTAGATGTTGCTTTAAACGGGTCACAATATCAAAATTTATATAAAAAATAAAACCCGGGTCACATATGTATCCCAGAAGCTGAGTTTCAAATGGAGATTAAAAAAACTTTAGAAAATGTGTTCACATGAGAATAAAACATTTTTTGGACTTTTCTTTGGGGAAATGGATTTTCTCTTCAGTAAAAAAAAAAAAGGCAAAAACACACAACTATCATTCAGAGCACTGTCACAAAACAATTAAATACAATATTTGTTTGGTTGATTCGATTTTGTGATTTATCATCACAGCGTTTTCAATCAGCAAAGCAAACGTTTACATACAGAAACCTTTTGACTGTTTAAAGTGGATCTATTTTTTTTATACAACAGCTAAGTATAAAAAGAGGAAACACCCAAATGCTTTGAACCATTTCATCAAACCGATCAATCCCTTATCTGCTTCAACATTTAGCCCCTCAATGCAACAGAAATGTCCACTCAACATTGATTAGTATCATCCTCTCATTGAATGTCATTCTTTGTAAATCAAGTGAAAACATAGAATCAACTTCACTTTTTCTAGAAATGAGTCATTGCGATATAAACGAGAACCTGTTTGAGAATTGAATTTTCCTGCTTCAGAAAGAGATTTATTTTGCTTCAAAAACATCAAGTACAATTTTGAATAAAAAATGTACGCTACACTTATTCCATTGTCAAACACACGATTGACAAGGCTTAAGGAGATTTTCACGCTGCCTTGTTGATTTATGTCCAAGTGCTGCTTTGCAAAGCTCGGCTCTAGAATAAGGCTGAAAGGTTTCCATCATTTGTGCTTTGACAGCTGTTAACAGTAGAGGCAATTCACGTGATGCTTTCATTTTTTTTGTTTGCAAAGTACAAGGTACATGTTCTGCGGGTTTCAATAACTTGGAGGGAATGACTATGCAAATACACACAAGTATTAACACCGAGTCTTTTTAAATAATGTAAACATATACATCTTATTTGAGGTCAGAGCATCGATCCTCTTCATATTTATCTATATTTTTTTAAAAGAGCAAATATTACTGGAGCATCGTCCGGATGTTCTTCGGCGTGGACTCGTCATTCAGGTGTTTTGTGGTGAATCTGAATGGACATTAGAAAAAAATGATATTAGTACGTCACTAGCAAGACTACTGTGTACAGCCGCTTACACAGAGGGAATGGAACCTACTTGAGGGCGTTCAGGAGGCCTTCTACGTTGTCTGCTGGCTGGTCCTTCAGGACCTTTATGCAGCCTTTCATCTGAGATGAAATCAACAGATTTAGAATGAGAGCACAGAAAACCAAGAGCTGCTGTAGAAAGTACATCCATGGTCTGCTGTACTCATTTGTACAACTTAAATCAGAGTGGCTCATCTCTGGTTTTAGCACGGTGCAGTAATACAGCACTGGCAGTGGTAATGTATTTACAGCAGATATGCAGCAGGGGGTGCTGTTGTTGGTGAAAATAGTTGAAATGTCATGCCTAGTCATGCTTGGTCCTCAGTGAGATGCAATACACACAGTATAGGATAATGTAGGTTATGTGTTGGAACAGCTCATGTTGATTTGTGCGAGTTACTCACTATTAAAGTTTATTTCAATAAAATTGAACAATTGCAGTGTTGTGCCACCTGTGGACATCTGCATTTATCTGGGAGATTACTACTGTTCTGTTGCATACAGTGTTTCCACATATTGATTTATTTGTGACTGCCAGCCACAAAATTGGCATTAATATAGCATATTGATTATGTAATATTTTGTACTTTTTAAAGTAGGTTAAATAATAATATGAGTATAATGCAGAGCTGCATACAGCACATTACTCAACCCCCCCCCCATCTCTCTCTCTAAAACAAAAAGCATATCTCAAATGATCATATCAACTACTTTTTGGGACTATTGTGTGTGTGCGTGTGTGTGTGTGTGTGTCTTACGTCTATCTTGGAGGACTTGTTGAAGGCACCGTTGGGGTGGACGTGGTCATAAAGAATGATGACCCCGACCATGACCCTCATGCAAAACAAGAGCGTTTCGTCGCTGCTAAAACGACTCGAATATTCTCTAGAAAAACAGAAAGAGAGAAACACACAGGATCAGAAAAGAAAGAGATTAAATGGTGAGAGAACTGAAAGCTAATGATTTATTTTAAATAATCTATACAGGCAATTCATTATTTATCGCACTTTGATGAATACATGTGCTGTGTCCTTGAAAACTAATAATAATAATTGAAATCAGGATTTGCACGTTCACACATCAAATGTCTGTAAAGTCTTCAAATTTGAACTGGCTTTTAAATCCACAAACAAGCGGATCTCCCTTGATTAAATCTACTACTTTTTGGTAATGGTTGACTACTACTAAAAAGCACTAGTCTTGATTGGACCATTGTGTGTTCGTGTGCGTGTGGCAAAGCATTGTAACTCACGGTGTCTCCAGCATGACTTTACAGATGCTGGCCATGGTGCTGAGACAGTCCGTCGTATTCTCCAGTGGAAGAGTCTTGTTCTATAGAAAACAGACACCCAGCGGGCACATTATTACACAACTTATAAAACTATACACGTTTTCTAAAATCATCATCCTCTAAAAGTGTGAATCAGTGTAAATGTGAGTAAAATCATTTTTCAGTCAGAGCAGGTGTCACCAAGATTAATCCATTTGTATTTTTTGTATCAGTTGTCAGAGCGGCAGCATGACGACAATGAAGGCTACATATTTTGCTTTTGTTCATACATAACATTTTTGTGACTGATATACACGCAACTGAATTAGAATCTAGAAGTGGGACAACTTTGCGGTAACAATAGAAATGGGTGGTGTTCTCACCTCTGTCACAAAGTTTGTGGTTGCGTTGCTGAGTGTTTTCAGCATGGGCGTGGCCTCAGCGTAAAACAGAGACATCCTGTTGGCCATCTCGTTGTTCACTTCACTCTCAATGTCCAACTTCAGGTACAGAAACAAAGAACAAGATGAAGGTTTGTTTTTATTCTAGACTTCTACTGAGGAGAGGCACCATCCCTACACTGCTGGAAAAGTAGTAGTATTATCATTTTTTCACAATAACTACATTTTTAACAGTAGTAGCAACAGTGTGGTGAGTTTGGCCTATTTCAATTTGACGTGAAAGACGCATGAAAACACAATTTACAGATTTATTATGTCATTCTGTTTGCTGTTTTATACAGAGCGAGGAATGCATATAGTTAATATAGGAATATCATAGTCTGCTGTTAAACAAGTTTAAACATGTGAATTTAAAATCCCCAGGACAATAAAGGCAGTCACCACAGAACAAGCGAATGTAGATCTGAGCTAGTTATCATTTCTTGACAACTCACATTCATGTTGTTTATTCTGTTTCGACTGATTGTTCTTCTGTAGTAGCTGAAGTCGTTCTGGATGGCAGGAATTCTCATCTGAAGGAAAACAATAAGACATTTAGCCATAAATGTTAAACACATTATTTCATACAAGCGTGCTGTGTGTGTCATGTGACCAAGACTGTGGCCCTGTTCAGACCTGGTATCAACATCACTCCTGAGATCCGATCGCACTTCAAACCTGATATTAAATTGTGTCCTGAATGAGTCTCCTGTTAACACTTGTGATACGATTTCACTTTCACACATTATATGCAAATAAAAACATACCTTATTTGTTTAAACTTCATGATGATTTTCACTTTAGCCAGTCTGAGTTTACAAGACAATATACAGTATATGTTTAACTATATATAAATATGGTGGTTGTCTGTGTGTTTGTGTGCGAGTGTGAGAAAACAGAGCCAGGAGGGACTGTGCAAAACAGCAGTAGCAGCAGCAGCAACCACATAGAGTTGAAATAACATTTTAATAACTATGGGGGGGAAAAAAGTCTATAAGTGATGTTCAGTTATAATTTTGTGGAGATGGCCAAAGATAAATCGCTATACCTGAAAACTTTTTGGATTCATTATGAAACTGTAACAGCTGAGGAGGCGTTCCCTCGTGTTGGGCCAGGCCACATTTATGTTCACAGAGTGAAAAGAATGTGGTCACAAGTTATCGGATCTCAAATGCATCTTTTAGACGTGTTGGGTGCGTTCACTCCTGAATATCAAGCTGTCAACTTGTGAACTCAGGGAGATGTTGATTCTTGGTCTGAAAGTAAGAGTGTGTGTGGGTGTGGGTGTGTCTGTGTGTGTGTGTGTGTGGGTGTGTCTTTTTAGCGGACCTTGAGCTCATCGAAGCGCAGAGTGAAATGGAGGATCTCCGCAAACTGTTTGGCCAAGGCCTGCTCCCTCTCCAGATGCTGAGTGGGCGTGAAGGGCGAACACGTCAGCGACTCCAAAAGACTCTGCAGACCCTCCTCTGTGGACAGGCACACCATTAACTCAATACATAAACATGCAAAGATTGTGAAAAATATATTTATACAAATTATTTAAAATATAAAGCCTATTAAAAAAGAAATAATGATACCACCACTTAAAAAACAGAAAGGTAAGCTGTGCTGTGAACATACCTAATCTAAGAGAGAAACTGTAGAACTTCTTGAGTTTGATGACCAGCGGGCAGACAGAGTTCCACGCTCGCTCCTGCAGCCTGAAGTCGTTAGGGTTTTGAATTGCCTTGACAAAAACAAGAAGGAGGACCACGTTAGAAAACATCCATGATTGATGCCATAATGATCATCAACATCAGGTGCCACATAAACTGTGTATGCTGTGGAAAGGATTTATCTAAACTAAGCTCTGATACATAACTAGGACACTGCTGTTCTGCACAAAGAAAGTTGAAGTGTATATTATCTGAATGGTGAGAAAAGACAACTAACAAAAACAGAGACGATCAGTCTCAGCTGATATTGCGCAAAACAAACTTTTCCCTCTGTGTTTCGGTCTCTCATCCACATGCAAAAGTAATTAAAACTGCAAAGGCCTTCCAAAGTGCAGATTTTCGGCAAAAGGCGTCATTTGGGAAATGATGACATCATAGTTTATTTGTGCATGCCCACCGTTGCTTTGTGTAACGAGCATGAGCCAGAAAAAACAGCTGCAATGGCCACTAGATTCTCTACCTCCGATCAGCACTGTTAGATCCAATTACAAGTTTGCCCGTTAAATTTACAGAAATATTTGGTTAAACAAAGGTTGTGTTGAAGGAGTTTTTTTGTTTTAATTAGGGGGAAAATAGCCGTTTAAAAAATATCCTCAGTAGTGTAGACAAGGCCTAATACCTCCTGCAGCTGGTTTGGGAGGAATTTTGACAGAAGGCGAAAGTAAAGCAAACTAATGTGCATCACATTTGTAGGAACTTCAGCAAAATTGCTTGGATGCAATTTCTGAACAATGTTTCATTTCCATTGTGGAAATAAGGAAAGAAATGAGTTATTTTCTTTCCTTTGGTTGTTTGCTTAAATTTTTGAAACATCAAGGCAATGAATTATGTAAACTTAAATAACAGCTTGACTCTAACATTTTTGAGCAGTGTATATACTGTTCTGGTATTTCTTATTTTGTGAAATAAAAATATATATAATAAGTATAAAAGATAGGATTTCATCCCTACTCAGAGTTGGTTTATCGTATGAACTTATGACAACACATGTCATGTTCACAGTGTTTGTGCATTGGAGCGCTGTGGTGGTCTTGTTTGCATGCTCCTTACATCTCTGATCTCCTGGCCGGCTCCTTTATACGACTGCAGACCCAACAGGATGTTCTCTGAGTCCTGGAGGACTGAGTTCACCTGGTTCCACACGTCTCTCTCTCCTTCTGTCGGCTGTGCATCTGACAAAGTAGCACACACGCGTGAATACACACATATATGCTGACAAAAAACATTCAGCATCACAACAATTACACAAGCTAATAGCAGTCTGACAATTCAAACACATCACAAAGCTATTAAGTGTTGCCTTTTCACATCAAGAGTCCGATTCTGACTGATTTGTCACTGTACAAATATTAAACTTGAACTTCAATTTATATTCAATTATCTAACTTTTTATTGCAGAATCGCACATTCAATTTTCATTGATGTGTAATGGCTTTAGTTACAGTAATAATGTTTAATCATGATGAAACACTAACTGGGGAAAACAGGCTTGTGTGCTGAATGCTTTTGCAAATAATAGTTAACCCTTAAATTTGGTTCCTCTCCTTCTGAAAAGCTATCATTTAGAAGATGAGTAAGAAAGATAAAAAGAACAACAAACATTCAGCACAATGAACCGTGTGTATGTGGGTCAAATCTAAAACCAGTTTCACTTGAGTCAACATTTTCTGCTTGTGGCACACAGTGTAGTTAGTATATCCAAATACGTGTCCATCGATAGTCAGCCCCCAACATTTGCTGCCATGAGCTCAGAGGTGCTTTTAATTTAAAATAAAAAAACTTAAATATTATGCATGTGCTAAAAAATATGAAAACTACACTGATGCCACTTGAACATGTTTAAACAGCAATTAGAGCACTCGCTGGAAACTTTAAAAGGAACCAGATGTACATGTCAGTAAGTAAATACACTAGAGCTGGATGCATTTTCTGCATCTCGTTTCAAAAGATCCTGTGTTTCTTGTTAACATCAAGAATAAAAACTAATTTTGAGAGTATTTCAAGGCAGCGATATTTGGAAGCTGACAGTAAAAGAACAAGTAATAAGATATTCGGTATATATTGAAAAACTTAACATGTTCTTTTAGTGCTTTCAGTTGTACACAGTACAGTAGAATTGTGTCACTGCTTAAATATTTTAAAGTGTGATTGCAGGCGACTCACTCCAAAGCATGATGCTGTGAGCTCTTATAGAGACATGGAGCGGCAGAAGAACCTTGTTTAAGAGCCATGCAACTTATGAATATAGGTTTTAAAAGTGTTAAGTAATGTTCATGTTTTTTTTTACTGCGAATGAATGATTATAAAAATAAATAAATTACCTTTTTTTAATATACCATAAGGCCATGCCTGCAAATATGTCTTAACATAAACATCAATTATTTGCAAGGGTCTGAGGCCCTTCTCTCCCTGAACAATCCCAAAATGTGTTGTCAGCTTGCTTCAGTCGTTGGGAAACTTTTTGTGTGAGCTATCGTGACCTCCATAATAAAATACATAATTCTAAGGTGTCTGCAGGCAGAATACAGGCTCTGGCTGTCATGACCCCAGAGAGTCAAAACTCTGCAACAACAGCTCTAAATATAGAGCATCACTGACATTAAACTCAGCGTATGGGGTCTGTTTTGCATTTCAAAACCCTTCCACACCCATCATTTCCTCTTTGCTGAATAAACAAAGCCTGAGGTTTGCTACATTGTGAGTGCGTCTGAGGTGCCATAGCGGAGGCGTATAGTGTTATTTTAATTTTATTTTTTTCTGTGGGAGGTTTTAGAAAACAAAGACCATGGCAGATTTTTTGCTGCATTTAGAAAATGATCTACATTGTCTATTTTATGTGTAGCAGAGCAGTTTTAACGTTTTATTTTTCAGTTATGAAATGTAGAGAAATGTTTTCAGCATTCATATACATTTAACTAATACTGATGTCATTAATTGGTGACTACACATAACTGTGCAGGAAGCGAAACAAGGCTAAAGATAAAACACTGATCTCTAATATGTTAGTAATTACATTATGCCACATACACATAACTGTGCAGGAAGCGAAACAAGGCTAAAGATAAAACACTGATCTCTAATATGTTAGTAATTACATTATGCCACATACATATGCATCAAAGTTGCCCTATTGTAAGTGAAGCTAAAGGGTCATACATGCAGACAAGTTAGTATAAACTGACAGCAAAGGTCAAGGGTCAGCTCCATTCTTCTTCATCTTGGCATACAGAGAATAGATTTTTAAAACGCACTGAAATCAATCATGAATTAAAATAACAGCCTTCAGAGGCAGCATTAGAAATTTAAAGGAGAAAGGTTGATGATTAAATTGCTGAATAGGCTGACCCCTGACCAGTCAGAGCAGGGAAAAAAGGAAAAAATGAATTTAGGGATGCAGAAGGGAGGGGTTGGCCTAGCACAAGGTAAAGCATTAGCTGTTCTCACTTTCAAAGTCAAGGAAAAAGTTTGGCCCCTGTTCAAGCTCTGTGCAAGTGAGCACATTTAACAGATTCCCCATTTGGTTTCTGCAAGAGAGAAAAGGGAGGGAAGAGAAAAGAAGAAAAGAGTTTGTGATGTTAAGAAGTCATCAAAACAAGTTACGTGAACTGAGACGGGAGATAAGAGCTGAAATAGCGAGCGGTCATTACTGAGTGGAAGAAAAAGAAAAGGGGGAGAAGGCAAAGGAGAAGATATTTGAGCATAAGCAGAGTCCGTCACGGGTTCGTCGTCGGGAGCAGAGCCTGCTAACAGGGAGGAAAATGCTGAGCCGGAAACAAGCCCCCCCCCCATCCCATATCTTTCTCTTCATCCATCTTTTCTCACTTTGTTCCACTCCTTGGCCAGACTTACTTTCAAAGTCCAGGAAAAAGTGTGGATAGTTCTCTATTTCCCTTGTTAGGACTTTAAGCAGGTTACCCATCCCAGCAAACCTGATGGTCGAAATACAATGGTTAAAACAGGAGACAAAAAAACCAACATAAATAAGTACATATACACAAAATGTATTTATGTGAAGGTAACTTTGTACATGACACAACAAGTTCAAATGAAATTAAAATGTCTTCATCGCAAACATATGATTCGTACCAGACAGAGGTTGTTTCTTTGTGTTTGGAATGATGATTTATCAAAGTGAATAGATTCCTTTTCAGCTCAGGTATTATTTATTATATTAATTTGTCTGACCTACAGCTTCAAAACCCAAATTTGTTCAGTTTGCTATAAGTAAACAAACCTCAGTATGCATTCATATTTGAGAGGCTGAAACCAAAAAGGATTCAATGTGTTTTATAATATTACTTTGAGATTAAAGGTCTCACAGCTCTTCACTATTTCCCGCTCGAAATTGTTGCACATTTAAAAATAAATACAACTTCAGACCCAAAAACTTGAATTTCTCATTAAAAGTTTGCATCTGTCAAAGGCTTTCGAGTTGATTCCTGTTCGGGATCAATTGGATCGTAACTTTGTTTTCTTCTCTCCAATATGTGGTCTCAGTGCTAGAAGCAAAAGACTAATAACATCCTGAAATAGACCAGGAAGCCATCTGGATAATGGCAGCTTGATAAAAATGAAATTCTCTGTATGAATGGATGGACCTGATGTTTTTCTTTTTTCAAGGGACTACAAAACCATCCTTACTGCTCAACCCCAATTCATCTCCTACTTTGAATTTTTTTCTCAAACAGGAAAACAAAATGCATCGGACTCAGTGACAAATATTCCTATGCATAATGATTATGATTGGATGACCAATTGAATAAATAAATAAATAAATACAGACTTGGTGTGCAAAGACACATTTTTGTTGAGTCTTTTTCTGTAAATGGACTTGACTAATCCTGTGAGGTCAGTTCTCCTCAGTCAATTGCATTATCTTTAAATGAAAATCTGACTTAAATTCATGCACATAAAAATGAACGCTATTTCTGTTCATTAATAGTTTGTTTGTATATTGATCAGAATGTTCGCACACACAGCAGGAACTTAGTTATTGAGACAAGTAATAATTATTTTATTTAAATTGCATTGTGTACTATTGGAAGTCACACTATGCAGCTTTTTGTATGTTTCCTCGCCAGTAAAGAGGCTGATAAAGCAAAATATCCCCCCGCTCTCAATGAACATAACTCCTGAGGTTCTGAACCAGCTTCTCTGCTCTTTTGGATTCTCTCTGAACGTGACCAAACACGGGGAGGGAGTCGTAAATAGCAGTTACACTATAAAACCTTTTTATTGGAGGCAGAAGGCAGAAGGCAGGTAGCAATTTTCTGGTGAAAAGTTTACCTCACCAGCCTTGGAGGGTGGTCACAAACTCTGTAATCACAGTAGGCCTCAAACTTACAATATACATGAAGCCATGATTGCGGTAAAAAGAAAGAACGTCACAGTATGTCAGGTTTACGCAAGTGGAACCAGTGTGACCTTCAAAAAACTTAACCAGACGTTACATTCATGACAGGTGGAAAACAAAACTCGTTATTTGAATCTGTCTATTAAGTATATGTAAATGACTGTGTAGTTGAAGACTCATACCATACAGAGGAACTATAAGATCACACTGGCTTATCTTTCACACACACAGAGACTCAACTTCTCTTTCGCTTCCAACTTGGTGTGAAGTGACAACAAAAGAGTCACTGTGCTCACATGATACTCACACTGCATTTCTCTGCACAGCTTCCAGCAAGCTGGCAACGATTTTCTCTTACGGTATTCATTCCTCATCTTGCACTCATCATCTATTTATAAGTACATCACAAACTAGATAAAATGGTCTGCATACTGATCCTGCACGAACAGCTTTGAGTCTGGAGAATCTCTAAACCTTAGCACGTCTTTGATTATCAATTTCATGCAGCAAATATGGAGTTTTGATTAAATAGAAAAGTAAACCACAAGGGGGCAGTGCTGGTTTATTTTTTACATTTCCTTGAAAAGGATTCAAATTGCAGTGTAATGGTGGCATGTTGGTACATGTGCAGCAGCAGTTGCTTTATCTAAGAAGAAACCTAACCTGCAGCCACAAAAAAGGTGCCTCACTTTAATCTCCAGCCAAACTACAGATCTGCTTCCTGCAGGCACAGTTTTCCATGACAACTGGCAGTCAGGTCTGTCAGAGACCAGGACCAGAGAGCTTCTCAGTAGCAGCCAACGATGGTTCTGGTTTTTATTCGCCACGGACAGAGTACAATAACAAAAATAATTCAATATAAATGGTAATACTTAACAGTAATGCAAAAAATGTGTTCTTGCTTTATCGTGACCTTTCATTAAAAGGAATATTCGAGAAGTTTTCATTTATAATTAGAAATCTCATGATTTTTTTAAGCAACAAAAATTTATGGCAAATCTCATGTACAATGTTATCATAACTTTTGTCATTTCCTACACTTCAGAGAGGAGAATTATAAAACTGATTCGTGTGTGTTTGCTTACGCATTCCACATTTAAATCATGGATGTTTTAGGGTATGGGTAGGGCTGTGCGATACAGAAAAACATCTTATCACGATAATGTTTTTCATATCAGGCGATTTCCATATATAGTATGATGTAAATCGAACCCACTTATTCATACAGAAAACTTGCTTGACAATCATCCTGTGCCACTGCACTTTACTTACAATAATTCATACAAACTACAACAGTGAAAAGCTGTAAATAATGTACATACTCATGTTTTTAATTTAATAAAATAATTATTTTGTATTTTTCCATTTATTTATTCTCGTGTCTACCTCATATTTATGTTCCTGGATAAACGAGGAGTCACTTCTTTTCGGCAACAAAGAAGTTAGAACACTGCATTGAATCATAATCTGTGAAAAGAACTGCAGGAGTGTGTGCGTGTGTGCGTGTGTGTCCCCGCTTGTCTCTGTTCCTCTTCACACACACAAACTGATAATCACATGGGATATTAACCACGTAGTCCTATATTCTAAAATAGTTATTAATCGATGGTGTTGGATTATGACTCAAGATAGTTTTGGTCACTTTACCCTGATGTCCTGACCATGCACGGCACATTACGTCTCGTGTTGTGTAGCAGGTTTAAAAATCTCATAAAGTCTCTAGCGAATCAAACAAACACAATTAAAATCCTGTACGAGTTCTAATAACTAGTGATCAGTGATGGTGTTGGTGTAAAGTGAGCGCAGGTCAAAGGGGGAGTGGTGAGAAAGCAGACTCCGACAGGACGACCTTAATTATCGCCATTGTTTTATCGCCTAGCCCTATGGGTAAGGTTCGGTTTTAGGGTTGGCAAGTTACAACTACATTTCTGCTTCTGTTCACAAAGAAAACAATGATTTAGAGCGACACAGATTTAACACATCAGTTACATCTGTCTCCACATCTATTAAAGAGTAAGCAATATATGAGGTTTACAACGTTTGTAATAGAGAGGGATAAAGACAATATCTGGGTAAAATCCTTATTGACACATATCTGACAGGCAAGTATATAAAGCTCTATTTTAGTCAGATGAAGTTTAACCACGTCTCATCCTCTCAGAAAAGTTGCCAAATGCATTAGTCACAGAAACACTGATTATCAGTTAGAGGCTGAGTCTTGAATGAGTTTTTGTACCACATTTCTAATCCTTCTCTCAAATCCGATAGTGACACCCTTTGTAACACGCAGTGTAAACCAACACTGAAGCTTTATCTGAATGGCTTTAAGCCCATCACCTGACCGTGCCTCTAAATCTTTGTCGCGACCCGAGATGAACACAGGTCGAAAGATTGGATGAGAGTTTATTTAAAAGCTATTAACAACTTTCAAATCCTGGCAATACACAATAAAGGGGTGAGAGATCACCAGAGCGTGCAGAGAAACTTAGTTATGCAACGTTTTTCTGTGGAACTGAAGGGTTTAGCAGTAATGTGCATTAAACCACAGTTGCAGACTTAAGTCTTGGAAAAGAATATCTACAAGACTATGACAGGACAAATACAAGCTGAATGGTCATGCAAACGGTAAACTGCTCTACATTTTCTGTGTTAACCCACACTTTCACATCCCCTAGTTTCACAGAATCATAAACTGCCCTGACACGAGATTTCTTTGAATCTCAATTCCAGACAGGGAAGGAAAAATCACGCAGGGAATTTTCTTGTCCGCACGGTTCCTCTTTCACAACCAAGTATCAATATTGCTGCACTGAGAGTGGAAACTTTGACTTTCCTCTTTCCCCATAGTATTTACTACCAGCTGACATGGCTTAAAGGGAATTGAAATAGCACATTGAGTTTAGTATATACAGTGAGGGAATATTTCTGTGAAGAATATGCTGTGGGTGCAACTAAAACCTTTAAAGAAGTAAGTATTGGAGACAAAAGGTATTTCCCTATGAGTCATTTACAAGAAGTTCATATTTAAAATATGAGTAAAGAAAAAAGAAGTTAGCGTAAGATGTCTATTCAAAAAGACATTCTTTTAAAATCAATGATTAAAACAAAGTTGTCCAAAGGGCTTTGAAGGCAAGGTCAGAGATTTGTGTGACTGGGGAACTACTGTTTATTAGCCTGTCAGTCAACTGCTGTTCTTGATCAATGACCCACCTTTCCATTACACAAGTTGTTCTCAGTGAGAGTAAATCCCCCAGCAACCCCACTGGCCTCGTCTAACCTCAATTGAGACACACCTCCTTGCTTCAAAGAATGTGCCGGTGAAACCGTGCAGCAGTCTCAAAGCTATCTGTTCTTTATAATTAAAGGAAAACTCTATGCATTTAAAGCACCAAAGTGAGTGCCACGTTTAAATTGCTTTTCCCTGCCGCTGTCTGGGCGTCTGAAACAACCTCGGCTGTGGGAGAAATCATGCTCTGGATAACAAGACTAACCAAATGAAATGTGGAAGGCTGAATGTAATTTGGCATATTGTTGTATTGCAAGGTTTAATATTTGTCTTTTAAAAACAGAGGAGAAGAACAATGATCAGATGTCAAAAGTATGATAATATCTAGCATCTGTGTTTCTGCTATGTGTTCACCTACAACCCTGAAATAAATCTACATTTCTTCAATCGGGGAGATTCTATGGTGCACTTTTCAATGCCCCTATTTGTAAAACAGAAGCACATTTTTAAGAAAAATGGCAATGCAAGTGATTTAAATGAATAAAAATGACCTCTGCAAACGTTTGTCGAGGAAATAAATGAAGTCAACATGTTTGGAAGACCTCATTGTGTTTTGTTGAGAAGCACTGGATGTAAACAGAGCGTTTGTTTGTACGCAGGGAAACTCCACAGGGCACCTTAAACCAAAGACAATGCTTTCTTTGTTATGCTCACGGAACAACCTTTCGTTTTTTTCCATTTATAATCTTTCATTTGTCATATTTGTCCTCAAGAAAACCTTCATTTTTTGTTCATTGACTGTACATGAAGATGCACAACAGCCTTTCCAATATCCCCTGGTGAATTGCTAGGTCATAAACAAAACAAAAATCAATATAGACTATATGGACTCAAAGATGGTTTCTGTCTGCAGTTCTCATCACACTGATGTAAGGGTGAGACATGACATGAGGAAGACCTTAATACATTTTTGAGTGGATCCAGATAAAAAGTCAGATCCAGGTCACTTTCAAAAACACAAAAAAAAAAACACACTATGGTGTTAGCCTTGGGGGAGGGTTGCACACTTTGAATGTCCTTTTATTAAAATGGCGTGAAACGTCATGATTGACGACGGAGGCTGACACACGATTAGTGGATCGTATACATCTGCAGAACTCATCCTCAGATCGTTACTGTGCAGGCTCCAAATGCCATCATCGGTGCAAGATGGCAGCTTTCATGTTTCGGATATTTTGGCTTAATTTGTGAATGGTAGGAGTAAATGAGGAAACCGCATCCATCTTTACATCCAGTCTATGGTTAACATTTTGTGTGGTTCTGTGTTGTTTGTAGCAAACATCTTTGAGCAGTAGGAGTAGTTACTGGACCTTAACTGAACATTGCTTAAATAAACTGTCACTTTACTGACACATTTATAGAATGTGACTAAAACTCAGATCAATCATCTTTCCACTTTCAATAAGGGCAATGTAGCAGTGCGGTGTTGATATCTTATAGGTACCTGACATAAAAAGTAATAAACTGAAATATAAAATAAAAAGGGAACCATTCTTCCGTCCTTAATCAGAGAAATAAAACTGAAATGTTCAATATTCCACAGTCCTGAGAACAAACACTACAGCAACCTCCGAGAGAGAGAAAGTTTTGGGATTAATGCAACAAGTGCAGGCTAATCTTTGCTGTAAATCACATAAACCACAGCATTGTTGCTGGGTTGATGTGACTCAGTGGCAGCTTAGAGTGTGGTCTTATACAAACATGACTACACTAGCTTGATTTTTTTTTCCAAGGAGAGAGAGAGAGAGTGTGAGAGAGTGTGAGAGAGAGAGAGAGAGAGTGTGAGAGAGAGAGAGAGAGAGTGTGAGTGAGTGAGTGAGTGAGTGAGTGAGTGAGTGAGTGAGTGAGTGAGTGAGTGAGTGAGTGAGTGAGTGAGTGAGTGAGTGAGTGAGTGAGTGAGTGAGTGAGTGAGTGAGTGAGTGAGTGAGTGAGTGAGTGAGTGAGTGAGTGAGTGAGTGAGTGAGTGAGTGAGTGAGTGAGTGTGTGTGTGTGTGTGTGTGTGTGTGTAGTGTTTCCCGCAGGATTTTTTTCAGCAGCGGTGGTGTGGTCCCCGAGCCCTCTAGGGGGTCCGGGGGCATGAAAATTTTTTGTACCCTTTACATTGGAATGCATGAATCTGGTGCACTTTGAGAGGAGAATATGCACTTAAATCCTATTCAAACAGTCCTGTGTATTACTGTAGATGGGATTATTGGTGTTGTAACTTTGCCTTTTGTGTCTTCATTTACAGATTTTTATATTTTTGTATAGTAATATTTAAACAAAAAATGCCACAACGCAAATATAATCAGGTCCAAGAACTGGCTAAACAGCTGCCCTTCCTTATCAGTGTATCTGATAAAGACAGATGACAATGCAAATGTAATATATATTATTTAACTATGTTACATATATACATTGTGCACAGTGCATCCCTTAAGAGCTTGTACCAGCCTTTTAACCTCTGAGCCCTAAGCCATTTTTGAGATGTTTTGGTTCGCCTGGATTTATTCTCTTATTAAGATTGCATTCATCACCCTTATAATGCATAGCTGTCAAGCTATCATTTATTTGGGTCACAACCTGGACTATCAGAATATGTGTGCTGCAGTGATGTCGTTTGAATGTAGGAAATTATCAATTAGACAGTAAAAAAAGAACAGCAAATAATATCTCACAATTATTTATTGATATGACACAAAAAAGGCAAATTGATTAAGCTTGTTATTGCTTAAAACACTTCTTCTTAGTCTTGGGCGTCAAAAAGTGATGAGAAAATTATAAAATAAATATAAGTTATACATAATAGAAACTATTCATGATCTTTTAAGAAGTCCTTAGGTTTTTTCCCTGCATTTATGCTAATGACCACATGCTTACAGGCGATTAGCATAAATCCCTAACTAAAATACGCGATAAAAACGGATTTTATATGGCAATAAAGAACAACATCGGATCTAACAGTATGGATTCATTTTTCAAAGTTCCCGAAAATACCTAGGCTATAAATTCCTGACTGGATATAAGCTCCTGTAAAGGCTATGAGTGATCCCAAAAAGAGCGACAACACCCACACACACACATAGGCCTACACGCACACACACAATACTAGAGGAAAAACGGCACGGAGGTTGCGGTTTATAGATACAATAAAATGATTGGGCTCAGAGGGTTTTTAACACTGGTGGTCATGTAGCGACACATTTTAGCAACTTACTTTCTCTCTCTCTCTGTCTGTCTGTCTGTCTCTCTCTCTGTCTGTCTCTCTCTTTCCTTCTTTCTTCGATCTTCCGCTTCACTCGCTACTGCTGGAATCAATGTAACTTTGCATCCGTGTAGGGTAGCCTCTTCTTTGATGTTGGTTACGTGACGATGTGCCGCGTGCTGCGCAATTGACGTTACGCGCTGTATATTTTCTAAAAGGAGCTACGTAAAAAAAAAAAAAAAAAATTAGGAGAAGGATTTTTATTGCAGCGGCGTTCACACAGCAGCGGCGGCGCGCCGCTGCTGTGTGAACGTGGGGGAAACACTGGGGTGTGTGTGTGTGTGTGTGTGTGTGTGTGTGTGTGTGTGCATCTTCTGTACCTTCTCTGGTGGCGGACCTCTACTTTCTCTCTATATCATCCGCTTTCTCTTTTTCTCTGAGAAAAAAAGAAAAGAAAGAACCTGTTAAAATCAATGTTTGCATGTTTTAAAAACTGTGGGTCCTGCACATCACACATGTCATTGCCAGATAGCATTGACTTTCCACATCAACCACCTTTTCTCCTAACATACAAGCAAACAACTACAATCCTCCTCCCGTCTCAAATCACACCACTGGATAATTCAACAGTGAAATCTACACTGTTGTCTGTTATATCCCAAATAAAGCTGATTAAGCTTCTGTCTGCTGCATGTTCACTGGAGTATTAAATGTCTTGTGACAAGCTGTAGCTGCTAATGGTCGATCATTGGGGTGTGCTGTGCAGTCACGTCCTGCAGGGAGATCAAATAAAATAAATAAATAGAGGGCACTGTCATAGTCGGTAAAAAACTAGGGTGGCACACATTCAGTGTGACATTTATTGCCCAGTGCAAGAAGAAAAGACCAACAGGATGGTCTGAAGCTCTTTACTCATTAATGTATTTTACATGTAATTGATATTTTTAAACGTAATGTAATGATGTTAGTTGTTTTATCAACAACAACAAAAAACGGCATCTAGATATTGTAATAACCTTGTTTTCATTTTCAATCATGCCATAGATTTAAGGCCAAAACCCACTCATACAGTTTTTCCTCCTTCCCATCCATCACAATATATAGTTCTCATCCTTCTGTGTTGACCCCCCCACCTCTCCTCTGCAGAACCTGCACGGCAACAGAGCGTAGAAAAAAAGAGGTGGGATGCTGTAAATGGATGGATGGATGGATGGAGGCTCCAAAGGGACACTAGTCGTTCTCCTTATAAGGGGATAGTAGTGTGTGGCAGCTCCCTGTGGTCAGACACATGAGCAGACTTCACCTCAATGTCACGCAGGAGACACACACGCACAGACAGACACACACACACACTTACTTCATGTGTTCCTTCTGAAACACCCATTTGCCAAAACACCATGTGGACAGCACAGACTGAGCACTGAGGAGAACAGACACTTCACCATCACACACACACAGAGACACATCACCATCACACACACACGTCACCATCACACACACTTCACTCATTACACATCCAACTTCTCTCTCTCTCTGCGTCTACGTCTACATACACATACACTCCTTCTCTCCTTCCCTTTTCTTTCTTCCTTCCTTCCTTTCACTTCTCTGTTTCCCTTGTCTGTCAAAAGGAGCTGGATTTTCTCAGTTTTTTTCCAGCCAGACCGACAGATGGCAACAGGCAGTGTACTAATTTACACATTAGCACTGAATGTGATTAGTCCAATTAGCAAGGAATTCCATTTACAAAATCAGCAGTCATGGTTCCAGATTAAAAAACAGCCATTAGCTACGCTGCCACTTAGGCACTACGTTAGCCTTGGGAGCCACATATTCAATAAACAAGCCTCACATTTAACCAGGCGGTCAACAGATGAGTCAGTCAGTGTAGTAGTCCCTCAGTAAATCTGTCAGTCATCCTGGCAGGTGGTGGAGCCAGACAGAGAGGAGGGAGACGCACGCAGACTCCTAAAAAATAAACATGTTTTTCAGGAAACATGGAGAGAGCAGGAATGGAATTTTCCAGGGTCCCCACAGGAACATGAAGAATAATAATACAGGTCCATTATGTCCCATTTTGAGTTATTAAACAGTGAGGGTAATTTTATCCTGAGCTTTAGTTGAGGGCAGTGATGCATATGAGCATTGGTTGAGTTTATTTTTTAAATAATACATTTAGATCATCTATATTATTTCTATATTTACTCAGCCAGTCATTTTTCCATCTCACTTGTTAATGTAATGTTGAAATCAAACTCTACGTTTGTTTAGGAAATTTAGTTGAGGTTGTAACTGAACCTAAAATTTGTGACAAAAGTGAGAGACTGAGTGAAAAGTCCAATGTTTATCGAATGTTTTATAGTTGCTGAGATACCAAGAGGGAAATATTTAATTTCTGTTATATTATAATCTTCACCTCAACTATTTGGCCAGAGGGTTCCTTGAACATGGCATTCTTCCCAGATCTTCAACAAGCAGTTGTCAGGTAATTCCCTGACTTAATCTGGGGCATTGCCCTTCAAAAGCACTCACACACCCACCACCACAAAAACATCACCATCATGAAAACAGTAACTGTCCCTTTCACTCACAGCTGCACACCTCGCGTTTGAGGCCTCGTCTAAAAGCTCCGTTTCCATGGTGACAGCAGAGACATCCATTAAAATAGGGGAAGTGAATGAATTTGACAGAGTGGAACCCAGAGGGGAGAAACACACACACGCACATATAAACAATTCGTTCTAGAATGGTTTACGGTTTAGAAAAAGGGAAGGTATTTGATGAAAGCTGCTTTGACTTCTGGTTGAACGCCTGGCAAGGAGGTTGCCAAAACCCACTGGGTAGACGTTGAGAGTGACAGACTGCAGGCGGGTGACAAAGATGAGAAGACAGCGCCAGAACTCACAGATTAAAATATATCCTTGAAAAAAGTTGTGCATCTAAAATAGATCTAAATACTTAAAGAAAGACACCATCATTGTCTTAACACTTCAAGGCTGCTGAGGGGATGAATCATGAAAGTATAAACAAACTGAGTGAAGCAGAGTGAAACTGAAGAGGCACCATTTTCAAATCTGATTCTTATGGGAACGAACAGAACTTCTGTACTCCTCTGATGGTCTGTAGCCACAGTTTACATAAGATGACAAAAGCCTCAATGTCCCACAATTCAATGTGTTTAATGAACCATAAGAGTGAACATTCGCGAGTTCCTCTTATCTTCCTCTCATATCAGCTGTGTTTTCACAGTGTGTTTACTCGGCCAACATTAGCCTTAAGCCACTGAGTACTCAAGAAATCAGTGAGCACACATTACAATCAAATGCAAATCAGAGGTGAAGTGTGCTTTTCTTACCAAAAGCATAGAACTACAGTATGTAAACATAATATATCTTGTGCTTCGAGTGTTGTTCTGTTTGTGTTAGTTGCTGACATTAACTTGAAAATGTATTCATACAAAACCCTGTCTGCCAGGCATATTTTGATTGCCGTTTAAACTGAAGTTACCTGAGTAGCTGTGATTTGCAAATGGATGAGTAATAAACTTGAAAAGAGGAAACTACCGGCATGAGAGTGCATCGGTAATTAGGTCAATACTGAGTGAAAACACCTAATAGCATGTGCTTGACTACCAACAAATGTACAACAACTTGTGACCCAAAAAAATGTATATATATTTCCACTACAGTAAATTAATGGAGTAGAACAAATTGAGTAAAGTAATATCCTGATTATTTTCACTTGCAGTGATGAGCACAGAGACTTTGTCAAGGCTGACAGTAGAAGTGATTTTGTGCCAACAACTCCACAAAGAAAACTAAGAAAATACAGTGTAAGAGCAGTCACATAATACTGGAAGTACAATACTTCCTTAAAAAGACAACCATAAAAAAGAACACTATTACATACGGGTTTTCACACTGTTGAACTGTTGTCTCTTCTTTGTGAGCTCTTATCCTGAGGGGAGGAAGAGGCTATGATCCACTCTGGATAAAGAACAAGATTTTTTATTAAAGCTTGTTTCTGCAAACAAATGGGTCCTGTATAATTATTAGTGCATCAAGGTTGATGTTCCAGATTCTAGCAGCTAGCAGGTGTAACATATTTTTCTGCTTTCTTCCGCTGAAAGCACTTGCTAATCTAATTAAACGGACACACAGCCACTTTGAGCAGCAATACTACAGTGTAATAAACAGAAGGGCTGTTGCTTGAATTTCATTGTTTTATCATCACACCAACATTTGGAACAATAAAGGGAAAAAGAACATGTTGGACTTGAAACTACATGATCAAAAATAACCAAAGAATAGGAAAGAGGTGAAGGTGTGCGTGTCTCCTACAGTCTCAACGTCCAAAATTCTAGTCGGACAAAAACACAAGAATCCGTTTCTGGGTTTTACCTTCATAAACCAACCATGGTTTATGTACAATGTTCTTTTGTGCAAACGTTTTTTTTCTTATGCAAGAAAAACAGATTTACTTGCTCGTAGAATCATCCTTCAATGGCACTGAACTTTACTTTGTGAAAAGGTGAATATAATGATGAATAATAATTATTTATTCTTGGCCTACCTCATTCTTAACTGCCTGCTGCTGTAACAACTGCATTTTCCTGGTGTGTGGATCTATAAAGTTTTAATATTATCTTATCTGAAATCAGCTTCACTGATCTGCACTGAGGCGCATTTCTCCGCTTGTCAACAAGAGATTCTGCTCCTCTGATGTTTCCTAATCACTCACAAGTAGAATTGAGCTTTATAAAAACCAGCTGAATTCAAATTTACAGTGCCTTGCATAAGTATTCACCCCCCTTGGACTTTTTCCCATTATGTACTGTTACTAACTGGAATTCAAATAGACTTAAATAAACTTTTTCCCGTTTGATCAACAAAACATGCATAGTACTTTGGAGGTGCAAAATAAATTTTATTGTGACACAAACAATAATGAGAACAAAAAAGTTGACATCTGTTGGGTGCATAAGTATTCACCCCCCTGTGTCAATACTTACAGCTGCAAGTCTTTTGGGGTATGTCTCTACCAGCTTTGCACATCTAGAGATGGAAAGGTTTGTCCATTCTTCTTGGCAAAAAAGATGAAGCTCAGTCAGATTGGATGGAGACCGTCTGTGAACCGCAATCTTCAAGTCTTGCCATAGATTCTCTGTTGGATTGAGGTCTGGGCTTTGACTGGGCCATTTTAAGACATTAACATTCTTTAATCCAAACCATTCCTTTGTAGCTCTGGCTGTATGTTTAGGGTCATTGTCCTGCTGGAAGATGAACCTCCGCCCCAGTCTCAAGTCTTTTGCAGACTGCATCAGATTTTCTTCAAGGATTTCCCTGTATTTGGCTCCATCCATCTTTCCCTCTATTCTGACCAGTTTCCCTGTACCTGCTGAAGAGAAGCATCCCCACAGCATGATGCTACCACCACCATGTTTCACTGTTGGGATGGTGTGCTCAGGGTGATGGGCAGTGTTGGGTTTTCGCCACACATAGCGTTTTGCATTGAGGCCGAAAAGTTCAATTTTGGTCTCATCTGACCAGAGCACCTTCTTCCACATGTTTGCTGTGTCTCCCACATGGCTTCTGGCAAACTCCAAACGGGATTTTTTATGGATCCCTTTCAACAATGGCTTTCTTCTTGCCACTCTTCCATAAAGGCCAGATTTGTGGAGTAGACGACTAATAGTTGTCCTGTGGACAGATTCTCCCACCTCAGCTGTGGATCTCTGCAACTCCTCCAGAGTAACCATGGGCCTCCTGGTTGCTTCTCTGATTCATTTTCTCCTTGTCCGACTCTTCAGTTTGGGTGGACGGCCTCCTCTTGGTAGGTTTGCGGTTGTGCCATATTCTTTCCATTTTCTTATGATGGATTTTATGGTGCTCAGAGAGATGTTCAAAGCTCTGGATATTTTTTTATAACCTAACCCTGCTTCATATTTCTCCACAACTTTATCCCTGACCTGTTTGGTGAGCTCCTTGGTCTTCATGATGCTGTTTGTTCAGTAATGATCTCCAACAAACTCTGAGTCCGTCACAGAACAGGTGTATTTATACTGAGATTAAATTGCAGACAGGTGGACCCTATTTACTAATTATGTGACTTGCAAATGTGACTTGTGAATGCAATTGGTCGCACCAGATCTTTGTTAGGGGTTTCACAGTAAAGGGGGTGAATACATATGCACTCAACACTTTTCAGATTTTTATTTGTAAATAATTGTGAAATCCATGTAATATTTCCCCCCACTTCCAAATGATGCACTATTTTGTGTTGGTCCATTACATAAACTCACGATGAAATAAATTTTAATCTGTGGTTATACCATGACAAAATGTAGAAAAGTCCAAAGGGGGTGAATACTTATGCAAGGCACTGTATGTTCCCTGGATAAATGAGGCGTTGCTTCCTCTGCAACAAAGAAGTTATAACACTGCATTGTGTTGTAATTTGCGGGAGGTACTAGTGTCTGTGTGCAAGTGTGTGTGTATGCAGAAGTTTGTGTGTGTGCTCGTAAATAAATAGTCAGTAATGGTTGATGTTGGATCATGAATCCGAATCGTTCCGATCACTTTAACTATGATGTCCTGTCTGTGCACGTAACATTACATCCCATGTTATGTAGCAGTTTCAAACGTGTCACACAAACTCTCGAGCGAATCAAACAAACACAAAGTAAACATCAGTCCTGTACGTGTCCAAATTACTTGTGATCAGTATGGTGCTTATTGTTAAAGTGAAAAGTGGGCGCAGAGGACGACAGACCTTTAATGAGCGTCTGTCCTGAGCCTGGAGAAGTGCAAGTAGTCGGTGTAAATTTATCAAAACCCTGATATTATGCCACACAAGTTAACACGCACGCATCAATCGATTTATTCCGTCAACAATTGTCACATGCATGGGGGCTTGATTTAAAAAAAAATATATAAACAGAGGAGACTACTAATTCATTCAAATGATGTACTATGTTGGGTTTGTAGCACATCTATTCTATTGTGAATCTGAAAGCAGTTCACAAATGGGCAAAATCATATAAGATGTACAACGGATGTGCAGTTTCAACATCCGTTTGAACTTGCAAGATGTAAATATGTTTGATTTTTTAAACATGACAAAACGTATTCAGTCAAACCAGCTGCTCCATTTTGTCCTCCACAAAACTAATAGAAGAACTCAGTCCAAACCATGGTTAGCGTGACAGCTGTTTGTGCTCTAGACTGAACCTGTAAATCAATTATTTACATGAATGAGCATCATCTCCACCACAGGAAAATGCACATTTCCAACATGGCTTCAGGTCACGCAAAGGGAGTTGGTGTGCAAATCTGTGTAAAAAGGAAGCACAAGTCCCAGATGAGACCAACTCCAGCTCAGGTCTCTCAACAAGGAGATGAACTCAGTCTTTATGTGTGTATGTGAGCCCACGTGTCTACTATGGCAAAAGATGGAATGAGGCTGTGTGTGTGTTTCAGTTCAGGCCAGAGTTCAAATAAGGGTTGACACTTAATGGAAGTTCAATGGGCTGGAAGAATGCAAATCTCCAATGAGTGTGAGTGTGTGTGCATGTGTGAGTGTGTGTGTGTGTGTGTGTGTGTGTAACTACATAGTGTCTCTTTTCTATTCTGCGTGGCAACAACTGATGAATGGATGATTGAATCATAACAGCCCAGTGCGCTCTGGGTTTAGGGATGTTAGGTGGGGTGAAGGGAGAACAGGGACATTGCCAAGCATTAAGATTCATTGATGTGACAGCTTCGTATGACAACATGCCCCCCAATATTCACTTTATATTAATTCTATAACATCAGCATAGGTGGAGCACTCTGGGGCTGTGAGTAATGCCTTTAATTAATCAACATTATTTTTTATCATCACTGTCGAAAAAGAAATTCACCGTAGACCAAAAATCCAAACCGTCTAAACTAATGGTTAAATGTGTGGGAACTGTGCTACCTACTTCACAGCTTAATGTGTGTAATGTTTGTTTTTTTTGTCTAAGATTGACTTCATTATAGACAACATAGTTCCTATTCACAAAATATTTCCAGAATATCTGGTCTAGTTTCTCTTTTCTTTAATATTCCGGATCATGACCCAGGGTTAGCAACATTACATAATTGCTGTTATATACTTGTGACGTAGAAGCACACAAAAGCAATCACAGATGTAACAGGAAATTATTTTCCCTGCTAAGAGGAAAGTCAAAGCAGGCTAAACCTGATTGCAGTTTCTGGAATCTGGTTCCAGTTTAGTTCCTCACACACGTTTTTCAACATCTAAAGCCAACAATTGACCAAAAAAAAGTGTTTTCAAAAAGGTCAAATGAAATAAGGAAAAGGAATATACTTTCCTCTTTGAGTAAATTATTTCAAAACAACAGAGATTATAAAATATTGAATATGGTACATGATGAAACAAGGTCTGACGCCGAGTAGCACATTCCCTGACAGAGTAAAAGCCTACTGTGTGTCATGCTGAGGATCTGCCAATGAAAAATAAATACAATTTCAAAATGCATGTGGTGGTATTCAAACACAGTAAATCCAACACAGAAGAAAATGAACACCAGCCAAAAGCTTCTACATGTTGGCTGTGTCAGGGAGTTAATTTACAAGCCAAGAACTAAGATATGGAAAACTTTTAATAACAATGTAGCTCAGAAGTGAGAAAATCACGAGGATTATTGAATAAAGCACATAAAATACCCTGTAGCCTGGACAAAAGCCTGGATTTGAATTATTTGCTTTCTGCAATTCATTCATCAAGCAAAATAGGTTAAAGCTTTGGTGGAGATACTGTTTGAACTAGCAAATCACTGCTATTCACTTCCACAAACTGAAATGCCTGTCAATATTACAGATTAATGGCCGGATACAATCTAATCAGATGCTATATGGAATGGCAGAACGTTGATGCAAAAGTGGCTGCTCCTCCCACAGAACATTACCAGTACATCAGTGTGCTGCATATTCAGTACTTAAGATCCAAGTCAGAGCAATAATGAAGCCCACAGGAGTATTTCCAGCTGCAGGTGCACAACAACACTTTGCAAAAATGTACTGACAGAGTGTGTTTATTTCTATTTCATATTGTTTATATTTAAGCAACTTCGGTCGTCATTTTTGTATAAAGGATCATGGCTCATTAACTTCCATTTAGTGTTGGCTATTTTCAAAATAAACTTTCTCCACGGTACCAAACTTTTACTCCAACTCTGTGTTATGTATTAAACTGAATTATGTGTCTGTCTTCACATTTTATCCAGTTCTAATAGAAACCAAAATTTAAATGAGGCCTGAAAATTTCAAGTGTTTTCTCTTTCTCTTGTGTGAACATCCAAACCTGTCAATCTGCGTGTTGATGTATGCTCAATCTCGGAGCCCATTGGCTATTTGCAACAAATTAGCCCCTGCGGGCAACAGGCCAAAATGTATGGGCCTTCGGTGTTGACAGCGGTTGTCACGGGGCATGACTCGGTCTTCTGTTGGCTATACACCGTTTACAGTCCCACTAGTTTCTCTTATCACAATAGTCAAACAATCTCCACAAAAAACAAACAGATAAGCTGTTTGTGGATGTTGTAGGTCCAGACAGCATTCTGGCTAATCTCTATTAACAGCTACCTGCATATTTTACATGTCATTTAGCGGACGCTCCCCCCTAAAGAGACTTACAATTAGTGCATTCATCTATGACGGGGCAATTGAGGGGTTCAGTATCTTGCCCAAGCCCACTTCGGCATGCAGATGGGGAAGACTGAGGATAGAACAGTCGACTTTCTGGTTGGGGACAACCACTCTACCCCTGAGCCACAGCCGCCCATATGAATGCAAATAAATGTTGACTCTCATTTCTGATGTATTTCAGTCAATGTGTTCCACCATTTTTTAATTCTCTACTCGGACTGTTTACCTGTGGCCAACAAAAGCCTTCTCAAATGTGATAGGTCAAACTACAAACTGAAACCAGAAGGTGTCCAGCCCCCAAATCATGTCCATCGCCTATAGATATATGTGAATATGCAGAAACTGTTTATAGAATGTGCTATTGAATGGTCAAATATAATTAAACAATTTGAACTGTTTGACCTCTTTCAAACACTGTACTAATCCAGTAGTTATGTTAAGTCAATCCATTTCCTCTCAGAGGAACTTTGTGTAAACCAAGGGAAACCAACTTCAACACCAAAGACCCAAAATAACCTGTTGGGGAATCTCTAGGAAAATCACTGGTGAGCATAAATCAACTGGTGTCTCTTAGCAGCAGTGGGATCCAACTGAACTACACTCACAGGCCAAGACAACATACTTCTTCTATGGAATGCTTCTGCTTTTCTGAAGTGACTTGCTCTCATCAACGAATATTAACATTCTAAAATTCCATAATGAAGTTAGACTTAGCACCCAACTTCTTTTTCCTTCACCAAAGCAAGTGCAAAGGAGAAGCCATCAATACCCAAAGCTGAGAACTTTGGGCCTTTATGCTCACTACTCACTATTTTAATTTTACCGATGAATTGGTCTACTTTACTATGTATTGGGACCTAAAACAGTAATGCAACATATTAGACGTGCGTAGAACAACTGTCACAAATTGAACACTAACAAAAGCATAATAATAAAAGCTTGGTACTAACACCGCAGGATTAAAGGCTTTATCATCTCCAGACCACTCAAACTATGTATGCACATATATCACTATTAGGGATTTAAAAGAAAAGTGGTCACCAAGTGGGAGCCTCTGCTCAAGATAAGCTTATTAAGTGTAAGCCCTCAAAAAAACAAACTACATTAAAGTCACACCAGTCTGCCACTTAAAACATAATCAACATGAGTGGCCTTGGCTTCCTGCATCCATTTTTTAAATCCTTCTGCTGTTTTGACTGGCAAGGAAAACAGGCCTTCAAATTGGGTTAGGGGAGCTGCGTCGCCCTCAGGCTCCCTACGCTGGAGCAAATGTGACAGCAGGGCGTGTTGGGGGGTTGAGCTCAGCTTGGGGGATGTTGGCTGAGTTTTGCCCTAATATGGACACACGCAAGGGGGGGGTTGGGAGGGGGGGGGGGGGGGGGCTGCCTGAAGGCTGGGCAGAGGGTGGGCTTGGTCGACAAGGGGGAAACATACCCAGCGCCACCACAATGGCAGCCTTGCTTCCCTCTGCTGTATCACTGATGCCCCTCATCCTTTGATGCCAGTCAACTACATTCACCAGCAGAGGATTCAACTGTTTGGGTTCAGTAACGGCTCTCTCAGCTCTCTACGCACAATGAAGAACTCTTCAGCAGTTAGGACCCGTACATCAAGCACCGTTAAGTTTGAAGCAGTCTTGATGCTCACACACACACACACACACACACAGACACTCACACGAGTCAGTGACACTAAAGCACAGTGTCGAGTCTCCTCCTCTGCAGCAGTGCTCGTCTCTGTTCAGCTGCTGGCTCTGTGTGCCCTCTGGTTCAGTCAGCTGGGTTGCTGCCTAATTTTACACTTGCTCCTTACAAACTCACCACTATCCCTCCTCCACATCTGGCCTCTGGTGCAGAGAAGAGGCAGAGGTGCTGATAATGGCCACAGAGACAAAACACTCACAGTGGTCATATTTTTCTGCTAGGGGAGCTGAGGGGGTGGCAGCTGGATGGGACGGGGGGTGCCCGAGAACGTGGTAAACAACTCAGAGATGTCCGTCGACACTGAGAAAGAGAAAGTGGGATGGAGAGACTGCCAAGGCACATAAGAGCAATGAAGAGAACAATAGAGGGAGGAAAGGAATCAGAGCAAAAAGCTAGTAGGAAAGTAAAGGAGGGCGTTTGGTATTTGGAGAGGAGGAGGAGGCAGAGTGGCTGTCTGGCCATCGCTGCATAGAGTGGGACTCCAGGCGTAAAAATTCCTCCTACATCTTTACTCAATGCCACTTCTGTTCTGCCAGGCCCTGCATGTCAGCAGCACTGCAGATACAAAGGGAACCATGTCTGTGTGTGACCGACTTGTGTGGCTCTAGTGTTAGCAAGTGTGTATGTGGGGGCATCCAGCCATCTCCACCACTACAGGCTCCTTCTCTGCTTGGTGTAGGTGTGGCAAGCTATGCTCAATGAACCTCCACAACTGTGGCAGCAAGATTATTCTTAACAGTATAGTCAAGCAGACAGATGTGCTACTGTTATGGATGTCCTTAAAAATGCATACATGAACAAACTGAAATATATTTTTAGCAATGGCATAAGGTTTCCGATCTGTGCCTTGAGCTTTTCATTGGTCTCGCATTTACTTTACTTTTATTGTACTGTATACTGTATCAGGCTTAAAATTAGACTATTTTCTTAACTTACTATGAACAGTTGGGAATTTGGGGAAATAGTCTTTGCTTTCTTGCTGAGACTAAGATGGTCAGTTATATTTTAAGCTCCTTTCCGCAGCTGGTTACCTTAGCTTCACATAAACAATGGACAATCTGCAGTGGGTTGCTTACAGAGAATACATGAACGAGAAAAAACAATGGTAAAACGTAGCAGGAAAGGATGTCCAACAAAGTGGAACTGCTAAAGAAAGTTTCATGTTTTGCATTCACCACTGCTAGTCGAGTTGTGACTGATAGGACCCACTGCGGAAGTGTATGCAGGTGTCGGTCCCATAGTTTCTAGACGTCTCAGTTTCTGCCAGTCCAGATAATATATGGAGCTCCTGTGTTTTCAGACCTAATCAGGGCGAAGGGGCGTTTCCAAAGTTCTCGGTTTAAGGTGTTAAAAGTCTTGAGTAGTGTGTAGTGCGAGTAGTGTGGACGGCAGACATAAACTTAACAGCAGTAATGAGCTTTAAAACTACAATGAAGTAGTGTGGATGTAGCTTAACTGAGGTAGCTGTTCACAGCTGAAAGAGGGATAGAGTCAGAGAGATGGTCTCGCACTAATTTGTGTAAAAACAGGCTGTAAAAACACTGGGAGTCAGTGGGGCACAGGGGTTTCCTTGTGAAAACAAACCTATTTATGGCTTTCCATGAACGCTGGCTCGACTGTAAAGGATCAGCGCTTATCACTCACAATGGCTGAGCAGACGATGCTTGACATTTACAGACCATGCAGGCCTTTGGTCTCTGTCACCAGACAAGTCTGTCAACCGAGGCCAAGATCAAGTGCACTCTGTTAGTCATGCTCCATAACTAGGCCAAGTGTTTGGCTTTTCCCTCTTTATGCAAGTTTTCACGTTGATACCTTTACTTTGTGTCTGCATGCGGTTATACATCTGAAATCCATGGCTGATAAGTTAAAGCCTGGCCACACACACACACAGAACACATATGTCAACCTTTGCCAAATTGAGTTTTTACAAGTAAGGGAATCCACTAATCATTTACAATTTTTCACGCTGTTTTGTTCTATCTGCTGTTTTTAATATGTTTAATATAGGTTATGCCATTAATGGATACTTTTCACTGTGTGTGTGTGCACAGCACCTTTATCATCAGTAGCCATATGCAACACACACCTTTGTAGTCTTATTCTGTTTCTGTGTCATAAGCTTTATGTTGTGTAGCATTAGTTTGGCTCTTTGGCATATGAAAAAATTCCATTTCATTCAGCCGTATACTTCGTATGAGGATGAATTACAATGAAGTCAATGAACTTAAACAAAGGCTGCAAAATTATTTAATCATGCATACTGCTATACTATGGGTTTCTTGCAGAAACCTGTGGACCTCTAGGTAAGTACATAATTAAATTATCAAGCATAATAATCATCAGAATCTAAACATTGAATAAGAGTTTAAGACATTAATCTGTAGTACTCACACATTAAATCAGTTTGGACACAGTCAGTGAGCTGTTCTCACAGAACTGCTGTTGTGTTGGTGCCTGCACTGTTATTTTTTGTGCCAATACTCCCTCCTTACCAAAGGTCCTAATAAAGATCCCAATAACTCTGCTCCCACTGACGGTTAGTCTGTCAGGAACAATAAACAGCTGTAAATCTGTAGATTCCTGCACCTGCTGAGATCACTGAGTGTGCTGCTGAGTTGTACAAAGCCAGTCAGACAGAGGCCAAGATCCCTTTGCCAGCTGTGGACATACAGAAAAAACAGGTGGAGTGGCAGAGCTCAGCAAAACCAGCTCACTAGTCTCTGTAAAGATTAAATGTGACACTAAACTCAGCTAGTGGTGCACATGGTGATGGGTTTTGTTTAATCCCTTTTTAGTTTCCAACTGAGTATGACTTCACACTCACTGATCTGGCAGCAGGTTATTTCACCTAACCTATGACTCACAGCAGAAGGGTGAGGTTTGCCAATTGTGAATTGTCAACTTTGCCAAACTGAACAGGAAAATGATGTTTGCAGAATAAATATGATCACTTGCAAAAGGATGAGAATTAATCTGAGGAGCCTTTTGAAATTGTATTTGTAGTTTCTTAGCTTCCATCCAGCTCAGTATTGTTACACATTTTCCAAGGCTCTCCAATTTTCCAGTGGCCTAGAAAGTATCATGCTTTGGGCATTCGGGCATAAATAAACTGCAAAAGCAAAGATGCCCGTTGTTGAAAGTAATTTGCAGAAAATCCATAAGACAGATGGCGTGCATTGTAAATGACCCCAGTGTACCACAACTCAGGTTTCAAAGACAACATTTCTAACATGAGGCAGCATTACACCTCAAAAGGTTAAATAAGGCCAAAACAAAAAGGAAAAATGAGGGAAGTAAAACATTTGTCACCACAAGTATCAAAACCGAATGAGAGTTCAGTAAAGAAATATGAGTTAAATAAAGAAATACGGAATACGATAGAGGATTTGGAAGCCCCTTAGTCATTATTATGAAGTAAACCTCACATTTTTCCTGAGGAGAGCCATGTGTTTTTACGTAAGCCAACTACGACAAACCAAAGAAAAAGTAATTGAGAGTAAAAAACAAAAACGGAGGGAAATTAACCATACAAGAACAACACTAGCAAGTGACAAAGTGAAACTGCACAGACTCACAGAGAGCTGTTGTCCCGTTGACAGGATGCGAGAATAAAAAGTGAAACGTGAGCGGGAAGTGTGCAGGGTCATAAGGAAGCACAGTGCGGCACACTTACTCTCTGGTAGACATGCAGACAGAGGACAGGCAGTATTGAGGTGAAACAGGAACTCAGAGCAGACAGTTCAATTCACAGTGTTTTACTGCGACACAGACACGGCCGGCTACACACAAATTACTCCTTTCCTGAGACAAATAAAAACAGGAGGGGTTCAAGCAGGGCTAAAAATGAAGAAAAATATGAAGGAAATTTTGTCTGGAAAACATTATTCCTGGTGAATATTGAACGCTGGAGGCTTAAGTGTTGGAACACTTTAAGTTTTTCAGAGATAAACTGTTCCCAAGGCTGAGATTTACTAATCCTACTTTGCCAAATTGTGAGACAGAAACGGCTCTTTGTGTAAATTGGCAACCAATTACAGCAGAAATGATAAACTTGATTCATGGGTCTTTTTCCTAGCAGACATTTTATGTAATAGTAAGGAAGGCAGAGGTGTTATTAAACAATTGCTCTGTTCTATTCAAATGTCCCAGTAAAGCTGCTGTCAGACATGCATGAACTCCGCAGTTCCTCTGTATTTTCTCCAGAGGAACCGATGTGCGTGAACGCAAATGTCCAAGTGAGACGCTCCACAGCCACTGCGGACTTTCTCCACCTGTCCTCCTAGTGTAATGTGTCAGAGTACCTCATGCTGTGTTGTGCAAACTCTGGAAAAACTCCGTAGCCAATTCTCTGGATTACCCACAGCTCTAGTCTGAAGTAGCTCAAGTAATGACAGTGTGAGTTAGCCTACATGCTGAATAAAAGGACCCGGAAACTGAAGCAGATAAATGCAATGTGTCAAAATGTCATGTGTGAAAAAGGCATGATTACTCATCTTGATGCCACTATACCGCCTTGGTACAACAATACAAGTGGTTTTGCTTCTCACTGGTGAGAAATCCATTTTAAGCTACAGTCACACCAAATTTATCTTCCCATCAGGCTTTTATCTCCATGGGAATGGGAAGAAGAAACATTTGCAGGGATGAAACAGTTAGGCAGTTATCCATTTAGCTGACAGACAGGAAAGCAGTTTTTAATTGTTCAATTACTTTTAAACAATCAGTTTATTTTAAATGGATAAATTCAGTTGAGGTTTAACCTACAACATAGTGGGACTCTCAAATGTTTGACCAGAGACAGCAGCTGTGTCTGGAACGTAAGTGTTAAATGTTTATGTAAATGCTTGGTAACGGAAAACAAGCTGGAGAGCTTGTGCTTTTACACATTATTTTAGTATAGTATACAACTGGACAGGCAAATTTGAGTTTAGTTGATACGACCACAATAATCCACAGTATCAATACTGCTGTCATAGAAATCCTGGCTATAGAAAAAGGGCAACAAGATGAGTATGCATTCTATTAGTACATTACAACATACAGTATGCAGCCAATTTTCAACTGTGCAGACTTCATTGTTGATGCAATACAAAAAATAAGAGAAGAACATATGATATTCTCTTAAGACTTCACCTGCATAGTGTTTCCATAGTTATCACTATCACAGTTTCACATGACTATCACTTAAATGCTCTCTGAAGACTCTTTACTTTATCCACCGTCACACGTTTGCACACACACACTCAATCTGTTAGCCGAGCATCTGAGGCTCTAGAGCCAGTAAGAAGTCTGTTGTGCTTTCTGTTCCAGCCCAGATGGCAGCATTGGCTGAGTCAGCGGTGGCTGATGGTCCACTGGATGATTAGACGTGGATAACAGGAGGAGAGCCGAGCACTAAGAGCCAGGAGCAGTGGAGCTGAGGGACGCCTGAGCCACTTTGTTCTGTTTGAATCAAGTAATCACTTAAGCAAGTGTAATGAGTGTGTTCAGCTTCTCCTGGATGGACACACACACCAGAACTAGGAAGTATGACTTCACATCGATATAAAGATTATTTCAAACTTTTACCTCAATTACAATTATTTTCAGTTAATTGATCAGCCCTAACACACATGATCTAATAAGGAAAATCAAGATGACTCACCACAATTCACATCCCGACAGACTTCAACTCATATGAGATCCAATGTACAAAAGAAGGGGGTGCAGTACTGCAGGTTAATCTGAGCTGGCATCAGGAGTGAAATGATGCCAGAAGGGTTTACGCTGCTTGTTCAGCTAAAATCTCAAGCAGATATTAAGACTTGGCAGTGGTGTATTGAGAAGCATTGGTAGGAAATCCTCTGGGATTTCCCATTAAGTGTTAAAAAGCATATTGTGATTGATAACAAGACCCGCAATGAAGAAAAAAAAAGCTGCTGAAAGCAGTTTCATTTGGAGATTGAGAACAGCTAAACTGCAGATATCACATTACCTCTATCCGGTCTACTGAGACTTTAATGCAGCATATTTCAGTAACTGGAAACCCCTTTGAAATATGACCGTAATGGCTACAGTCATCATATTTCACACATCAGAAGGTTGCAACAATACCTGTTTGCTAACCTTGTTTAAGGTGGATACTGAAATCTGATCACAACTACACACACTCAACCTAAAAGGGGAAGTATTGCACATGCTCCTCTGTAATTTTGGTTTAGGTGTGATTGTACATATTTTGGAACGGTTTCGGTTATTGGGGACGTCGTCAATGGATAAAAGTTACACCGGCCAAATCATGTTATGAATTATAATGCTGAACATCTTCCACATGCTTACTATGGTTAGCTTGTGTTCATTCTTTTCTGTGGAATAGCTTTTGCTCTAGCATCCTAGCAGAGCTACTAAAGTGCAAAAGAAACATTGCGATGCAACACAAAGGATTTCCCCATGTGCTCGCCTCAGGCAACCTGTAATGCAGCAGTACGTTAAAAACCACAATGTGAAAAAAACGCTGCAGTTCGAGAGGGTGTGAGATGCCATATCCTGTTTTTCTGTTTAACACAAACACTGATCGGTGAAAAACAGCCATAAAAACACACTGCATTCATACTCTGCCAAGACACATTTGTAAAGCCTGGCAGGTATTCTGCTCTTTTTAGTGTTCTCCCATTTGCTGTAGCACAAAGCATCAGCACGGCATCTGAACCCAACAAGAGCTGATTAGTTTACATGAGCTGCAGAGTCATAACAATGAATAAAATTATCAGCTGGATATTTTAACTATTGCCAAACCAAGTCTGGAAGGGGACTAAAGACAAAGTCAGCATATAATGGGAGCGAGACAGTGATTAAGAGAGTCTCTACTGTGCAGACAGTGTGGGGAATGTTATGCTGTCCAGACATTTGAAAGCAACAGTCCAACACCTCTGTACAGTCAAACAGATTAGATTTGCACATGGTTTTGAAACAAGTGCCACATATGGGATTCCTTTAATATCTTGCTGTGCATAGCATTGACTTGGCATCTTTCCTTTTGGGCTATCTAAAGCCCTGCATGCCATAACTCGCCCCCTCCACCTAAAAGTGAATACTGAGGCGCACACCTTGACTAGGCCACGCAAAGAACATGCAAATCATTTCCACTTATTACGAGCGAGATCTGGTTCATCCAGCTATAGTCCACAGTATGTTGTTAGTCACATAATTCAACCAGCATTCCAGAAATGCTGCAATTACAGCCTGGCATACCAACTGAATCAAAACACATTGAGACACTCACACATGTGCACACACAAGCTGTTGTTAAGGGCTGCAGCTGCTGCTGTATGTCTTCTCTAACAAAAGAGCGCCATTTCAGTCCAACGAGAGCCGCAAAACAGCACATTCCTCTCAGAACTAACAAAACGCTGGTATCTCAGCTGGTGGCATCCAATACATAACTCATTTTGAGTCCTAACACCCTTTGCATCGACTACTTCGACTCCTTTGCACAACGCACTCTTCGGATTTGATCTTTGGAAAGCTCTTATTTGTGGGGGTGGGAGTTGCAGGGTAACTCCGGATACATGGCCCACGAAAAACGAAAGTTAAACCATGCAGCGATTCTGTGATATTTTGTAAGACAATCATAACGAGATAATGATACAAGTCAAAACTGAAGAAATAACAGTTTGACTCAATCTGAGATTAAACAATATATAAAAAAAAGTGCATGAAATCGTATCCTACTCTCTAGTCTGTAACTTGTCAATTCGGCATATGGCATATTCCAGAATGAAATAACCAACGAGCTGAAGTCCAAACTATATAAATATAATCTAATATTATATATTCGATATTATGCCACCAGCATGTTGCATTCTCTTCTCATGATTGGGATGACTATACATTTTGCTGTGACTTATTCTAACCCTTATTTCTTAAATCATCAACTGTCGCCCCCCCCCCCACCTCATAGTGAGGTTTGCTCGGTGAGGTGGTGGTTGAATGAATCAATCATGGGCACTGATTTCACTGCTGCTGCTGGACATAGTGAAGTATGTGCTCCACTAATATCCCACGAGGCAGGAGGACGCAGACAGTCCGCGGCGGCAGAGAAGCGAAGGAAACAGCTGCTGGAGACTGGTATTTACAGCAGCAGCAGTCTGGTAACTGGGACTCCTCCACCGGACGAACAGGTTGAGAAGGGGAAACAAACTCGGATCGGGTTCAAGCCACCTGCTTGCCTGTGTGCACTTCATTGTTGTCACTACGTGTTGGACCTCACACTGTTGTGGAGACAGTGATTGCGGATGAAAACATGCCGTGACTTTGAACAAACAGCGGTCTTCACTCCACTCAGTCACTTCCTCGCATGGCTCAGTGATCAAGTAAAGCAGCAATGATATATAATCAGGGAGTTGACAACGAGGGAACTAAAATGAAATGTGGCTGGAACCTGGCTGCTTCTCGCAAGCTAAGATTGCAGGCTAGCCCGTTAGCGCGGCACCAGCCCTGCTGTCAGGTCGAGCCTGGAAATGGAGATACACTCCCATAAGAGACTCAAATGGGTACAAACTTTGGCTCGCGTTAAAGTCTCACACTCGCTCAACGCTTTAGCTCGGAAACACAACTCGTCCCATCGCTCCGGAGAGGCTAACGCTAGCTAGCACGTTAGCGCCTCGTCCCCGGCATCTCTCTCCATGTGAAGTCGTTTGACAGTCAGTGATTCGACGGGGATACACGATTTGGCGCGACCCCAAGCGAAGTCCCGCCGACTTAGCGGCCACTAAACACGGGTAAAAGTTGGTAAAAGTGGGGGAACTCACCGCTGCGACTCCCGGGGGTCGTAGTTTGTTTGGAAGTCAGAACCGAAGTGTTGCTCTTCGCAGGACTTTCACCGGCCCTGGCAGCTCCGTCTGTCCCCAGCAGCCGCAACACAACACGCAGCACTTCCCCCTCCCTCCGCCGCCACAGGCACCAAGAGAAAAAAGTCCAGTCTCAAGCCCCGCCCAGTCACACTTTTAATTGGTCAAAATTAGGGACAGTGCGAAGTAAGCCAATTAAATTAGCTATTGATGTTGTCTCTGTTCAATAGAAATGCGCCCACTTATTTTCTCCTGGCAGTGCCTGGCAAATGTTTTTTTTTCTCAAAATGTAATTCAAGCTGAAAATGAAATTGAAAATAAAAACACAACATGTGTTTTCATGTGTTTACCCGTAAACACATCAGATCTGTATTTACGGGTAAAACCAGGTCAGGACAATACAATCACTGCATTCAGAACATAGAGTTATTTACAATTTACAATTGTAGTTACTACATGCATTTCTGCTAGTGCCATTTCCATGTGAGATTCATTTTACCCTTGTCAGTGTTTCTTTTGTGAAGCAAGTATACTATCAGATGAAGTGAATCACAGATTGTTAGGCCATATGTTTATTAATAGTCACATGATTGATAGACCCAAGCTTTCCTGATTATTTTATACATTTTGTGATGAGACACGAAAGTGAATAACTTTGCATTTAGCGCTGTGAGTTGGATCGAACTGGAAATCTGAAGAATTCCCCCTCAACTAAATTTGAATATATATTATTATCAATTATTAAAAATACATTTCAATTTATTTTAAGGCGGGAGTTTCAATTCCAAATCGGGCATCACATCATCACACATTCAAGCCTAAATATAATGAAAAAGAGCTCAGACATAAACAATAAGAGCTAAAACATAACAGATAAGAGCTCAAACATAAAGAATAAGAGGTAAAATATAACAAATGAGAGCTAAAACACAACCAAAAAGGGCTTAAACATAACCAATAAGAGCTCAAACATAACGAGTAAGAGCTAAACACAAGATATAAGAGCTAAAACCTAAAGAATAAGGGCTAAAACATGATGAATAAGAGCTTAAACACAATTGATAAGGCCTAAAGAAAAAAGCAAGCAAGATTAACAAATTACATCATTTTATTAATTGGTTCTAGTCCTAAGTTTAAGTTTCAGTGATTTTCAAGCGTTTTTTAAGAGCTTGTCATAACTCGCCCCCATTGATCTGTTCATGTCATCCCACCAAATGCTTTAGTTATGGCCTCATCATATTCAAAACTGAGTCAGGATTCAAACTGGAACTTACATCATAGAAAACATCCTGTCTATAAAGGCTGCTCTATGCTGGCATCAAGATTGATGAATGACGTCAAAGGCGTGTTTGAACACTTGTGGCAAGAGAGAATAGGGTCCTGCACTCTTCGCCCTTAGGGCTACATAAAAAGCTAGAGGAACACACCCACACACCCACGCACATACACACCCACACACACACACACACACACATACACACGCACACACACATACACACAGTCTCTGTGTCATTGCATTGATGAACAGGGACAACACACCTCCGCGGGAATATATGGACCAATCAGGTTACATGATAGAGGGACAGCCCTATCTTCCAGTACTACATCCACTGGTTGTCATAGTGTCGATTTGAAGTTGTTGGTGTAACTGTTAATTGTTGTCCGTGCTGAGGAAAAAAGATGCATGAAGTAGCATGTTGACAAGCACCACTTTGAAATCTGTGTTAATACAGGGATGACCTCTGACCTGAGACTTTCCATACAGAGTCATCAGTTTGTCACAGAATATGTATAAAAAGTATTTTAATCGGTCAACTTGTACAAAAGGGACATCTAGTGGTGATTGATAGTAGTGTCTGTTGCCATAGCTGATGCAGTGTCTCAAGAGAGATCACTGCTGCAGTGTAACGCTCCCACTCACACAGAGACTGCACCAAATGGACAGGCTGTGTGCAATAATCACTATAATACAGACGAGATGAAACTTTCCTGTGGCTACACTCGGAGTAATCTGTTGCAGTAAATTAGGTCCCTGCATGAACGTTCTCCAGAATCTACATGAATAGGTTTATTTGAATCACCAGAGAAAATTGGAGCACATGAGTTTTTCCATAAATATTGCAATCATAAGGTTTAACCCTATGTAAATGGAAATAGATTCATTCAAATGGAAAAATCTGAAAATTATAAAAAATAAAATGCATAAAAGAGTTGGCATATTGCTTTTCTTGTGAAAGTGTGCACTCCACCACAGACCTCCATACAAGGTCTGTTCTATTATATTACTTTAAGAGTCAAAGTGTGTCTCTAATGATTGTAAAAGTAACATCTGCTCAAAATTGCAAGTAAAATTGCAAAAATATATTCCTGCCCCTAGTTTTCTGCTTATTTAAAAAAAAAATTACATTACATAATTACATTATCGAAACAAGCAGATATCAAGTGGTACTTCTACTACGTTATGAATCATTTTAGACATTTGTAACTTGTCATGGCTGACTAGGTCTCTAAATGGAACTTCATGACAGATGTGATGCCACTTTGCTGTTTATGAAAACATAATGAGCATTTACTTTTGTGGCACTGAACCTAGTCAAAGCAAATTTCCACAATCATCACAGGAGCAGTGATGAGCAAAGAAACCCAAATAAAGTGACAACAAACTGAGCTGATAATATATGTTATATATGCAAATGTCACTGGTGGTTTCTATGGCTTCCACTTTGGCTTGCAAATACAAACGTCTCTCTCCATAGTGCAGAATTAACATGCACAACATCTTCAGCCTCTGGGTGGCAGTAGTTCACCACACTGCTGCGTCAGCTGACCCCAGCCCTATCTGCACAGATATCAACCATCTTAATATAATGAATAATATTTGCTTTAATAAAGGATGCACAGCAGCTAATCCAGTTGAATAAAAGTATGATCTACAGTTGTGCATTAAAAAAAACAATACCTGGGCCGAATATATCTAAATGTTCCAAGCTGCTTTACTTAATACGCTTTCTCATCCATGTCCTACAGTACCTGCTTAATTATTTACACTTTATTCTTGATGATTTATGAATATGGGTGGAGATCTCCAGCAGTCAACTACTGGTTTATAGGATTATAAGTTAATATTGTCCCTGAGCAAGGACACAGAAATCTTGTTTAGTGTCTGCACTTATCTACTCCCAGGACGGGATCATAAATTAGCTTAATATGGTGATGTAATGCAGTGGGCTGCTGTTTCCGAGAGGTGGCTTCAAAAGAGGTCATGTAATGTGGGCATGAAATAAAACATGTACCAATATCAGCGTTCACGTCTCAGCGGTGGAAGCCAATGCAAAAACAAATGCCCTGTTTGATCTGCCTGCTCGGTTTGCCCTCGGCACTGTGCAGAGCAGGACGACAGTTTCCTCTCTTTCATCCCTTTAATGTTTACACCTTGCTGGGCGCTGAGATGCTTGTGTTAATGCAGGGGCTCTGGTATGGCACACTTCATAAGCCCGCCCCAAAACATTTTTCACCATTGGGAAATAAACTAAAGGATCCAAGTTGGATTTCAGTGAAACAAAGTAGAGTTTTAATGAGACACGATGGCATCAGAAAATTTGGGTTTCTTTAATTTTCTTCACATAAATCGTATTCCTTCAAATTGATTGATGCCATATTCTTCTCTTGGTCATCCATCTCAAGTGCAGTGCCTGTATGCCCCCTGTTCGACAGCCTGAGCAAGGACCTAGGGCAATCCAACTTGTTCATTTGATACTTAAAGTTGATTCCCACTCGTTTCCCCTTTCTACCTATTAGCTTTAAAGCGGAGGCCGGAAAGATGTTAAATAATATGTGAACATTAACGTTTTCGTGGGTGAGAATCTGAACGCTGCCAGAACAGCTGTGAATATACATGGATTCTAAATGTCACCCCTGCTGCATGATGGAAAGGCTTTTCTGTTGCCCTGTGGACCAGGTGCACTGAAGTGTCACCGCCACTTCCTCACAACCTCTCCAAAGTGTCCAAATGTCAGCCCTGTGTTTTGCCCAGTTATGTAAACACCAGCTTCTTCTTGGTGGGCTGCGAGTTCAGCATAGAGGCCAAAAGAATCAAATCACCCTCCCCTTGTTTCTTCCAGGTTCCTCTGGTCTAGTGACCCTCGACTAAACTGATCCTCCTTGTTTGCATGTTCAAGTTTTTCATATGCTACCATAGCTTAAAAAAACACAAGTGAAACCTGACGGAACATCAGTCCAGGTAAAACCCCCAGTCTGAACTGATCTGTCTGACAGAATGTTTAGGAAACATCCCAAACAGGCTGTGACTCATCAAGCTCACAGCTTGAATCACGTTTGAATTTTCGCCTGTCCTAAAAGGAGGCAGCACTCAAGTGCTCCGCTGCCCTGCAACACCCATGTGCCTCCTAGTGTTGTCACACTAATTGGCTTCTTCTCTGCGAGCATGCTGTGCAGTCTCACACACGCACACACACGCACACACACACACACACACACACACACACACACACACACACACACACACACACACACACACACACACACACACACACACACACACACACACACACACACACATACTGCTGGACAGTAAACACTAAACAGCCTGTCTCAGATCTGCCAGGCACTATGGACTTTAGATCTTTCTAGGCATTTTCATCTAATTAACTTGGTCATAACCCCCTTCGCCTCTTCTTTGTATTTCTGTCTCCTCCTTTTGCCTGTTTCTCTGTAGCTAACTGGATTATTATTAAGGCTGCTGCCTCCAGAGCTTTGCTTCACTGGTAGTGGTTTTAATGCTGCTTGCTGTTAATCGCATATGTGCCTCTCTCTTTTTTCTTCTCTTTTACTCCATACTCCACCTTTTGAAGACTGATCTGCCTGTGAAAAATCAATTTTGGCCGCAGTGGGCAGTTCATTCAACGGACTCCAAGGTTACTGATGGCAACAGCGTCTTCTTTTTTGTCTCGATCAATGGCCAGAGGACCACAGTGGAATTACAGGTGAAGAAACAGAAAACAGAACAGCAGCAGCCATGACTGACTGATTAGTGCAGACAGAAGGGAGAAGAAAAAGTACAGGAATTCCCCACAAGGGAAAGCAGAGTAATCTGAATCCAAACCCACAGTATTCTCAAGCTCTTGTGCACCTACACCCCAGGCTTTGTCATCAGATTAGCTTCACACAGTAATGGGGCGATGAGGACTCAGGCAATTGTTGGTATAGGAGCATTTATATTGATTGCACTGAAATTGAACAGGAGTCAATGTTTGCCATGGAGCTCTACTCTGTGCTTGTCAGTAGCCTGAATGTGCCTGCAGTGAAGCCCAGCTTGTGTTGTGGTTAGAGGGGGAAAAAGGCATATAAGCCTCGGGTATTTTGTATTTATTATTTTGATCTTTTGATTAGAAAAATGGATGAAATCCTTTAGGCTTGGTCCGCTCCCATACAGTTTGGCCATTATTCATAAATGCTGATTTTGTGGTGTTTTTCACCAAAGGGTTTTTCTTTAGGACCAATTTTTCTAACGACATCACTTCCCATTTTTCACTTCAGGTCACTATCAGTGTTATCACTTATAGAACCAAATAAATACAAATACAAATAAGCAATTGCTAAATAAAACAGAAATGAGGCTGACAATAAGAAAAATAGTATCAATACCACACAGGCAGTCCATGCTGAGTTCGTTACTCTTCAAGAAAAATGTACACATGCTGTACATCAACATTAGGAAACCTTTTCAGATGAAAACTTTGTTACTAGCTCACATTATTTTGAAGAAAAAAAGTAGCATAGACACAACATTGACATATTTTCTCTTTTTAAGCTGATGAGTAAACTAGCTAGGAGTTGCCTATAAATCCAGCAGATATGGAGTAACATTAACATTAGGTTGTAGTCCTGCTTCTGTCCTCCTCTTAAATGTAAGTCTAATATCTCCTCTCCTCCATACCACTGGTCTCCACTCTCAGCAGGAAGTTAAACGTTGGCATGAGGCATTACCTTCCACCAGGGTTGTCCCTTGTCACCAATCCTGTTTGTGATCTCGGAGAAGATTTCAAATTGCAGCCATGTGCCGTAGAATTTCCTCCCTGTTCTTTGCAAATTACGAATTTCGGTGGATTTCCTCAGACCATGACCTTAAATAGGTCTGGCACGTGCAAGACAATTTTTATTTTTGTTTGGTTTAATACATCCTTACTTATCCAGCTCAGTCAGTAACCTTTGACATCTAAAGTATGTCTTTTTTCAAGTGCCAGTAGGGGGCAGGCTAGGGCTGTCTGTGATAGCAGATAGGCAGGAGTTTCAGGTTGTGGATTGGGAGGCACTTGGTACGAAAGGGGTGTGATGTGTGGCAACTTGTAGGATTTGCCTCTCCGGCCACGAATTAATGAAGTCAGCTATTTTCTACACCATGCTGCTGCAATTTGTGGTGTAGGCTAGCATATGCATTGAGGCGCTTTGCAGCCAAGTGGTTAGGATGGATTTACTGTTTGCACTTTTCAGGTTGGGATGGAGCTTCTTCCCCAAGTGGATTTTATGTAGCTCAGGATCTTTCTAGTTAATGAGAGAAAATAGAATGGAGCATGAGACTGACATGTGGGAAGTTTCCGAGGTAGACCAGTTGGAAAGATCACATGTCTCATCAAACCTGGGAATGCCTCGGCACTACCATCGCATCTGACCCTCGGGAAAGCAGCAGAACATGAATGGATGGATGAATGATTCAGGTTTCACATTGACTTCTTTTCAAGATGGTAGGATTATGTATTGAACAGATGGGGATTATGTCATGCAGAAAGCAATCTACTGCTGCTTTGCCTATGAGATGTCCTTTTTATTTCCCCAGAACCGTTTCGAAATGTGCAAATGTTGAAACAGCGGTGGAAGTCCCAGCAAAGCCCTAACACAACCACAAACACAAACCATTCTGTTGTGTGAGCAGTGGTGTGAGAGCGTTTCTCCACCCATCTCTACCAATGATGACAGAGTGGCTGTTTGACGCTGTGTTCTTATGTAATCATCCGAGGTATCAGAGCGTGACTATTGAGGAGGTGCGGGGGACAACTGGGTGCCAGAGAGAGCGACCAAGTGACGGCTGCCATTGAATGTTAGGAGGGAGCGAGAGAGGGGGGAAAGAAGACAATGGTTAGGGAGAGGTCAGTATCCTGTCAATGCTGTGCGAAAGGAGAGACTGGGATGGATGGACAGAGGAGGAGAAGAGAGGAATATTGTGGCAAGGTTACAGGAGACAGAAAGGGACACACATGGGATTAAACGAGGAAAAGGAATTTAAGAATCAAATAAAAGGGATAAATGAAATAAAGAGAAAAAGAAATAGGGGCTAAGAAACCAAAGGAGGAGTTGAGAGAGGATGCTGCCGTCTCCACAGCTCAGTGAAGAAGTCTGGCTAAAGTGGCTCAGAAAGTCAGGGCTAGCACACTGCGACACTCACTCCAGCTCTCATCATTCTTCTTCTGTCCAACACTGCAGTGCTTTTTGATTTATGCCTTTATCCGAAGCCTACAATGGCGGCTCTTAACTTCATCAGAATGGGGAATTAATATTCTCACCACACACATACATGGTACCATGAAGATAAACTCATCAATTCATCAACAAATGATTGACAGGACTATAAGGAAAACAACATTAAACTGTAATTCCACTGGTCTGTGTAGCATTACCCCAACAAAATTTGAAGACAGTAAGAAAGTGTAATGGGATGATGTCTAATATAGAATTTCCTTACGTCCTCACTTTTGCACTCCTTGCAGGATTTCATTGTGTTCGCTGAAAATGCTCCACTGTTAATATCATGTTCCCCTCGGTGAAGTGTTTCTGCATATTAGCACTTTTACAAGTCCTGCAGGTACAGTTTCTTTGATGGGACAACATCAGCAGATAGTGTTTCCTCATTTTTGTCAGTTTCTTCTTTTTTTGTCAGTGCTACAGCATCGGTTTATCACACAGCACTGGACTGAAGCTGCTGAAAGTGGGCCAAATGTGGCCCATTGATCAGCTTGTCCTAAGAGATCTGTTGTGTGTGATGACAGTTCAGTGTGATGAACAATCAGCCCAAGTCTCACCGGTTCCTATATTTCCCACAACTCAATAATGTCCTCCTGCAGACTTTAAAAAAACTTAAATGTCTCAAGGAGATCATGTTTGCAATGCTGTTTGTCTGTTAACAGGATTGAAGACCGAATGTATTGGATGAGGTTTGTGCGACAGAAGAAAAAATATCTTTTGGAGCAGATCTGTTTAGGGGAAAGAATTTCTCTGTAACAATGCGTTTTTGAAATTTTTGTGCATTTCTCAAGTAATAATCCAAAGAACTTTAGTTAAACCAAGCAGGTGAAAAATATCTATGAGCAGATCAGATTCAGCTCAAATTTGGATCATGATCCAGATATTGTGAATCAAAATAAGTTTGTGGGGTTTATAATTCAGTTACTGTACGTAATGTTTCTTTCAAGATTATCAGAGACTGGATATTTTGCCTGAGTTTAATGTGAGCAATTTGCAGAAAATCTAAAAAAATCTATTTGCATTATGGTGAAATAGTGGCCAATCAGTGGCTTTGTTGGTGGTATCCGCTCCCCGGAGTGCCCTTCCAGTTCCTTAACTGACAGCTCCGCTGCTTTTATTGGTTTCCCATTAACATTTTAACTGCTTTCATATTTTATTTTGTAACTGAAGTGCAGTTTGTTATGTCGCTAATATTTCATAAGACAGTTCAGTTCTTTCAACCCTCACACATCAACGGACAATTTTGGTTATTTAACAGATAACTGATCTGCTTTCAATTGAGTAACCAAGGTAGATCTCAATTTATTTAATTTTAAGAAGAAATAAATGAACTGCCACAATAAGTGACTGATAAGTGACATCCTCCAGGTTACCCACTTTAACTGGCAATAATTTATTTAAGGGACTTCTCCTTCCAGCCAAATTCATTACTTACACTTCTGCCAGTTTAATGTAGCACTTAGACTTTATTTAAAACATTGTTTACTCCCTCTATTTAAACTGCCACCTTATCTTCTTTTAGTTCTTTAACTATTCTAAATTCTGCAGCAACACACATTTATCCTTTCTATTGCTGTTCTGCAACCTGTACGAGCCTCAGTATTCCAGATTAGTGAAGCAACAGATGAATGATCATGAATTTCTGCATCTCCTCTGATTCCTCAGTCCAATCAAGTAGCATGTCAGGCATTTATGAGCATCACTAAAATAAATTTACCACCCTGCCTTCAAGCCTTTTCTCTTTGCTGCTAGTTGTCAGTGGATAATGAACCATAGGAACCTCCTCACCCACTCAATACCTGCCCCCGCCTGGATGATTACAATAAAGTTGTCAGATTACAGAAGGCCCCTTGATGTGAACAGGAGTTTAATGCAAATTTTCGACGGGCACTACTAACCTTCAGAAAACCTGTAAAATACAGTAAAAACGACAGTTCATCTTAAACAAAGCAAAGAGCTGTAGTTTTAATGAATTTGCAAGCAGTCAAGCAAGCTGCAGCCCTGAACTGGCTTGGCTTACATAGATTTTCCATATGAGGCTCACGAGTCTCCTCTTTATGCCATCCATCACAGAGAGCCCCGCTGTGTGCTCCCGCTTCATCATCTCAGTGCCGCTCGCTTTCCCGGCCACTGCTGCTGGTAATGATGCTGTGAATCTATATATAGTCTCCTATGTATGCTTTGAAAATATAGAAGGATGGGGCGACAGACAGACAGACAGACAGAACCAAAAAATGCCACTGACAGACAGAAATGGAGAGAGAAACAGTGATGGGGTAGATGAATTAAGAACAGGTGAATAGAGGGAGCAGATGGAGAGAGAGAAAGAGAGAGAGAGAAAGAAAGAAAGAAAGAAGAAGGAAAAAACAACACAACATGGAAGAAGAGAAAGATTGAGAGCTTAACTGAAACGTGAAAGTTGCAAACAGACAAATGTGTTTACATTTAGTCAAAACCAGCACCAAGTCAGTACAAACAGTATAAACCTGACAACAACATGAGCTGAATATACCATTTTAATTTGTTACTGTTATAATGACATCTAGTTAGCACATTAATCTGTTGGTGTGCAGTTCTTCTTACACTCCTTACTCCACACTTATCCTGTTAACAATTCAAAATTGTATTTGTGGGACTTATAAGGAATCCATTTTCTCATCTTATCTTATCTCACATGCATTTGGATGACTACCTTAATTCATCATTATCAATTCTGTTATGAAACTTTTCTGAAAGCTGGTGAAAGGAGAACTCAGGCAGCAGCTGCTGTCTTAGGCAGAAGAGTTTGATGCATCAAGGAGACCCGAAGGTGGAACAATATGCAAACGCTAACAGAGTAACATGAGCAATTGTCCCCCACAGGTCTCAAGATGTCTCCCACATCATGTGCATGTATCTCCCTCTACCTCTAATGGCTAGAATTGCTGTCACTCTCTATGTTACATGTAGGTGTTCGCATCCTATTGGATAGTTAAGCCTGAAGTATGCATCCCTAAAGCTAGGAGGGAGAGGGAAGAGGGGAGGCGTAGTCAGTTGGTTGCAATATAGAAATGACGTCAATATGAAATGGCATTGTTACAACAAAAAAGTTAGGGGGTGCAGGGGGCGTGTCTCATCCCTTTGATGCTTTTTCATTCACTGTAAGTTCTTCACCATGAGCGGCAAGAGGTTTGAATCTTTGTTAACACAGAAAATAGTGAGTAGGGTAGGTTTAAACTCATAGAAATCTAGTGTGTTGGGTTTGAAGAGTTTCACAGTGCTACTTACACTCTGCTACTTCTTTAGCATCACAGGCTGCAACCGGATCTGTTTCCTCTTGCCTCCCTTCCATAATCCCTTTGAGTTGGGAAAGTGTGCTTCACTGACTGACTGTGTATCATTGATACACATTTGGATTTAAAGGACATAAACAGCCACAAGTAGTGTATGAGCTGTATTGGGAGTGGATTCCCTGGTTATTACATTAAGAGTGTAGTGCATGCACCAGTTACAGCTCATACAGGCTTTCCTCTATATAATCTGTGACTTCCTCCCTCTCAGGCATTTTGCAGTCTCTGGTCCCCCTCACTGTTTCATGGCACTGAATTTAATTCAGCGGGGACAGCCCCTCGGGAGCCCGGCCGCTCCCTTCTGTGTTTGATCGCAAAGCGTGAAAATACTGAAAAGGGAAAAAGTGGATTTCTCTTGTGCGTGAATACGGGGGCCGCAGCTCTGCGGCGGTGACCTCGACATTTTGTGAGCGCTTTCATCAGAGCTTCACAGGAAGGAAAAGAAACATAATGTTCGAGACGTAACACGATGGGGAACTTCGCCTAAAGACGTTTCCTCATTAAGTCCAAAAAAGCAGAGAAGGAGAGACAGCCGACTTCCTTTAGTAAATAATAGATTCTCTCTGAAATATACATGAAAGTCTGTGCACTTGAGTTATGTAATCAGGGGCTCTGTGAATCCAGAGTCAGAGTTAGGTAACACCTCGGGCAGCATCATTATTTCGACTTAAAACAAACAACTTCCCCATGTTCCAAACATTGGCAGCTGCTACCACATTATATAAAAAGGGAACAATTTAAGTTTCTCTGTTTTCTCAGTTGGTCTTTTTATTTATACGCCCCCCCCCCCCCACATTCACCCGTGCACACAAACCACTTAGTGAAATGAGACAGACGCCGCTGATTGCCTTCGGCTCCCAACCACTGAGCACACGTCACGTCGGATTTTGTTTGCTCCCCTGGGGTAGTTTGCTGGGACGATGAGGAACCTCCCGTGGACCATTTGCATCCAGACAAATACACAATTAAGCTTGTATTTTGATTATTATGTTTTCTAGCAATCTCAAGTACTTGTGTATTAGAGTCTTTTGAATGTCATTCTGCTGAATCTCTGCAAAACGACACATCATTTAGGCCTTTTTCTTAAATTAAGCTTTTTCTGAGGCCTGATTATAAAAATTCACCGCACACAGTGGATTGCATTAGGTCTCGGGATGATTGTTGATGGGGCTCACAAAGGCTAAAGTAATGATTAGAATTATTGTTCTTGGTGATTCAATCGATAGGACAAATTAACCTTTATCCCCTGAATAACTCGAAGGCATCTTTGAAGGCTTTAATCTTGGCCGCAGAAGCAGTAATTTCACACATGTCATCCACTCAGACAGTGGATTCCCGGAGTCTTTGCAGTGACAATGAGTCACCCCTCTGATGCTAAGTGAGGACCACCATTTTCTCCAGCTAAAATGACAGTATCTTCCCAGCCCCATAACCGAGGCAGGTTAAATCATGTGCCGCCCATTTTAACCGCACATTGTGGAATTATCCATGTACAGCTTTGGGGCAAATGAATTGGAGTGGCACAGTTTATTTTATTTTTTTATCTCACCTCATTTTCTCCTTCGCCAGAGTTATATGCGAGGGTCCCCCCAGATTTATCACCTTACTCCAAGGGCAGATGCATGATTGGCAAAGGATGATACGCCACGCTACAGTTGGTTTGTGAGGCGCCACACCCAGTTTCCATCTCCGAGGGAAGGGTGGTCGTGCAAGGAAGGAGATAACGCTACTGTTACAGACCTGTTTGCATTTGCAGCATATACAGTGGAGACCACAGCAGACGTGTCCCCACTGTGCACGCAGCCGGATGAATTATAATCCGTCAGCCGTCACATATTTTACCCTATTCAGGTGATAAGTATCTCTTCAAGATGAGCTGAACAACTTTTTTTTGGTATCTAATGCAGTCATCTTTCTCTACACAAGTATTTGGACAGGCTCTGTGTACAAGCACATTCAATTAGTAATACAAAAAAGTAGATGCTATAATAAAGTGCCAAGTCTCAGCTTTATTTGTGAAGGTTCACATCAATGTAGAGAGAAATGTGTGGGAGGTGTGGAGAAGTCATTTTAACACAAAGTCTCTGAAGTTCAGAGTAATTGGACTCATGAAGTCTAACAAATTATTAAGAATAATTGAAAATGAAAAGTCCCGAAGCTCAGAGGCAGAAGAACAAAATATTTGTCTATCCAAAGCATCAAGTTGAATAATTGTTGCATTAACCCAAAACAGAAATACTATTGTAGCGGTTAAACCGTTGCTAATATTGATTCTGCAGGTAATATACTAACTAATAAAATAACACACACATTTAATACCACATTCTATCACAGTGTGCATGTGATAAAAGTCATTTCTACAGTTTCAGCTGACAATGTGTAGATTCCTGCCTCCACAAAGCTGCTGGATGTCAGGGATGTTTTGCGATCAATGCATCCATCCCTGCATATTTTATGTGTTGTGCTAAAACTGCGTATTGATCGCAGTAATCATGACTTTTCAATATTTACAGTATCTTAGCCATATAAACTCCATGAGCCTTTTCTAACACAGGATTATTGTCCTTTTCATTAGGACCGTGCAGCATAGGGAGGTCAGAACTTTGTAGTTTTTGTGTATCAATAAAAACAAGATAGACAAAAGATGACTACTACGTGTCTCCTTTGGTGATCAAGAATTGAACATTAATGTTGTGCCTAGTAAGAAAAGTCCATGCGACGTCACATTAAATGCTGTATAACAGGCATGATTTTTGTACTCATTGAAATGGCCACACATCACTGTAAACTACAACAGAGTGGACATCCTGCAGCATGCAGCTTTATCAGTTTCCTTCATGTAATGAAGCAATCTCCCTCGTAAAAACAAACCTGACTTAAGCGATCAGGCATAGGTTTTGATTCCGAGAATTAAATCTGCTTTGGCTGGAAAGGCTCTTCATCAACAGAACTAACGCTAGCGGAGATGTAGATGCCATAGAACCATTCAGTGGAGGCGGTGGGTGACATCGCATTGACATTAGCACCGCTAGCTAGCATCTGCTGATCTGTTTTCACTTACAGTGGCTGCCTCTCAGCGGTAAAGAGGCGACTGCCGGCCTGTTCTCTAAACATCTTTGCTGTTTGTCTTTGGGGCGATTGTTAAAAAATGAGATATTCTTTTTTGAGACATGGTGGTGAAGTGCAGTAGAGACATGGAACACACAATTGCTTATTACCAAAATCTGTGATCCGGAGACACCAGAAACACAGAAAATACCCTCCATTGAACGTTATACAATGAAATCCGATGTAATTTTTAGGCTGAATTCAGTAATTTAATTAACAAACACGATCAATTAACTCAAACACATTAACACATATATTTTCATTAGTAACTTTTTGGTATTGCAGTTACATGCCCCTGTCAGTAAGAGTTGCTGTGAATTCAGCACCCATCCGTCCTATTGGCCCCCCACCACAGTCTCAGCCCCTCATGTTTACAGGGTTGACCTGTTGATCTGAGCGAGCCAGGTATAATCGCCTGATTCAGTTTTTCGCCAAAAGCTCTCTGTCTCCCCTGATGATATATCCAGAGGGAAGCAAACAGGTGCTAGCTTCGAAAGCATAGAGGATACATCTTAACACTAGTCGACAATCTACCAACACTGATGCTCTTTATTACATCTGAACAGTTTTATACCAGGGTGAATAGTAATCTTCTCCACTTAAATATTCACATAGGTTGGTCTGATGACGTCACATCATCGCCAAAATTTGCTTCAGTTCTTATTTGAGAACAATTGAGCAAAACGCCCCCCAAACTAGAGAACCTACAGCTAATTCCTCTCAGCACCAAATTTCAACAGAGGCACTCTCCATCCCATGCTTCTTTATAGACATTTTCAGTGGGAAAAGTCTCTGCACTTGTTCTCAAGGTGAAGTCGAACAGGCCTGCTGTGCTGGGCAGGGCAGGGAGGCTGCAACGCGTGAATAGTGATGAGTCTAAAGTCCTGTGTGAATCAGGACCTAGCTGGGAATTAAGTGAAAATCACAGGTTTAGATTTGAAGCCAGAGGCTTCCATAGATCCAAACCAGTGGTCAATCCTCTAAGTCTGTGTCCAAGACCTTTCTCTCCAGCTCCTCTATTTCTGACTCTGCTAGCAGGGCAGCCACACAGCGGCAGGGCAGCAGTGTTATTATCGATGAGTGTCTTGTAGTGGCCAGCACTTTATTTCTGGATTAAGATGAGATTAATCCTGTTGTAATCTATTCCACAGTTGTTGTTGGGATGATATGACATAGTCTCACATAGAAGCGATTCAAGACACTTTGGGGACCTCAGGCAGAAGGGACCTGGGAAACAAATAACACATGATACATTTTTTCCCCTAAAAAATCATCAGAATTTTCCATTTTCCTCAATCACCCTCGATCTGTAAGCTTCATTAAACAGGAAATGAGCAGAACATTTCAGATATACTTCATTGAAGAGGCGACACTGTGACTCGCAGCATTGTGATGCTTGGTAGTTGAGAGTGATGTGTACAGTTCAGTTGCAACCCCAATAGAAAACAAAGACGCTCTGGAAGAGTTTAACATTTACATCCACTGCGTTTTAAAGACAGTATTATTATTTGAACAGAAGAGTCAATATGCAATAGAAGTTTAACAGATTCAAGCTAAACAAACGAAGTTCATAAAAAACGTGTATGGAAGTGACAACCCAATGCAACGTCAGCCCTTGGATTGTGCACCACTGTTTAGAAGCCTTGAGTTTGGCACAGTGGCCCGCGCCATCTTGGTGTTTTGAACATCAGCCTGTAGCAAACACACGGTGTCCAAACCTAAATGCATATTGTGCTTTATTGTCGATTTGACTGTAAATGGGACCATACCTGACCATCAAGCTGTATTGGAAAAGACTTGAAACTACAGACTAAAACCATAAACCCTGAAAGAAACTGTTGACTGATGTCATGAATCAACTGGGAGTCATGGTTTTCTTAGACTTCTATAGAAACTGACATCTAGTTGCAACTAGTGGAGTCTCCCTCGGGTGGTCTTTTAAGGGGATCACAGCTTTCAGGCACTTTGGGCATTGGCTTCACTTTCCAGAGGGTATATGTATACACCCGTTTTTATATACAGGTTTACAGTAAAATCATAACACAATCCTGATCAAAACACACGTCCTGCATTATTTATAGCTGTGGGATGCGAACTGTGACAGCCCTGCCCCATGAGAACACCTGGATGAAGCTCAAACTCTTAATATATATCTGTGTCACAGGCGGCATATCCAGCTGTTGTGACGGTTAAAACATTTATTTCTTTGTTTTGTATGAACTATTTTTATAGTTAAAATGATCCAGTAGTGCAGATTTGAATGAAATTGTGTTGCATTTGGCTCCCACTATATTAGATAGATGGATACATATTAAGAATAAATATCAATGGGTGACTTCTAAATATAATTAATTTAAAAGCAGCATTCAGCATAAAGTGTAAATTGGTCAGGTAACACCTTAAATATAAGTTTGATCCATATCATTTAAATTCATTTGGTGAATCTGAATTATGTTATTTTTCCCCCCTTATACCATCCCTTCCATTTTCTCGGATTCAGCCCCTTTTTGAATGACACTGTGAAAATAAAAGCATCAAACTGAACCGAGGCTGCGTCGTGACCAAAGCTAACACAAACTCTCGGGCTGCATATTCATTGCAGACCACTTTTCAAACCCTTCCTCCCGTCAAGTTAAACGTTATGACAGCACTGGTCAAAACAGATCTTCAGCTAAGCACGTGGATCCACCTTCTCCGACTTTTACACTGAGAACAGATGAAGAAATATCTGCTGCAGTCCAGACTGCAGTTTACCCTTGGCTGATCATTGTTCGAGCTCCGCAAGCACGAATGGCGGGGTATCAAATGTCAACATCCATCTCCTCCTGCCCATTAAACCTTGCGCTGGTTCCAGTTACCACTCCTCCTGCCTGCAGCTCTCCCTAAAAATATATCAAACGTGCACCTCTCAGCAATTTGATACCACCCAGGTTTAAAATAAATCCTTCTCCCAAAGCCCAGCAAAGTGAATTAGGCAAACGATTATTCCAGCTCCTCTCTGAATGTGCTTTGTGTCTTGAAGGCCGCTCCCCGGCCCTTTACATCACATCAGACACACTCCATGAGCTTCAATCGACTCCTTCTTCCACTTTTAGAAGCAGTCAATACTGTCATCAAGACAAAGTAGAAGAGCCTCTGCCGCGCCACCTGACTGCCAGGCGTCTGCAGCTATACCTGCCTCCCCCACACCCCCTCCTCCCTTTGCAGGGGAAGCCTGGGAAGGAGAATCCCTTTGTATGAACTGCCGAGCTGTAACCTGCTCGGCCTGGGCAGGATGACAGGCTGACTGCAGAGGTGAAAACGAGGAGAGATGGTGAGAGGCAAGAGGAGGAAGGGGGGGGTCCTTCCTCTCTCTTATCTCTTGCTCCTTGTCACTGCATTACAGGATCTCTCTCTTTCTTTCTCTCTCTACCTCGGTCTCTCCTCACTCTCTCTCCGTCTGTCTCTCACTCGCTCTCTCCCTTTCTGATTGGTATGCAGAGCCAGACCCGCTCTGTTCTGCAGTGTGGGTTTGTGAACACTGCTGCATGTCAGGGAGCAGGGGGAATCGCAATGCAGTGTTGGGTGGAGTGAACAAGCGCACACACACACACACACACACACACACACACACACACACACACACATTGCACACATACACCGCACACACACACACACAGATCCATAGACCCCCTCCTGTGCTTTACCAGGAAACCCTTTTTGGACCGACTGTGTCACGATTTCCCTGTTTTTCATATGAAATTCAAATGAAGCATCTGCTCCTCTCCTTCTGCCCGTGAGTAAAACTGTGTTTGCAACCATCGATCTCTGGGCTTTCATGATAAATGCTCTGTTACTCTATGCAGTCTAGTCCCCAATACAATAGTATTGAATGCCACCAGAAAAAACAACAGCAAATTCCTGTTATCTATCGACATGTTATGTGCAGAAAGCTATTAATAGGGAAGGAAGCGCTGCTGCTGTACGTTCAGTGTCGTGCACTACAGATGAATCTGTACAAAGGGGAGGATCCAGACCTGGGACCTCTCTGCTTGAGGTCCACAGCTGGACACAGCTCATCATGTACATTGTGAGTGGGAGTGGACATGTTGGTTTGAATCCTGGCCACCAGTTGCATCCTCTGACAGATGAAGGCTGTTTGCATGACTATGGAGGGTTATTAAGTCTCAAATCACTAGTCTGAAACAGGTTGGGACATGGGAGAGAAAAGTAACAATAATGTACTGCTTCTGTCCAACCTCCACAGTGTCACAGAAATGATCTACTAGCTTTTGATTTTAATCACAAAAGTTCACGGCTTTTTGTGTTGCACGGAAACCATGGAAATCCCAAATACATGATAGTATAGACGTTGTATTTCAGCTGGGAAGCAGCACTGGAGATAGAAATAGATACAAAGGATGGTGGCTCAGCATTGGCTGTGTGCAAACCAGCACATTAGTGCCTATAGGCCGCCCGAGGTTTTATAAATCTGCTTCGGAAATGCAGAAACACAGAGGAAATCTGTAGCTGTACAGTTGGAACATTAGCTGTTTGAGATGAATAAACAAGGTCACACAATTCAGCCGTCAAGTCTGTGTGGATGACAAGAGGCAAAAATCAGCTTCTGCTCTCTGAAGCCGAAGCATCTTTATCGCCACCTGGTGGCTGGCTGCGGAATAAGTCACAAACCCTGCCTCCTGCATGTTAGCAGATACGACAAAACAATAAGTCTACGTTTAATATACATGCCAAATATATCTTACTTCACTTCTATCTATTCAAGTTGTATGATAAGTTTACATTTAATAGATTATTTCCTTTGAAACAGCAGAATTGGCTTCTTATACCTCAGCATAAAGATGGTTCTACACAATCCCCTGGACAGATTACCTTGAAAAAAGGAGTTTAAAAAGTCAAATCGTTTAAATACATTAGATATCAACAGGTTTAAAAGTGAGGTGCCACTGCATTAGCTGTGGCTGCTTCCACCTACACCTGAGATTTGTCTACTTGGAAACTCAAATAGAATGTTGTGAAGAAAAAGCAATGGAAGTTTATATTACAGCCCATAAAACCAGAACTCAGTTATAATCAAACCATCATCAGGGTCCAAGCAGCTCATTTGAGTTTCAAAGTGAACTTCTAAGTATCTCAAATTACAACTCAGTGACTATTAGGCTATGTCTAGGTGTGTTCACTTTCGGGAGATGCCTGTGCAGCAAAACCTGAGTGTGTAGCGGCAGCATTAGCATTAGCAGCATTAACAGCAGCAGGGAGGCTGTGGGAGTCAGGGAGGCTCAACAACCGGCTCTCCACTGCACCACAGAGGAGACTTCAATGGATTTTCTCTCCCGACGCTGGTTGAACCCAATTACACTTGAAGCAATAAATCCTTAGCAATGCAATTTCCCCTCCAGACAAGATCTGCTGCCCCGCCACTCCCCCCCCCCAACCCTCACCAGTGCTCCCTGCCTCTCTGTCTCTCTCCCTCCCCTCAAACACACACACACACACACACACACACACACTAATAGTCTCCCTCCTTGTCTGTCTCACCCTCATTCACTCCACTTATTTCATCCCCTGTCTTGAATCATTCCTTCTTTTTCTTTTTCTCATAGCGTATTGGAACAGTGTAGCTTTCATTTTCTTTCACTCTCTTGTCTCTAACCTCCTAGTTCCCTCGCCTTTCAGCCATCCCTTGGTCCCTTAGTCTCTCTCCTTCCCCCTTTTCCTTCCTCTCTTCTGATCGCCTTGTCATCCCGGACCTCTTCCAACCATCATGTCATCATAGCATCATAGTTTTTTCATTATGTCCCATAACACTAATTTACCGCATGATCTTTCTCTGCCTCTCCCCCTGCGTACGTACACACAACTCTCACATATAACTCATCTACAGACCCACTCCTCTCCGTGCTATAGTGCTTTGAACATGGCAGAGAACATGCCCGGTCATTAGTCCCTGGATTTCACTGTAATGATATTGTTGTAGTTGTATTAGAAACATTCTGTAGCAGCCTAATGGTGGAAGTGGATGTATTAGTATGAGTATTATAAGTGGTATCAGTATAAATTAGCTTCATTTTCTCAAGCTACATTTATATACAATGACAATCATGTTACAACCAAACAATATTGTATATACATATATATGTATTATATGTTCTAAGGGTATCATATAATGTGATATATAAGAGGTATGAAACAAAGTGCATGCTATCACTTAGCAATTTAATTGTAATTCTTCTCCTTTTTCCATGCATCCTGCATTATAGTTACTGACTGCTGCAGTATTCATATGTTTAGTTTAGATGTTTAAAAAAAAACATGTTCTATCTTATATCAAATGTAAAAAACAAACAAACAATTAACATCTGTCGGTTTTGCTCTTAACTTAGAAAAATATATATATTTATTGTAATCTGCTAGGTAACCCTGTTTAAAAAATATATATACAAGCTCAAATGTGCTGGTTTGACAATAAATTGTGTTGAGGGAGTTTCGATTAGTTTTTCCTTCTCCAAGCACCATGTGAGTGTGGTGAATTTTGCAAGAACCCCAAACTCAGCCTCTACAGCTTCCATCACATACGAGAGTATCCATGGACATTTAATTATACATTTAGATATACAACAGTAATAATAACTAAATAACCTGAGAAAAGAAACAACAATAGAAGCAACTAGTCCTGAGAATCACACCCTGTTGTCCCAACTTAGCCATTTTCCAGCAGATGGAAAGGATGCGTTTCATGAATGGTAATTAAATCACTTAATGCAGATTCGAGGCAATGGCCTAGAATATGAAAAAGGTTAAATGTTTAAACCCATGAAAATACGAATATGCCTTACAGTTGCATTTGAGGGACGGCATCAACATTAGTTTTATTTTAGAAAACGCTGATTAGTATTGTAAAGTGAGTTAGAATGTCTGAGCGTGGACATGCAGCAGCAGGTCAAACGTGTTTTTCAAAAGTAGGAACTGTACAGAAATACAAACCTCTGTGACTGATTTTTTAATATTATTTAAAAAAGTTGGTCTGAAAACGAGATCTTCTTCATTGCATATGCTTACCAAATGCCTTCTGACTGGCTAATAAAGACATTTCAAATTTATTCATTATTGAAACAGGACAAAAACTCAGCTTGCTGCATTATTTCTTCATATGGCTTTTTCCTGATAATTTCTAGCTGAAATGAAACAAAGACACTGCAGGGGTTCAGTCAGCACGTGCAGTAGAACGTCCTCTGCTGGGGCTTCATCCCTTAACGACGTACTTATATAAGTCACCCTGGTATTTGTGGTGATAAGGCTTCTTTGAGGTATTGTATAAATACAGTGTGTACACAGAAGGGTGCAGAGGATTGTGTCTCACAGTGTGACTCTGTCGTACAGAGTTAGCAGTGTTGTTCCCGTGCCTATATGACATATCAGTGAAGCTGTAGGCGTTGTCACTTCAAAGACTACTGTGTTGTTCCCTTTATGCTGTGGCTGCTGGTGCCCGGGGCCACGAGCACTGTTTTATCTTACTGATTATTCACTTTATATGCAAACACATACCTTGGTTTGTTTTTCCTGATGTGAAAATTAACATCTGGCTTTTGAAATGAAAAGTTCTCATTCTTGTGGATGGAATTCACCTCTCGTTGATCATTTTCGAACCATTAAAACTAGTAACTGATGCTGTGTCTGATCTTTGCATGTTGTGACCTCCGATTTAATCCCTTTGCGCACCTGATTACTGAAGCCATTTACTATTTATCTATTTATTAATGTCGTTGCTGAAAGCAGAGGGCGAGTACTGAACTCCACGTCGGAGCGGAAGACGTGCTACAGTGTGTTTGATGCTGAAAACAGCCAGTTCCTGCCCCTGAAGCGTTCACTCCTGCTACGTTCAAGTTGAGTCTACTTGCTTGTCACTAAATCAACTAAATTGGTTGTACCAGTAGACTATATATAAAGATTGACTGCATGACAGCTTCCAAAGAGTGATGCTAACAAATGTTTAACGCCCCCTGGTGGCTGGCTGGAGTGTAGGACATAAACCAAATACAGTAATTGTGATCAATGCACCATCAAACTCAACTCCTTGGCTGAAGAACAGAAAAAGGAATAAACTTTTAATCCCCTTTAGCCAATCCCAGTTCCTCTTTTTTGACTCAGATCCCTCTCATTGGCAGCTGACAGGCTTCACATAGACGTACATCCTGGAACTTTGACTAACAACAGTAAAATCCCTTTGCTTTCAAACTTACTCTACATTTTACCACAGCGATCATGAACACATTCCAACGGTAAGCCCAATCTATTACAATACTTTTATTAAGTTTTGGGTTTTCATTATTATTTGATGCCATAAAAACAGGGTGAAATGTCCTGATTGACAGCTGAGACTGACTTGTGATTGGTCAGGGGACTGAATATGTGGGACCTCGACACCGTGGTCCCACTTCACTATCAGTGCTGCACAGACTCTGGCTCCAAATGATGTCACAAACGCAAAATAGTAGCATCTGTATCCATGCTATTATGGCTGGATTTTTGTACAGTCATTGGAGGTGGAGACATGTCATCCATCTTTATTTAAAGTCATAATTTGCATGAACTATTGAACCATATACAGATCATTTCTCCACATATTCATATATAGATAAGACTAAGAAGTCAAATCAAAGGAAGACCTCAGAACACAATGCAGAATGTGCTTGCTGCGTGTTTATGAGGCAGCTTCACAGACGCCACCGGCACTTCCCACATTGTCTGTGGGGTCAGAGCTGTCGACTGCAGGTCAGGTCCCACTGTGACATTTCTAAAGGGACCAGGAGGGAACAGGCTTTGTTATTATCGATCTGACCTTCCAAGACGCTGTCATTTTGTGTATGCTAATGTCATGTAAAGCAGGTTGAGTCAATACGAGCTCGGGGTAAACTGCTCGATCACTGATAAATCTAATGAGGAGGGTTCTCGGGGAGGATTCAGATAAACATGTGCGGGAGTGACTCATGGTTCTGGGGCTTTTCTACTGTACGTGTGTCGCAGTCTTAAGCCGTTGCTACATAATCAGGTCAGCACCTCAGGCCTGCAGCAGTGGGAACAGCTCTGGCTTCAGCTTGTGTTTGAGAATAAAAGACAATATATTGACTATGAACACAAAGTGAACAGGATATTCAGTCATTAACTCTGGTGTTTACTGGGATGCACTGTGACTGTACACATGTAAGAACTACATTCACCTTCACACAGTACGGATTAACATCGTTGTTACCTCTGTCAAGTTGTGTTTTCACCCCTCTCCATTTGTTTATCTGTTAGTTAGCAGGATTATGCAAAAAACACTGGACGGATCACAACAAAACTTAGAGGAAGGTATGGTATGGGTCAGGGAAGCACATATCACATGTATCATTGAGGATTTGTCCGATTTTTTTATCACTTTCTTTAACATTCCGAGATAGGGAATTTCTTTGACGTTTTCTTTGATTTCTCTGAGAATAACTCAAGAGTCTTGATGAAAAAGTGTGTGCAATAACGACTATTGGGCCCGGGAGGACTGAGTCTATTCAAAGTCCAGTCATTGCCTTGGATTTGAATCGAATCCATTTAACGATGAAGCAGTTATAATGATCAAACCTTACATTGAGCATCCAGAAAACCCACTCAGCTTCTTATTCTGAGTGATAATTCAACTTTTTGTGCAAGTTAAAGCACATCAAGTTATTACACTTAAGAGACTTGTGTAAAAGTTTCTCAAAGAGAAACTCAACCAAGTCCGGTTAACCAGTTTTTAGCACATGTATTGGATGTAATGTATCATAGCTCTCATTCTGATCTCATCCATCTTGTTGGTGAGGAAAAGACTCTGGAGCGTTGTTCTGTACGGGTTAGTCTTCACTTCCCCTGCTTCTGTTTCCTCTCCCTCCACCTAAACAGAGGATTTTCAAGCCTGACTGTGGTAAATCGTTGCTCTGACATCACAGGGAATATGACCCTGACCACAGACATAGAGAAAAGTTTTTAGAAAAAGCCAATTTTCTCCATGATTGTCTCATTTGCTAATGTGAGTCATAAAGAGGCAACAAAATAAAAATAAGACTGTTTCGTAACCAGTTTAAAAGGGGCTTGTAGGGGCTTTAAAGTGGTTATAAGAAAGTTTACTCAATCAAACTTTTGGAGCTAATATTGATGAACAGATTATCTAAGCATGACATTAAAACAAAAACACATAATCAAAACCAACCAGCAGTTTTATTTATTCCTGTACATTCCTTATTCCATGCAGACAACTAAACACACAACTTTTTGGTCAGTGGTGCGTTTGAGTTTGAAATGAGAGCGCTTCTCATTTTTTGGCCCAAAACATTAAGTAACATCATTTGTAATGTAAATCATATTCCTCCCGTGGGCGTTTTTTCTCTCAAGGCTTGCAGCAGTGAAATCAGTGTGCAGAGCGATGCAGAGCGATGCAGTGAAACCGTTCTCCACTATCAGTTGCAAACTGCTTAAGATAAAGTTCTGAATATTTAATAGGAACCCTTTTGAACGCCTATTTTTATCAGCTTGGTTCAATAATTCAAAGCGCACTTCTCCTATTCTCATCTGCTGCACTGTGTGTGTGTGTGTGTGTGTGTGTGTGTTAATGTGGGTGTGTAATTGTGCTGCACAAGTATGTTTTTTCTCTGTCTATACATGTATATGTGTGTTTATTTTCTTCTGATGTGCATACTGTGACAGATGGATATTGAGATACAGTGGCAAAGCTGGAAGGAAACACTTTTCGCCAGTGTCTGCGGCCACACGGGGAGATCAAAGATGCCTGGTCGAGGAAATAACTTCAAGTTTGCTCGCCCCTTAACAGGGGGGTGGGGGACGGACTGCTTTCTTCTTTGGGAACTGTAATCCTTGGTATTCCCGACATCAACTCAGACGAGAGGGAAAGCAAAAAGGGAAACAGCCAACTTTTACAAAATGTTACAATAGGACGTAGAGTCGGACATATCAGGGTCTAAGCTTTTAACTGCATCTGCCTAAAGGGGGTCCTCTAGTGGTCAAATGTTTCGATTTTTAATCATATCAAACCACACTATACTAACAAAGCGATCTAATACAACTGGTTTCATCTATTCTCACAGCTTCTGTCAGAGCAGCTGCAGCTAAATAAATGCAGGCCCACGTAAAGGCTGGGTCCGGCCCTGTGACTACGCCTTCCTCCCTATGTTGCCACAGAGGACATTTAAATGATTTAATTAGCTGTGTTTATGACAGCCCTGAGTGCACTGAAGAGAAACGATGCGAGGACGTTTCACTAACTAGACCCACGTGGGCTTTCTATTTGGCCGAGGGATAGCTACAGGTATAAAAGATCAGGAGCACCCACCACTTTGTTTTGCAGGTTATAAAGTCCATCTTTGGAGAGTAGACTTGACATGGGTCAACAGAATGAGATACAAAATATGTATGTGTGTATCTGCATGTTTATGTACAGTATCAATGGAGCTGTGAAAAAGGTTATAAATCTTATATAATATTGTATATTATATTACTGATTCTTAAAGGAGTGAAAGTGGAGTGTAGAGATACATCTGGTCAAATTTTTCATTAGTAGCTTTTATTTTTTAGGTCCTTCGTTTTCCTATTTTGGCGTATTGAACAATTTAATGAATCCCTATTTTTCTCATGTGTCTAAAAATCTAAGGGAGAAATGAAGAATATGTGACTGGCTGGTTTACTTGAAAACACAGTTTAGTTTAGTTTAACACAAAGAGCAACAACCATTTCAGCTAAAGCTAACCTCACTGATAATTCTTCCCCCGCCAGTGTATGTTATGTTCATCCCCATGCACTGCACAATGCATACTGCTGTAGCATCAATGCGTTGTGCAACACTAGCTCCCAAGGTAATGCTAACCATGTAAGCAAGCTAGCGTTAATAAAAAAGTCACCGCCCCACCAGGAATCTGTCATTTAGACTCATGGAAAACATGAGAGCTCCCCAAAGGTGAAGCCAGAGCATCTCAATCGCCACCTGGTGGCTGTGTGCGGTGTAGGCTATACATCCCACCTCCTCCATGATAATGAATACACACAACAAACTAAATCCTCGCACGCCCCCCTTAAAAAACGAAATAAGAGCAGGGACAGGCACAAGAAACAGACTGTTGCATGAGCAGTGAGTCCATTTGTATTTCGAAGTGTCTTTTGCATTTTTTTTATGTTTACTGTGTTTTCATGCCTGAGTGCATACATTACTTTTAATTGCACATGAACTGTATGAATATATATCTGTGCAATTATACCTTTCATGCATGAACTGACTTTGCAGACTCCTGCAATTGCATTTAACTGTGAGCATGTATCTATGTAAAAGCGTGTGTGTGCATGCAGGCATACTATCAAACAGACCTTACAGAGACAGATGGCCCAGGTGCCCTCCACACCCATGTTTGAGCATTGCTCATGGAAGTGTATCGCGGTGTTCGCTGCGTGTGTGTTCTGTTGCGGGTGTGTTCCTCCCCGCTTCTCTGTGCTGGGAGAGTGTGTAACTCTCTGCAGCGACCGGGCTTGGTGCTGCGGGCCCTGATGGTATCAGAAAGAGGAGCGCCAGCAGAGGGAGAGGCTGCTCACAACATGAAAGTGATTTACTGTCGGATTATCTGCTTCCTTTTCTGTCTATTCAGAGGCTTTAATCTTCCTGAAGGGGCATTGCATTATATTATGTGGCTGTATTCACTTCTAATTAATCGGCTCAATTCATTTTTGAATATAAGATAAATAGTTTTAGGCTTTGAGCATCTTGAGAGGTTCAGTTTCTGAATTTGTTTCCAATAAGCATCGAATATACCATTTAATTTGTAAGATTGTAAGATTTTTTGATGGTGGTGGATTTAATCGTTTTTTTAGTCAACCTTTTCTGCGATTGATACAGATGCTAGCTCTACTGCACATGTTTCTCATTAGCTGAATATCGCTAGACTCATAGTGATGGTGTATTTACAAACGACTAATGAGAGGATCAATATCTGTCATGAATCATTTAAATCTTATATTAGAGCTATAAAAAACTGAAACATAGACTTTTAACTCTTCCTTTAGCGTTATAATTGCAGATACTAATACTCCCATCCTTTGTGCCACAACAGAATTCACACTTTGTTTTCCAAGTGCTTCTCGCTGATATTATTTCATATTATTTACATTTCTAGGCATTTTGCTACTATGCTAAGTGCCTAGAAGTGTCCCAAGTTTTGCACTTCAGTAACAACTAGTGTGGGACATTTCTAGGCATTTTGCTTTAATGTAAAGTGCCTACAAGTGTGCCACGTATTGTACTTCCCTAACACCAAGAGTGGGACATTTCTAGGCATTTTGCATCAATGATAAGTGCCTAGAAGGGTCCGGCTCATTCTGATTGGTCTGGAAATTTCTAGGCATTTTGCTATAATGTAAAGTGCCTAGAAGTGTCCCAAGTATTGTCCTTCCCTAACACCAAGAGTGGGACATTTCTAGGCATTTTGCCTTAATGATACGTGCCTAGAAGTGACGGCATTTTGCTACTATGATAAGTGCCTAGAAGTGTCCCATGTATTGCACTTCCGTTTTGTACTAGTGTGGGACATTTCTTGGCATTTTGCTTTAATGGATCCCTGTTTAAATAAGAATCATTTCTGTTTTCCAGGGAAGCTTCTTTTTAAATGCGATCCTCTGAATGTATAATGGGAATCGACACACACTCTCACACGGTGCGCTGTATCACATGGGAAGCTGGTTACATAACAACAGATTGGGGGGGCTGGCGGAGCAGAGCAGACACGGCATCCCATCAGTGGCAGATGACAGTGCGACTTTCAGGTCTGGAGACAGGAGGTAACTCAGTGTTTCCTCATGATGTTTCCTCCAGCCTCGTATGTGTGTCACAAACACAAAAGAAGGTTAGACATTTAAAGTGTGTGACGGCAGCATCTTCATTGGATTTAGATTGGAATTACAGCGATGATGCATTTCGAGCATTTAATGCCCCACACCACCCACTGCATCGGGGTGTTTTCTCTCACACTTAATTTTTACTTTAACTGCACTAAACTTACTAAGCTGAGCCCCCCCCTCACATTAGTTCTGTTGTACTTGATATTCTTTCTGTGTTACCTCATGAGCCAGAATAAGTGAAAAACAAGTTGTGTCTTTAAAAGTGATGTTGATAAGCTGTTTAAATGCAGAATTTATCACATATTAAGAAAGGTACAGGTGTCATTTATAACCTGATATTTGCTGCATATGGCGTATTATGAACTAAATGATCATATGAATGAATTTTGTTAAAAACCGTATTGAATTGAAACAATAATTACAGAATAATATAGATAATCTAGGAAATAATTGATGCTATTTCATTACCAAAATAATTTTTCATTTATTAACACTTTTATTTTAAAAACACCTACTATTACATATCAACATATTTCACAATGTAAGTTTTCATGTTGTAAACAATGTCAAAGTAATTCTGAATCAACCACCTAGAGGCTGTAATGTATAAAGCCTCTATTATTATGAAGTGACTAATGAAACACTCTGTATGAATCTCAAGTCATTGCACAAATTGTTTGTTTATGTTCATTCATTTCAGTATGTCTTGTTTAGTTATTTCAAATTGAGCTACCTGGGCCTCCATTTAAGAGGTCCAGTTATTCTTACTGGTATGTTATTTTATAGCTGTTTGAATTTAAATCTATTGTATTCCCTGTATTGTTGTATTACTGTACCTCTGCACCATTGAAAACGAGGGTTCTACCTCAATGTGTCTCCAGAGCTTTATATAAATAAAAAATGAAGAGCAGACTGTGTAATATATTGGTTTAGTATTGTCAATATTAGTCACAAATGCTGAATTATTACAGTTCAGTTAAAGTGGCTCATATTGTTCAGAAAAAAACATGTCAAAGATATTCCCCTGAGTGCAACAAAAGAGCGGTGTGTGTTTCTTCTGGGACCAATCCCTTACCTTCATGACTGCTGCGCCAGTGTAATTTACAAGTAATCCTCATAGGTAAACTTAGACCTCACCATTCTACAAGCGTAAACTATAAATAAAACATGGTTCACTCCCGTTGTGGATGGATTATTAATGTTTCCACATAGCCATATGTGTTTCAGCCATGCTCATCTGCTCTAGTAATCTTCTTGTCTTTTCAAAAAACTGCCTCATAACGTTTCTACCGTCTCCGTGTTAGCGTTTAACTTCCAGCATTTTCAAAAGGGTTATAGAATAAGGAAAGTATTCTTACTACCATCTTACTTAAAGTCGCTTTGATATCACATCAGCTCATTCGATTAGCTTTGCTATGACAGAGCATTAGGGCCATATTCAAGAACAAATTCTGAGATTTCAAGAATAATGTCATTAGAATGAAGTCATAATGTAAACAATATATAATATATAAAATACTAGTCATGATACCAAAATATGAGGTATTACGTTATTAGACCTACACAATTACTTAACAAGATGCTCCATAATACACATTTTAATCAAGGCAACAGATGGATCCTCTGATATTCCCCTTTAAAATAAGATGTTGGTTAAATATATATAATTAATACTTAAATCTCTTTAACTCAAAATTTCGCCAATACTCAATCATAATAATGATTGCTAATGGGCAACAAGATATAGCTATTGAGCCTCCATTCTGTCCCATTTTTGACAGCTCTGCAGATCCCCTCAGCTCTGTGTAGCATTCTCCTGTCTTTCAGCTGACTGTTTTGGTTTGTCTACAGCAAGCACCAGGCCATTGTTTTTGCAAACTAGCTTGATAAATCCGATGTATCCTATTGCCCAGCACCAAACAGCAGACACAATTAGTGAGTAGCTATCAAAAAGATGCCGATTAGTGGAGTGTCGAGCAGCAAAGCAGCCAATCACAAGTTTCAGACCAACCCTGTTGCCATTTCCCATCCAGTGCCCAAGTTATTTACATAGAAAATACTCCTGTGCCTATCAGAGCAGCCCTGGGGGCGTGTTGGTCTTATGTTGGTCTTAAGTTAACAGCTTCACAGTTTTTTTAAGTAATGTGAGCCTGGATAGGTGGCAGCAACACACACTCTGCTTGCTAAACGTACAGATGTTCTGCTCAATCACTCTCAGTGCTTGCACAAAAAGATTCCTCTCAAGAGAAACATTCTCTCTTGGCAAAGATACAAACAACCTGCCAAGCTGCAAGCACAAATGGCCATTAGAGGAGAAAAAGAGACAGCACCATCATACTTATTCACGTGATTAATTGTGTTTTCCTGTCGCTGCAACTTTAAACTAAAAAAGTGATGTGGACACGTCGTAAATGCACTCACATCATGCGCTTTAGCAAATATGTGCTTAGCTCATTAAAATCCATCCCATAAAGAACATGGTGAAGTAATCACATGAATCTAAATGCTAATGCGGAAACGTTCGACTATAACATGGTTTCTGAGCCTGCCTGACCATCCAGCAGCACACACACACACACACACACACACACGTCAGTACACTGCGGCAGCACCCTCTCCATTCTCACTGTTTTTCTTAGCAGTGCAGCAGTGTGCCTGTATCGTTTGTGCCTGTATTTACATGTGTGGGCATCTCTGTGAGCAATGAGCCTACAAAAGCGCACGCACGTGCATTTCACACGTTGCTCAGGATGGATGGAGATGTAATGGTTCACTGAGTGATTCCTCCCGCATCTCCCTCCTCCCCTGTTCTGCCTGCCATCAATTCATCATTCATCACTCCCTCTGCAAATGGAAGAGATACTGTGGAGCCCAAACGGAGCAAAGTGGAAAAACTGCAGTTTGTCCTGAACCTCAGATTTTCATCATCAACTGTCAAACCAACTGGCTCTTGGAATAAACGGTTGCTTCTTCTGTAACACCATCAGTCTCCCAGAGCAAAATGTACATTCAATTATAACCTACAATGTAATACCGGTTAGTGACACATCAGACACATAAAGCACATAGAGCCACCAATGGAAGATAACCTGACTGTGTAACTGTCACTCAGTGCTCTTTAGTCACTCTGCCAGTATTTGTTATGATTAAATCTCGTCGCTCGCTGAACTGAAAGTCGTGAAAATGAACTATAACATGAAATTGAGTGCAGCTCTGAGGATGGAAATGTCTGTCGGTCCAACTCTTTTGTCTCGACTGATAAACTGTAGCTTGTCAACTATTTGATGGATCACCATCAAACTGGTTAACATAAGTAATGTGAGTGTTTTATACAGATACCAATCAAAGGATTCTTTGGAAGTATGAACAGCCGTTGCGCGACAACTGAGAAATGTGGCTGTCTAAATAAATTGGTTAAACTTCCACGATACTGTGCACGATTCAATGATCTGATGGAGAGTATGTGATACACTTACGGAGCAATCCAACTTTGCTTTAATACTCGACAGTGATATTTGGTGATGACGACACAATAAAAACAAGGCTGGGGACTGGAGTGTTCGAAGTGACCCATATAGGGAAGGGCGAGGTCGCACCTGCAACCCGTAGTTGTGAGCGCAGAGCATGAATGCATTTCCACGCGCGGATACTGTTCCGTGTGCTTGCAGAGTAGAAGCGCTCCCTCGCGAGTATGATTTTACACCCACGGATACTGATCTGTGAACTCAGAATATGCGCAGGCCTGCTTTTTCTGTTTGAGAATTATGAGAGTAAATAAACGCCACAATTGTCTTCCATGGCCAATATTGTAGCGATATTAGCTAGGCCTGTAAACAACAGATTTGGTTACACCAGTTTGTGTACCAGTAAGTAAATAATGTGCGATCGTAGAGAACAGGGTGATTCTCCACTGCAATAATCAAACTCTCTTCCATTTTGTCGTTTCATGTCATAGAGGAACCTATATTATATACCCATGATGTGATTGGCCAGTGCCTGCACGGGAATGTTTGATGAGAAAACTCTTCTCCACTTTTACCACACCCCAACACAAGGACAGTGAAGCAACGCACCCACAATGCATTTTAACCTCATCCAAAGTGAATGAGTAGCTTTTCCGTTGAAGCCTCTATTGATTGCTCCATTGGAAGCCACAGAACAATGTGTTTGAGCCTTGAGCCTAACAACGGTTTTGTCAGTTATTGTCAACTGTTCAATCTCCCTCTTAACTCCAAAACACAGGATGATCCTTCTCTGGTGTTTGTTGTTTCCCCTCCTACACATTCTCCTCCGATGAAGAACGACGAATTCAGTGACAAAAGGATTTTTCCTGACAATATTAGCTGTGATAATAGTCGTATTTTTCAGCCTGAACATCACCTTGATATAAAGCCTTAACAGAGATCTATCAATCATTCTTTCCTGATGTAATTCAAAACCTAAATAAACACACAAAATGAAAACTGCCTGCTCCCTAACTATGACAACCATGCAATGACTTCTGTGGACTGTCATATGCAATCTACGCACTTTATACACCGACGTCTGCAGTGTAGGGTGCAATGTATATAAAATATATTTTATCTTGTTTCTTTTCATATATTTGAATATGTCCCCATGCACCGTTTGGAGTTATATACATATGTATTTGGTTGTATCGCCATACAATGACAATAAAGGCTTTCCATTCTATTCTATTCTATTCTATACCAACCCTATTTTATATTCCAGACAAATAATGATTCATTGCATTTATATAGCACTTTTCAAAGTTCTCAAAGACGCCTACAAAGAGTCTGAGTTTTAATATATAGAACAGATCAATTCAATTGGTACATCTTGACTGGGATAAACATGTGCAGTAATAAATGGGAAGTGCTATAAAAAAACAACAGCAGACTGAAACAGTAATTACATAATGAATAGACGGGATAAGAGTAATTAATTCAGAATATTTCCTACAGCCGTTCCTCCCAAAGGGTTTAACTCGTTAAAATATGAGGTGACCTTATCACTGTTTGCTTTAACACCATTTGCACAGAGACTCCAGATATCTCAGCCGTCACTGATTAATAGAAGCGAGTTACAGGGCTGTTATCTTACAATTCTTCTTCTTTTTGCTTAATGTGCCCAGATCATCGACATCACCTCTGGGCCACATTAAACCTGAGCATTAAATCATTTTATCAGAACACATTTGGTACAAAAGTGACAGAGGGTCATTAAGATATAAGACAATTACATTACTACATGATGTCAAGTTACATGTGATGTAAGGTAAAGATTGAAGGGGTTGACAAAATGATACTGCTTTTTTCTTTTCCCACATCCACAGTAGTTCCCTGTTTATGTGTGTCTGTGAGGTGCTGCACTTTCATCCTCCATAGGCTTTGCTTAATAGCTGGAACAGTTTACCTATTCATATCAGAACCGCCCACCCTAGTAACATCTGTTCATTGTCAAAGACTCACTTCTTCACTGGCTTTCTACTCAAGTTGGGTTTGAGACCTTGATTTAATCTGCAATAGTGCAATATTTTAAATAACGTTTATGATGTTTTCTATTTTATTTAATTTTTTTAATTTGATCCTGTTCAGCACTTTGGGCAGCTGTGGTTGTTTAATACCTGCTGTTAAAACGTGTTGATGGTTGAATGAATGTTGATTCCATTCATATGACTGAGTAAAGACAATGTACAATGATTGTCCATCCATCCATCAATCCTGAAAGGGAAGCCAGGGGAACCAATCCCAGCTGACATTGGATGAAAGGCGGGGTTCACCCTGGACAGGTCATCAACAATCAGAGAGCCTCCAATGAACCTAACTTTTTTAATGCACTCTCCTAAGTGAAGCCATTCTTTCTTTTTTTAATCACATAGAAACTTTTGTGTCTTTCCCCTACACTCTGTTTCATATACAAAAACTAACAATCTGTTGTGGGAAAGTCTTAATGTTGTGTATCTTATATTCCTTCTTGCTGCAAGCCACTGGTTGACTGCTCAGAGACACAGAGGCAAGAGATGTTCTTTCCATGCAGAGGATGTGAGCATAATTTGCAATCATCTCTTTTATTATATACTCCCTTTTACCTATAAATCAAAATGTCTTTATGCAAATTGAATTAAGCTCTGTGTGTTATTGTTCCCGTCTTTCACAGCAGGCAAACTGCAGCACGAATGAATTAAATGCTGCCTTTCCCGGAAACATTTTCTCATACAGATGCTGGTGGTCAATCTAGTCGTGAAGGCTAAATGCAGCCCTTTAAAGCACACGGTCGCAAAGAGGGCCCTTTAATTTGATGAATGTACTGTACATACATGTGTAGCCTTAAGACTGGGCTGGTACGTGCTAGTGAGTGATATATCTTTGTCTGTGATCGATCAAACCTCTTAAGTTAATTTGCCTACACAGGAAAAGGGGGCTCAGTCATCACAAGCCAGGCGTTCACAGTCCATTTAAATTGTCTGGATCTGTATTTAAAGCAATAACTCACCCCCGACATGACCGGAGATTAGAGTGTTATTCACTCGTGTGATGGAAGACACTCACCATGCACTTTATCAGGAACGCCACACGACCACATGGGTAGTTCCTATGTGCTCACAACTGCCTCAGTTCTTCATGGCACTGACGCCACTATATATATTTGTGAGGATAAAATATATATATACATATATGTTTGAAACTTTCCTTTGAAATTCTCCTTCATGTTGACATAACTGCATCACATTCATCTTTATTGAATTAACAGTATAGATTTGATATTAGGAGAGATAATGGGGGAAGGGATGCAGCAAACTCTCGGCTGCTGAATCCCATAATCTCTGCTGATTTGTCAGCTGCACGGTCATGCTGCCGATCTCTTGTTCTAACACATCACAAAGGTTCTACTTGGTTCAGGTCTGGTGACTGTGGAGGCTACTGAACCACACTGAACGCTTTGGGCCACGGTGCATTATCCTCCTGTTACTATCCATTACAAGATGGCTAATTGTGGCCATAAATAGGCTGTGGTGTTCAGACAGTGATTGATTGGTAATGAGGGGTCCAAAGTGTGCCAAGAAAACAATCCCCACAACATTACACCACCAGCATGAACTGCTGGGAATATCCCCAGAGATCAGCAATTTGCGAAATATCAAATATTCCCTATTCTTATGTTGATAAGAAGCCTGCTTTGCAAAGCTGCCACATGATTGGCTGACTGGCTGAGTGCATCCAATCTGCTGGTGTGTGTGTTCTAAATAAAGTGCTCAGTTAGTGCATATGAGTATATACAGTATAATATACTTTGCGGCAGTGCTTTCATGATGTAAATGTAAACATGAAAACACGCCTCCATGCAAGAAAACCGGTATGTAGACATCCTCTATTTACACACTCAGACACACACAGCTATACACACTGCTTAATCCTACAGGAAAACCTGTTCCGGTGAATTTGCAGCTCTATTTATTTTAGTGCAGCTGGCTTAGGGCCCGGCTTCCAGGGCTAGCAGGATCTGCAAAGGGCCCCACGGACCCCAGGGATGGGAGACATTGGCTGGACCACTGAACGAGGCCCAAACGGGTCCGAGGTGTGTGTGCCAGCTCCCGACTTGGATCAAACACAAGCACAGACATGCACATGAACAACAAATGCACCCATATACCCCTGCAAACACAGCAGAAATGACCAGACATAAGACTATGGCTGAAAGTCAACAAAGCTCACTCACATAGAGAGATCAGCGGGTATGCTATGGTAGAAAAACATTTGCTCAGGGAAATTCAGATAGTTCTATCAGATGGATGGATTCATATTGTTCCAACCATAGCTGCGACTAGAAGAGATAGAAGATAATTCAGGAATTTAGAGCGGTGACGTTTATCTTCGGAAAATAAACATTTTGGGGTTTTGACTTTTTCATATGAAGAGGTCAGCATAAGATCAACCAGGTCAGATGCATTCCCCACAGGACAATGTCCGGAACATTCTTTCGAGGGGTGGCATCTGGGTGGAGCATGCACCAGGCAGGACATGACGTATAAATTCTGCCGAAGAAATCATTTTTTTATGTTTACATCACATCAACACTGCCGTGGCCCCTTATCACTAAACTTTTTCTTTCTAATTTCTGTTCTAGATGTATGGCTCCTCCTTTTCATCCTGAGATATTTCTATTATTTTAGTTTTGTTGGTTTTTGCGTCCGTCACATGTTAGAGACGTTATCAACTCTTCCCCACTTTTCATTTTCCTGCTGTTTTCTCACATGGGCCCACTCTGGACATTTTACTGGCTGGCAGGAAAAGTGCTGGAAAAAGTCAGGAGCAACTGACTCAGACTATTGCATCATCACTTTCAGCCCCTCCAGAGAATCTAACGAACATATCTTGACTTCAGTGTCTGAGAGCAGCTTTGGTGAAACAATGGCTGCCAGATACATCTTAATGAAATTATTTGTATATCTGGTTTGATTTGTTAACAAACCACAACAAATATCTGTGAAGCAACAATAATCTCATTTTGGGTTTATATTATTTATGTGGTGGGTCTCCAAAGCAACAAGTTGGCAATAACAATTTTGAAATAATGTGTGAACGTTTGGTGTCTGAAGTTGGTATAAAGGGAGTCTTTTATTTGACTGTTCTTCCCATTTAGCAGATGATGTGCTTCAGTCAGTAGTGTACCTCAAAGACAGCCTTCAAATGTCAGTCAAATGCTACCATGGGAAACACCCACTCACAAGCCTGAAGAAAAGCAATGTTTCCACAAATAACGGTTTTAGAAAAACTCAAAAAGTAGACCATGTACCTTTAGCATCATTACTCTTAATATTTCTTTGCACAAAAATTTGAATAATTCAAATTTCAGTTCGACAGATGGTTTCTATGCTATCGTGTGATTTGGATCCAACCATTAGCGAGTCGAGAGCACAGGCGAGATTTAAAGTGAGTGCACTGGCTGCTCAGCTGCTGATAGACAGCAGGGCTGACAATAGAGTTGTGTCAGTACAAAAAGAGACAAAATATTGATTTCACTTACAGATCTTATTTCACATATCCTGGTATGTTATGACAGATACTGCTAACATGTTTGTTTTCTCAGCTGTTGTTTGGTCTTCTTCCTATGGCTCATGTAAGCAAGTATCAAATGTGTGTGTGTGTGTGTGTGTGTGTGTGTACTAGGAAATGAGAGGTTTAATGCGTATCTTTCTGTGTGTGAATGGTTTATTTTTTCATTCCAATCAGCTTCAACTTTTCAGCTTGATTTCTGAAGTAGATACAGAATTTCTGACAAGCTCCAACCTATAATTACTGGTAGTTAGTGTGAGGGGAACTATCAGTGCAGTATCATCTCATTAGAGGAGTTACACTGCTGCTGCTTCACGTCAAAGACTAAAGATGTCTTCACCTTTTAATTAGCTCTCTCTGAAGAAAGAAAACTCTGTGGTTAAAATGCCTAGTAAGAGAAGTTTAGAGAGTAAAACTATCGGCAGTAACAACACAGCAATTCTGTTATCTCTACTTGTTTGAATCCATCCCTTTGTTGGGAACTGACCCAACTGGCTTATGTCCTATCTTTCTACCAAGCTTCCATTCAGTAGATTGTACAAAATATTGCTGACCAACCAATCAACCAACCAACCAACATCCAACCAACCATCCAACCAACAAAAAAGCATCAGGATTGTAAACATTAGCTCTTTGGTGGAGGTAAATACGAGTATTTGCAAACTGTCTGGTCAGTGTTTAGGAAGCTTTTATAATTTTTATGTGTAAAACGTGCTTACCCTAATTATTTCCCCTATTCAAATCATAAACCACATATTTTATTTGGTTTATGAAATATTTTTCCCTCATGAACATGAATGACATTCAACAGGAGCGATGTTTTGTTTTTAGTCATATAACACCATGTGGACTGGACAGATTTAATACAGGAAATAATGTATTAATTCAATAACTACTTAAATACACAGGGCAGGCAGAATCTAAATTTAATGAAAAAAAAAACAATGAACTACAAAGGCTGTCATGGTAAAAACTGCATAATGTATTATACATGTATTACAAACAGCATTCTTCCAGTAAATCCTTTCTCTAGTTGTATGCTCCTGGTTTCAGATTTTCAAAACATATAAATAAGTAAAAAATAAAAAGATAAAACCCGTCAACCAGCCCTGCAGAAATTAAAAGGCTTCCAGGGACACTGCTGGAAGGCAGCAAAGTAAAAGAAAGGACATGAGTGGTTGAGCGAGTAATCGGCAAAGTAAACCAGCGAGTGACTCCCACGATGAACGATGTCCACCTCTACGCAACCAGCCTGCTGCAGGTCATCACCTCCTGAGGTCACGATGGACCCGTCCAGTTCTGTCTGCACAGCCTGCTTTGTGTAGGCAGCATCTCAGGCTCCGTGTGTGAAATTGAAAAACCTGTTGCTTTGCTGCAGGGGAACAGAAGAGGTGAAGTATTGACACATCGCGGCACCGATAGTGGTAAATATTTATCATTTTCTCCACAGGCAGAAAATGTAATAAAAATGTGGACAGTGTGTGTGTGCAAACTTGTATTTGTATCTTTGCGAGGACCATTTTGAGCAAAGACCTTATGGAGTGAGGATATTTTTTTATTCTTTTACAAAAGACTGTTAGGGGCTGTTGACAGTCACACTATGGGGGCTTGTCTTCCTCATGGGAACAAAAAGCAATTAACCGTAATGTAAATTATTATTTTTTAAGGTAAAGATGTGTTTAAGGTAAGGTTAAGGTTAGGATAATGGTTAGAAAAATAGCAACTGTTATGGTTAGACTAAGTCTCGAGGAAATCAGGAGGTCAACATCATGTCCTCTAAAGTCATGGACACACAACAGTGTGTTTGTGTGTGTGTGTGTGTGTGTCCTGACTTGTAAAAGGCAATCTACTTGGTCCAGGTTTCCTCAGTGAAGAAGAGAGCAAGAGTGACGACAAAGATGTCGGAAAGGTTTAACAGCCAGAGATAAAGTGATCGACAGAGAAAATGACTTGATACACTGTCGCGGTTGTATAGAATGAGATTGAGAAGGTCAAAGAGATTGAAAGCAGGTTCAATAAAACAACAGACAGTGACACAGACTTCAGGCCGACAGCAGAGGAGGCCTCACAGCAGAGAATAATAACGAGACAGCGAAGAAGCTTCAGCATCAGTGCTGTGTTACATAAGACAGGTACTGTTCCTTCTACACTTCAATTCAGGACGAGACCTGAGGAAAAGCACATTCATATTTCTGCTGCCACCGAGAGCCCCGCTGCCACTAAACAAATCACCGTGATAAATCATTCGCTGTCACATTTGTTCGCTGTAAGTGAAATGGTTTTGTGAAATATATAAAACAACCCGATGAAAAATAGGAGAGCACAGTTTTGACACATTTGACTCTGACCGATAGCCAAACACTAGTGTTGAACATGTGCATTCATTTGTTTTCCGTGGCATCAGAGTTGTTGGAATTTTCAGCTTGGTTAAAGTCTCTGATGGAAAGGCTGCTTTTGTGTAATCTGGTTAATATTGCAGAGTAACACATCCAATCACTCAGGATAAAGTCAATTAAAGAAAACTGAAACACTTCACAACATTCAATTATTTTGTTTTCTTGCCTTCTGGGCCAGTTCGCAACTTTGTCCACAACAGCACAGAGATGGTTGAGGGGAGGGTTGGTGCAGCGGACAGAGACAGGATGTCATTAATAAATTCTGCTGCAGAGGTCACTTATTTCTGTTCACAGCACATGGACATCGGCTCGTATCACCAAAAGCTCTTTTGACATCTTTGTTGAAGTATGGCTCCACTTTTCATCCTGAGATTTTTATTATTATTATTATTCAACAGGAACAAAAAATGTTGCATAATGAAAGGAACCAAAACAACCACCTCAACAAACAGTTAATTATGAAGGCAGGTTTGCTCTGCTGACTTTTAGCAATTTGAAAACAAAACCATATTCATCAGAAAATGGTTTTCGTCAGAAAAACTCATTAGCTGAATTTGCTTCCAGTTAAATAAATTAACTGCACACGAGGCTGCACTAAGCTCGTGGTCTGTCAGGTCAGTTTGCCAAATGGAAAAGGAAAACACAACATTTGACACATAGTTCATCCTTTCTTATGTGAAAACCCCATAAGTGCTAACCAGCATCTGTATTATTTATATTTATCAGGTTTAGATTGTCATATATAAATCTTGAACAAATGAAGCAGGACATGCTAGTTATTGAATAAAACCTGATTCAAGGCAGATGGTGTGCAGTTGTTTTATTTAAGCTCTTTGACTTAAACAGCTTCAGGCCAGAGCAGGAAAACTGAATCACCTGGTTAAAGGAGGTGGGAAAACTCTAGGGTTGAGAGACACAAGAGAATTGAGTATGTATATTAACGTTGACCTTTTTTAAGCGATACATGTAAATGTACACAGGCATTTGATCAAATTTTAAGTTAGAAATATGGATAAGTTGATCTGTAGCATTTTTTAACACATAAATCTGCGAAATATAAATAAACAAAATCGACGGCAGTTTAGCAGTCAGATCATCGGAGGTCTGTTGCACTGCTGGCCCTCCCACACAACACACAACACAATGCTGCACTTTTCAATATATAGGGAAGGAAAAACCCACAGCAGCTGCACATCAACAGAAAACACAACCGCAAAAGCTACAACACAAATGCAAAGTAGACTGAAGAGAAAAGTTGACCATTAAATGAAAAGGGTTACTTGCAGCTGTCAATTCAAATCCAGATGTTCTCCATTTTCGGATGCTCACCTGTGCTGTGACACCTCAAACAGACAATCGCTCCTTTTAAACAGCCACTGATTTATTTGGATTTTCACAAACGACAGCTCACTTGACCCATACATCCATGGCCCTCTTGAAATAGATATGGCAAATATTCCTTAAACAAATATTAGTTTCTCACATTTTTATTTGCGCATTGATTAGGCAAACTATATGTATTACTTTGTGAGCTTCAAAGGTGTTTAACAGTATTTAGTTCATCTTTATGTTAAACAAACTGCATCGGCAACACGTATATTTTGATAATGTGGATTACCCTTAGTCTTTTGTCCAGTCTGCTTGCCTACATAGACACGTGCTGTTAGTTAATTCCAGTATTTGTAAAATTCATATTCATATCACGATATCTTTGCAACATCGAAATCTTCAGTAGAGGTCAGATTTTAAAATCAGTTCTGTTGAATATTAGAACAAGGTCTTCTGTCTCCGTCTGTTTTTGTTCTCTAGCAGCAACCATGACATTCATAGCAGAAGAGTCAGAGACAAAAAGTCTCTCCTGACAGAAGTTGAAATACAGTTAATATTAATGTAATGCAGCCACAGCCGTCGTTGCACTTTTCAGGGGCGCATTACTTTGTCAAAAAGACAATCTCATGTTCTGTCGCTGCTGCTACTAAGATCGTGAAACTGCCCCTTTCAACTAAAGCCAACCGCTGAAAGGGAAAATAATCAACCAATAAAAGATGAATGCAACCGAGCAGATAAGAGCATTTAAGTCATTTCTATCATTAAGGTCAAATCTTTAAAGGTGGAGCTCCTTGTTTCATTAGCTGCAGCCCCAAGGTCCACGCTTTAGCACACAAACACTCTAGTGCTCATTTTATCGCTGGAGTTTTTTGAGTGGGCAGCCGTCATGTCCCTCTACTTCGCTGAGACAAGAGGGACAAAGCTTTTCTCTCTGGCATTTCACTTTGACGCTCAGCACCAAAAACAAGCTGCGGAGTTGAAGACCAATGCTGTTTTCTCCTTTGTACGTGTGTGTGTTTGTGTGTGTGCCCTTCTGCTCCTATACTGAAAATAGACCATACACAACTAAATTTTAATATGAGCACCAAAGAGAAGAAATAGGGGGAGGACACAAAAGACAGAAAGATGAGAAAGGCTCAATCTGTTGTAGGATGTTAAGAAAAGAAAACTCATCTTATTCCTATTCTGTTGGAGTATATTGTGTGTGGTTGTATGACGTTACGGAGGGAGGTCATGGAAACATGGGTGATAGAGGTCAGGTAATCAAGCTGAGACGCTGGTGGGGAAGCGTACCCGTTGTGCACTGTGGCCGCTTGGGTTTTTCTTCCTTGTGCATACACACACAAACACGGGGTTACACATGCATGTACCTAAACACAAGCACGCGCACATACACAGAGGCAGCGAAGGAAATACACGCTGCATGGCCCTGCAGCCTGAGGGGCTGGATTGTTATTGCAGAGACTGAGGGAGGAGGTGGGCGAGATTTGATGGGCTGTTTCCCTGCATTATAATGTGAATCTCTTAGCGCTGTGGCTCAGCTCTGCAATTTTTAATACTGCTCCATGAGGACGACTTCAAACGGTCATCATTCAGCTCGACAGTGGCAGCGCACTGTTTGTCATGAGGCGGTCTCTAAATGATCACGACTACAGTATAGGAATCAGAACATCTCTCAGCAAATACACAACAAGCTGCACATCGAAAGGAACAAAACAACTACATGAGCAGACACTTAGTCCTGAAGGCGGATGGTTTCTGCAGATTTCACAATAGCTACACTGAAACCGTATTCATAATAACTGCACAATAAGCTGAACCGAATTAGACATGGATTGCTGGAGACCTTATCTCACTTAATAAGAACTTAACTGTGTAGGTTGGTTATTTTCAAAATAGAAAAATCCAAGAAAGTTGACTCTTTTGTCTTCAGCATGTTTTTCCTCCAAGGAAATTGAATCTTGATGTGGGAATGGACAGCTGCCACAAGTGTCCCACTTTTGCCTGTGGAACTAAACTGCTCTAAATAGGAGAGGCCATCAGTCAATTGCAGTTATTTAATTAGAACTGTACAAACTGGACACTGTTAACTATAATTACCCAATCTTTTGAAGTAAATTCTTGGAGATGATTCAAAGTGATTAGAAATGTGGAGGTTGCATAATGAGATGTCCCCGGTGTATATAAGGTGTTGTTGCACTGGTACTACAGCTGTGTGTTGTGACGGTAACTGAGAGATACATACCCTGTGATTTTCTTCTTCTTCTGTTTACGTGTTGTTTTTGTGAACAGTTGTTGTTTCATGAGCTACAAACAAGAGGTTTGGATGAAATTATCTCACAAATCCAGGGAATGTTTGAAGTTTGAAATAAGGTTCACTTTCAATTCACATCAAAGCAACATTTAGATTTTCTGCCAAAAAGTTGTTTGTCCTCTTCCTCCATTACATCGAAAAACAGACAGTGACAGTTGTAGCGTTTTATTTCTTTTTTTGCAAATAGAAAAAATCCAATAAAGACCCAAACAGGGCTGTAGTCTTTGATGCTGGTCTTTTAGAAACAGTGTAGAGACTACAGCCACGCAATAACAAGGCATCTCTGTCAAGCGCTGGATTCTGCGGCACTCATGGGGTTGTAAGTAGAGCTTAGAGGGTCAAGTTTTTGTTATTATGTCCCTTCTTTTTTTTTTTTTTTTAAATATCAAGAAAAAACTTTCAAGTTAAACAATGTGATTTGCTCTAATGTAAGTTGGAATGCCTGCGTAACTAGCTTTCTACCAAAAAAACAGTAACCAAGCATTGCTCTACTTTCAATATGTAGAGTTAGTATATTAGCTTCCTTTACTGTTTTGTGGAGGTGTAACATTACATTACATTATATTACATGTCATTTGGCTGATGCTTTTTTCCAAAGCGACTTTTTTTTTTTGTGTTTATTTTTAGGGGTTCAGTATCTTGCCCAAGGACATTTCGGCATGCAGTTGGGGAAGAGTGGGGATTGACCCGGCAACCTTCTTGTTGGAGGACAACCACTCTACCCCCTAGGCCACACCGCCCACATCTGTCTCATGCTACTTTGTCAGAACGCCATATACACTGTGCTGCTTTGGATAGGGGGTTTCAAACATTTCATCTACTGAGTGTATTATTACTATTATATTATACATATATAAACATTTATTGTGTTATTAGCTGTGAATCTGAAGTTTTGGATTGGAAAGTGTGTAAAGGAACAAGGCTAACAATCAGTTTGAGGGATTAGCTTGTGTAGGCACTGAATCCTCTTTGTGTTAATAGATTCAGTCTTTGAAGATGTAGACACACAAGTGTTTTCAACGAACACAGCTTTGATTTTCCAGTGCAACACAACATGTATATACTTTTGTGTGACTGTGAAGTGTTGATCAAGTAAAGACAACCGGCTTAATCTACACTGAATGAAAAGAGCGTGCAATCAGTACACTGAATGCTGCATAAACTGTCTGATTGAACCGAGAGCCAGCCTTTCTAACCCGTGGCCTCCCCACCATCAAGTCCACGTTTCCCCAGCCAGCTCTTCGTCTCGCTCTCGTCTCTCTTTGTGTGGCTGTAATTACAGCAGTGGTTCCCTTTGCTGAGCCGACTCGAGAGAGAGAGAGCCCTCATTCACATTTCCTTGTCAAATTAGACTCGTGTGTGATTAGATCTGGCAATGTGGCGGCGTGGCACTCCGCACACTATCTGTCAGGTCCAATTAGAGCGATGCCTGACCTTCTAAACATGCACAAATGTGTCGTCCCAACACAAAGTGGGGGTTTAATGTATATTTGTCACAGCCATACAAATACAAACCATACAAAGAAGTATATATTGTCAGTCTTACTTTGCTCTTAGTCTGCCCAAATTACAGTTTTCAGGTAAGAAAGTCAGACTTATTTATGCCTCAAAAGTTTGACTCCCTGATCACAAATAACAAGTTGGCAAAATGTAGACAACTTTAACAATTGAGAACCCTTTTCAAGGTTTATTATTCAATCATTTTTGGCTGAGTTAATATATTTGCCATAGATTTTGCCAACAATGGCTGGCTGCTCTGCTCCGGATTACATTTTGGGAATTCTAGTTCTTCTATGTTCTTGTTACTTTTGTTTTTTTATTCAAGTGTTTTTCACTGAATGGACCTGTGGTGGCTCTGGCTCAAGAGGCAGAGCGGGTCGTCCATTAAACAGACGAGCAGCAGTTTTATCCCAGTCTCTCCCATTCCACATCCTTGGGATAGATGAACTGCAAACTAACCCTGACAGTGTGTGAATGATGTGTGATAGGTGCACATAGATGCACTGTGTGAACATGTGTGAATTTGTGAATTGAAAAACTGTACTGAAAAGAGCTGTCAGCGGTCGTCAAGATTTTAAAAGCTCTATATAAAAAGATAATTTGATATATCAGTCATGTTCTGTAAGTTTTATAGAGGTCCTCTTTTAACCCCCGAAATAATGGCAAATTTAGATGTTTATCCGAAGTGTTAGACAGAAATAGAAATTCCACACAAAATAACTTTACTAATCAGGTCACACATGATGATCTATGACTGGGTTGTACAGGACTGACTTTAAAACCCCAGTTGGCTGTATTGAGACTGATTAAGAACCATATTAATTTAAGGTTATATCAATATAGTGCAAGTTCAATAGCTATATGATTTTATCATGTTAACCTCCAAAGCTCCAAGAATTCTGCTTCCACAAAACAGCTCTGACACAACAGTTTTACTGGGCCACAGAACAAACAGTGAATCAGATGGACAGTGCATCGCCCATTGCATAAACTAACTGATCATTAGAGGTTTTCTTGTATTTAACATTCACAATTAAAAAAAAAAGATTGTGCCTTGTTAACTCACTGTAACTTGTAGCAAAACTAAACTATTGGTCTCTGGTCAAGCTTGTTTACGTATGAGTGGGCCTTTTTTTTATATTTCAGATTAAACTTTTTTTTACATTTTATCGTCTGAATCAGAAGATGAAACCTTCATTTATAATGAAAGTCCAAAAGTGCAGTCAAGTTAAGTTAATTCATCCATAATTCATTCACTGGAATAGGCCAATGGTCACACAATTTGTTTCGCAGCTATCATGCTATACACATCTGTAAAAAGTCAGTAAAATACATCTGACATGACCTCCACTGAATATTTCAGGAATTATTAATAGTAGTTTTAACTGAAGCTGAAGGGATGGAAACCTTGCTGGAGATTTATCTTCCAGATTATTAAAAAAACTCTCAGGATTCAACACTGACGTTCTGTTTACTATATAACAAGCTGCTATAGCTGTCCGTTATACAACCCTTCAAAAGTGGCTCAGTTCATTTTGAACTACAATATACAAATAACATACTAAATTTGAAAAAGTTCATTCCACAACCAACAAGAGTAAGTGGAAAACTTTGAATTAATGAGTTCAAAGTGGTGTAAAATGTCAATGTAAAAGGTAAACATTTTTAATAGAAACCAAAGTGTCTTTTTAATCCAGTTTAAGATGTTGGACAAGTGAGATATGTGGAAAGATATTTGGGCCAAACGTCTCCCAACCTTCACATAGGAAAACTTCTCAGTGGTTCACGGTAATGCACAATGAAATCTTCTTTGTCTTTGTTCTTACTAGAGCGACCCAATTAAATCATGAGCGGGTCATCAGCAGACACCTTCATCAATATGGACCTGAAAAGTTAGCCTTAAAATTTAGCATTAAAAAAATCTAAAGTTCTGCTAAAGTAGACCTAAGACTTGGTGTTTAAGAAAAACTAATGAATATGACAATTTAGTGAATAATTAGGTAAGGGAACACTATTCTATGAAATGTGTTGGTAAATTGTAATTTTTTTCTTATTTTTTAAAATCCTCTTCACTTCAATAGCCAACGATGAATAAAGTTTTCTGGAAAATAATCAAAAAGCCTTTGACCGTCATAGGACTGTAATGAACCTGACCTATTGGCTTGTCTGTCACTAACACATTTTTTATAATAATGTGGGTTTGCGGGATGGGCTGTAAGCATCAAGGCTTGTTTTACATTTCTGATTAACATAACTTCATTTTTACTGACGTCACTTTGAAAGCCACGCTTGCAGGCCTCACTTTCCAGGCAAGAAGCATTTCAAGCATCACCCATCGATTTGACCCCTTAAATGATGCACACCGCTCATTCTGAAACGTCTACAGCAGCAGACGCCCGGGAAGCGGGCCCCAGTGATAAAAGCGCTCACCAGTGGGTGGCACTTTTATAGTTGTTTAAGTCGCTCAAATAGATGAGTCAGTGAGGAACGGTTTCTTATTGTGTTCTGGGGTTTGATTTGAGACCCACAGCAATACGGAGAAGAAGTACTGGAAGTGACATTTTAAGGAAAAATCCATACAGTGATGACTCAGCTCTGCTTGGCTGGAGATTGCATTGGAAGCTTCTGTGTGATATGTACATGCAATATCCACCTTCTTTACTAGGTAATAATCATTTGTGTTGTTTTCTTTACTTAAAAAATTCTGCATGTATGTTGATGTTGGGTTTCCTGGGTTTAAAAGGCTTTGGGATTCAAAACTACATGGGTTGTTTCCAGCTGTCCATTAACAGTAAGAGCTGCTTATGCAATACATCCATAACCACTTGTTCAGCCCATTTCACTACTAGTGCTGAGTACTGAGTACTGAGACAAGTGCTTTAAAATATAAATACACACTAGGGCTGGGTACCGATCACATTGGAATCCATAAAGTACAAGTTACAATATATGGAATTCAGTATCACAATCCAATGTAACTTTTTTCTGTACTTCATTTCTCTCTGTGATATAAGATAATTTAATTCCCCCTCCTGGAGTAACACATGTATTGAAAAACAGGTACAGTAGGTATGAACCTTAAAGTTGTGAACGATCTGCCACCGAACCGAAAATAAATAAATGCTTAACAAAGTGCAGGCTAACCAACAGTACACAAGAAGCTTTTTTCTCCAGACATGAGTCATGTGACTTGAGACGTGTATTGGTCCAGGTGTCTCATCACGTTAAATGGCCATCTTTGCAATTCCCATTACAAATACTACAGACAGCGTTGTCTCCGTCTACTTTTGAATTGTGCAATCACACTTGTGACTTCTTTCAGCTCACCACTGCATCCTATAACTGACACTGTAGTCAGAGTAGGTACCCTAAAAAAGGAAAGAATTCGGTGCCCTACCCTAATAGACACTTTTAATAACAGGTAAGAGCACCGTGTTATCTGCTTCCATGTAACCGTCCTGTGTAAGTTTGTGTTTCTGGTTGTCATCCTCCACTGTGTCTCTGGAACCTCTCTGTCTCCCTCAACCGTGAATCATATAAACTGGACTGAAAATGACATAGATTCAAAAAGAAATGTCTGATTGATGTTACACAATCATGATTCATGCTACTGTAACTCTAGCTCATTAAAAAAACATTTGCTATTCCAAGCACAAACTATCCCAATCCTCCGCAGTGCTTATGTGTTTTCTCTTGACTGACGGCAGCTGCTGCGGTTTGATGGAAATAAACTGAAGACAACTTCTATTATGGACAGGGAGGAGATTTTTTTTGAAAGGTGCTCCGTGGTTGTGACTGCCACATGTTGTGCGTGTGTCTTCTTGGTATTTCATGGATATAAAGGCACTGACCGCAATGTGAAACACTGGATAAGGCAGACCTCCGACAGCTGCCTGCTTTTGGAGGCTTTTCTCCTCACTGTTGCATCCACAAAGTGAGTCAGCGAATAACGACTCAGCCTCATCTGTTGCAAGGAACCTTTTGACCCCACCCCTCATTTCTGCCTTTGAGCTTTTCTATGAATTCTGGGGGAGAGGACTGGTTGGTGTCAGGTACCTCTTTTACATCACCTAGGTTACACATGTGACTTTTTGGGTGGAATGTTTCAACCATAGAGTCTATATAAAGATGGACGACGTGACAGCTCCCCAAAAGTGATGCCAAATCTTCTAGATCGCCCCAAGGTGGCTGGTTGCAGTATAGGTCATAAACCATTCCTTCTACATGGTAGTGGATAGGACATTTACCAACAAAAAAGTCAAAGGACATGTCAAATATTTTTTATTTTTTTATTTTTTTATTCTTGAAAATAGCTTCTATCAGTTCAGGTATATCCAATCACACAAGTGTTATTTGTTGCATTAGAAATTGGCTGAAATGTCATGATTTACAGATGAGAAACTGGTTAGAACCATGGCCCCCTACCACAATCACTACTGAGCTAACTCTGGCTCCAGATTTAGCTTCAATTTTGTACAATGGGAGGAAGTGTAAACACATTATCCGTCACTATACACAGTCTATGGTTTCGACCACCTGCAGATGAGCAGGATGTGTTTCCACGTATTGCATATCGTCTCTGGTGTGGTGGCTCTCCAGAATTTCATAGAAATGTAATTACATTGAAAACTATTTTTTTTAGCTTAGCCTTGAAGCATTCCTGACCTGCTCGCTATAAAAGATGTGGCTTCATCATTATCCATGATGCCGTCGAGACAATTCAATTTGAGTAAAGAGTGAAAGATTTGCTGAGGGACCCAGCAGCTCTGAGGTGGGTTATGTGGCCCTCTTTTCTCTTCTTATTATTATGATGCATTACACCTGTCTAAAATGTGGACTCTGCCCCTTTACACGGCATCCTTCACATTACTAAAAGCCAAATACATTCCCCTGCAGCACCTTCTAATGCACTTTTGGTCAAATCACGCTTAAAATAATTGAGGCCCAAAAAAAGCTCAAATTCTCTTCCATTTTTCATCTTGCCTTTCACAAGAGGCTGGCGAAGCAACGCACCTTCGAAGAGATGCATTCTCTCTTCAAATCATTGTTTGTTTGTGCTTCTCCGATTTCTCCGAGATAACCTGGTGTCTAACTGACAGGGAATTCTGATTACTTGTGGGGCTGTAATGGGACGGTGGGTGTGCGGTGGCGGAGAGGTGCCTGTGAGGGGCTGTTGATGTTCGTGAAGGGGGGGAAATTACCTTTCGTAACGGCAACAATCGCGCCGAGATCTCCGGGAGGCCATTAATATTCATTGAGCGCAACACAGCACATCACTGACTGGAGTGGCACAGTAACAAATATCACAACCATAAACATGAGGTACATGAGCATAGGTGGTGGGAGTGGATCCACACAGTGGGGACTAGCCACTGTGTTTTAACTGGGGAAGCTACAGTCGCGGGACGTGAAAGAATCCATTGCATTTTGGTGCAGATTTGGAGAAAGGAGGATATCCAATTTATCTATGCTTGTGTATAATTTGATGCAACTTGGCTGTATTAAAAGGGAGTTGGGGTTTAGGCGGAGGTATATGCTCTGCCAAGTGGCATTCTAGATTGTTCCTTTTTTTTTGTTTTGTTTAATATTCCTGTTGTCTCACTATGTTCTTTCTCTCTGAGAGCCCATACCTCCACCACAACTAATGCCTTGTCTCGCCACATTAAAGCAGGGTTTCCGATCATTATCTAGACAGTGGATGCCCGCTGTGTGCTAATTTGTCCGGCCATCGTTTCATAATGAATACAAAAAAAAGTTAACTTCTCATATTAACATAAGAGATCTCTAACTTGATGTTTTGCTCTGTGGCAACATTGTATAGACACTGAACCTGGGAAACTCCTGGTTCATATTATTTCACCAATCATCTTACATGCTGCTGTCATGGCCAGAACTTCACTTCAATGATGGAACACCTTACTTAGCTCAGTAAATCTCCTCAGCCGGTGCAGCCACACATTTGGCCACAAAAAGAAGAGTGAGTACCACTGCTTGGCAGTGATATGAAGGGCATTACAGACCTTAATACTGTGTTTTATTGAAGAGTGACATTGAAGAGTGTCTGTAACTGAAAGCAGCTACAACATTTAAACTGAGTCGCACAGGACTTTAGGGACTTCAGTGTGCATACTGGGATGTTTGACTACACTTAGTTTTGTCACTTTTTATGCTTGCAATGCCGAATCAAAAATCCCTCAGAATCAGTGGGTGGTGTGGAACTGGGGACACAGTATTTGTTGTTCCCTCACTTCTCCACTCTCTGCAGCTGGTCGCTGGAAGCCTGAGACACTTCACTTCAAAATCTTGTACGCTTAGTTCAGCACTCCAGCACCTGCTGTACAGCTTAGCTGCCTTATCAGGAGAGAGAGACTTCCTTTCTATCCTCCGTGTGTGTGTGTGTGTGTGTGTGTTTGTGTGTATGTGTGTGTGTCTGTATAATCCCATATCATGGAACCTCAAAACCACAGGTTGCTTCTCTGCAAAGATTTAGAGCATACAGGGGATATACCAGGACACAATAACTGTGTCTTAATTCGGTGGCTGGTCTCTGCAGCCGATGTTGGCTGCATCCTCTAACGGCAGCTATACCGTATATATACATCTTATTTTAATATGTGTACCATTTGCTGTTCGGTTGAGTACTTACATTTCAAATAAATTCTCCTGACATTTTTCGCCTGACTTTTCGCCAGCATTACCTCTTTTAAAAAACAGGGGAGGGGGGAAGAGAGGACCCATTTATCGGCCGCATTTGAAGAGCCTTCAAAATGGGTCTGCTCACGTGGCTGTGAACCTGAGGTTCTACAAATGCAGCCGAAGAAAAATGGGGGCCTAAATTGAGTTACAGCTTAGGACACTGGCTTTTATTTTACATGTACTTGTCATGATACATTAACTATCCAAAAGTTCCATTTTGCATATTTATGCCATTATTTTACAATGTCTGGAGTTTCCCTTCACATACAGTGCCTTGCATAAGTATTCACCCCCCTTGGACTTTTTCCCATTATGTACTGTTACTAACTGGAATTCAAATAGACTTAAATAAACTTTTTCCCGTTTGATCAACAAAACATGCATAGTACTTTGGAGGTGCAAAATAAATTTTATTGTGACACAAACAATAATGAGATGAAAAAAGTTGACATCTGTTGGGTGCATAAGTATTCACCCCCCTGTGTCAATACTTGGTAGAACCCCCTTTCGCTGCAATTACAGCTGCAAGTCTTTTGGGGTATGTCTCTACCAGCTTTACACATCTAGAGATTGAAAGGTTTGTCCATTCTTCTTGGCAAAAAAGATGAAGCTCAGTCAGATTGGATGGAGACCGTCTGTGAACCGCAATCTTCAAGTCTTGCCATAGATTCTCTATTGGATTGAGGTCTGGGCTTTGACTGGGCCATTTTAAGACATTAACATTCTTTAATCCAAACCATTCCTTTGTAGCTCTGGCTGTATGTTTAGGGTCATTGTCCTGCTGGAAGATGAACCTCCGCCCCAGTCTCAAGTCTTTTGCAGACTGCATCAGATTTTCTTCAAGGATTTCCCTGTATTTGGCTCCATCCATCTTTCCCTCTATTCTGACCAGTTTCCCTGTACCTGCTGAAGAGAAGCATCCCCACAGCATGATGCTACCACCACCATGTTTCACTGTTGGGATGGTGTGCTCAGGGTGATGGGCAGTGTTGGGTTTTCGCCACACATAGCGTTTTGCATTGAGGCCAAAAAGTTCAATTTTGGTCTCATCTGACCAGAGCACCTTCTTCCACATGTTTGCTGTGTCTCCCACATGGCTTCTGGCAAACTCCAAACGGGATTTTTTATGGATCCCTTTCAACAATGGCTTTCTTCTTGCCACTCTTCCATAAAGGCCAGATTTGTGGAGTAGACGACTACTAGTTGTCCTGTGGACAGATTCTCCCACCTCAGCTGTGGATCTCTGCAACTCCTCCAGAGTAACCATGGGCCTCCTGGTTGCTTCTCTGATTAATTTTCTCCTTGTCCGACTCTTCAGTTTGGGTGGACGGCCTCCTCTTGGTAGGTTTACGGTTGTGCCATATTCTTTCCATTTTCTTATGATGGATTTTATGGTGCTCAGAGAGATGTTCAAAGCTCTGGATATTTTTTTATAACCTAACCCTGCTTCATATTTCTCCACAACTTTATCCCTGACCTGTTTGGTGAGCTCCTTGGTCTTCATGATGCTGTTTGTTCAGTAATGATCTCCAACAAACTCTGAGTCCGTCACAGAACAGGTGTATTTATACTGAGATTAAATTGCAGACAGGTGGACCCTATTTACTAATTATGTGACTTGCAAATGTGACTTGTGAATGCAATTGGTCGCACCAGATCTTTGTTAGGGGTTTCACAGTAAAGGGGGTGAATACATATGCACTCAACACTTTTCAGATTTTTATTTGTAAATAATTGTGAAATCCATGTAATATTTCCCCCCACTTCCAAATGATGCACTATTTTGTGTTGGTCCATTACATAAGGTTTGTCCATTCTTCTTGGCAAAAAAGAAGAACTAACTTACTTCTCTGTTACATATGGAGAGGATCCGATACAGTTTGACAAACAATCTTAACAATTCTACCAGATCTGGCAGCCATTCTTGGACCATCTTGCTCAATTTGATGGAGATCTAGAGCAGCTATGAGACTCATAATAGGCCACTCACCTCTTAAAAAAAAATGTTTTTAGTGTACTAGTGATGCATCAATACATTTCATTGTCTTGAGTAGTGCGCCCTGTTTGTTAGTTTTGTTTGTTTGTTTGTTTGTTCTGTTCTGTTTTTATGCCTTTATTTTATTTTTTTATTTTTTTCATTTTGGCATAATTTATTACTTATTCCTAGTATTTGTCTGTTTGTACTTAACTACCTGAAAAAACCCTAATAAACATATTGAATAAACACAGTGGTCGTATCCAGTGCTGTACTCTTACATGCACCTAAAGCTGAATAATGCTCGACGATAGATATGTATATACGGTTACAGACGGAGAGTTATTTTGTATGAAGCCTCGCTTCATTTGCCTCAAGTTACACAGTAAGACTAGCGTGACTCACAGCAAACTACTTGCTCTTTCAAAATAAAAGCAGTTCTGCTATCACATCCATATTAACTCTACCTTTTACTTATCATAATGCAAATAGCTGTTTCAAGAGGTTTTCAAACAACAACAAACAAATATTAAATCAATGAATCCTTAAAATTATCCTCAGAGAGATGTTCAAAGCTCTGGATATTTTTTTATAACCTAACCCTGCTTCATATTTCTCCACAACTTTATCCCTGACCTGTTTGGTGAGCTCCTTGGTCTTCATGATGCTGTTTGTTCAGTAATGATCTCCAACAAACGAGTGTCCGTCACAGAACAGGTGTATTTATACTGAGATTAAATTGCAGACAGGTGGACCCTATTTACTAATTATGTGACTTGCAAATGTGACTTGTGAATGCAATTGGTCGCACCAGATCTTTGTTAGGGGTTTCACAGTAAAGGGGGTGAATACATATGCACTCAACACTTTTCAGATTTTTATTTGTAAATAATTGTGAAATCCATGTAATATTTCCCCCCACTTCCAAATGATGCACTATTTTGTGTTGGTCCATTACATAAACTCACGATGAAATACATTTTAATCTGTGGTTATACCATGACAAAATGTAGACAAGTCCAAAGGGGGTGAATACTTATGCAAGGCACTGTATTTATAATGCAGTGGGAGAATTTCCAATCAATTGCATTCACAACAATAAGAAAATGAGAATGGACTGCAAGTCTTTGTTAAACCGTGTATCTATTGGACCCCCTATATGTTTCCTTGAAGAAGAAGAGGCCCCAGCTGACTTAGTGAAGCTTGAATGTAAAAAATGGCTCCATGTAGAGGCTATATACTAAGCTTGTTCAGTATTGAGAAAAAGACATGAGAACAGGGTAATAGAGTGGACAGAGACCACCAACTCATTGTTCAGCTCTGGCAAAGAGAAGACTGAGACTTTGCAGAGGCAGTCAGACAGAGGCAGAGAAGGTATTAGTGATCTTTGTAATCTTAATGCAACAGCTTACATCACTGTGCATAGTGCAAACCTGATTTTCTGTTGATATTTTGGTTTTTCGCTTCCGACCTCTGGTCAAAGGTAAGAGGTCACCTACAGAACAGTTAGATGAAAAGAAGTTATAAGGTCATCCCCACAAAAAACTACAAAAAAAACCTCCATGCTGCTAGGAGGCACCCAGGTATCTATTTTATAGGCTACAAGATAGTGAAAATAAGTGTCTCTTTAGCTTAATGCTCCATTTCTTTTACATCCTTCTGCTCTATTTTAACGGTTCAGGGCGTGTCCAAATCCACTTCTGCTTAGTAACGGCAGAAATAAGGTTGCTCCACCAGGTGCAGGGTTCAAAAGGATTGTACCTAATTAGCTGTGGATGTGTGTTTTGGGCATAACATGCAATAAACCATTCAGCGTATCATCTCATTCCCATTAAAAAGCCTGGTGTGCTTGCACCTTGTCACATAATTGTGGATTTATCAGGTAGTAAAACAGCGAAAAGGGAAAGCGTGCAAGCAGACGAGTGAGTTTGTGCATTGCGCATCTGCTTATGTAGACACATACGATACAACTTTAAAATAGCAGGGACATACTGCAGCTTAGATTCCAGGGAATATAAATGGTGGATGGGAAAATAACAACTTTGTTGGTCTGAAACTAGCAAGAGCACTTGATTTGTGCTGGGGTTAAGATTGGGCCGCTTGTCTCGGCACAGCAGACACAAGAGTTTTTCCACTGCAGACTGCTGCTGGCTGCAGTTAGATTGATGAGAACCATGAGACTGCACCAACAGATTTAAGTTGCAGGCTATAAAACCAAGGCAATGAAGTGAAAGATGCTAAAATGTTCCTTAAAACTAAGGAAAGTTACGCAGTCAGATGATGTTTTATCATTTGGAGCCCTATTTCTATATTACACGCATATATTTAATTCATTGTTAACTACAGGGCAATTAACAATTCATTTTGACACTGTGATGATGCATATTCTCACAAATCTGCAATTAATCGCAGAAATTATGAGACATGGTGAATCTCTGCCCTTAAGAAGGTCTGGCGCCTTCCACCAGTTCACCTGGATGATGAGTCTACAGAACACAACAGTTCTCATATCTGCTCAGGCAAAATTTGTTCCATTAAAAACTGACTCCTGTGACTTGTGCGGATGATCGAGAGTAACCAGGACATTGACACTGACACCCAGTAATGAGTGCAATTAAAGGCCTCGACAGCCTCACTGATTATCTTGAATAAATCATGGTGTTTACGAGGAGCATTAGGCAGCTTCAGACCTCCTCTCTAATAAACATGACACAGCTCCGCAGCTGTAGACTGGACGTGTAGACTGCACATGTCATCCGAATCCTCTGCACAAGAACACAGGTCTTCTTTGATGAGCTGAGAAAGACGCAAGTGCAAATCCGTTGACCTGAAAGTCTACCTGAAGAGCGATGAATCAGAACGGAAATACTGGGAATCCCAAGGCCAGGACCGACCTGTCCAGAGGAAAATCCTCAAGGAAAGCACAGGTGTCTTGTGAGAGCAGTAAAAACGTGTGCACTAAGCCGAGGAGAGAGCTGGGAGTGTTGTGCAGCTGAATGTCAGCCATAGCCTGTATATAAAGTTGGATCATCTGCTCCACTTCTTCCCGTTGTACAAACAGGAAGTTACAATATCTTGAATGCGCTTTAGACGTCATGTGGAGCCAGAATCTGTGCAGAAGGGATTGTGGTGGGGAACACATGCTTGACCAATCATGTCGATCAATCCAAACCAAACTTACAGGAATAAAAAAACATGTGCTGTCATTATTAACTAAAGCATCGAGAAAAAGAAGATTAATGCGAGAAACACTTCAACATATTCCAGCATTCGTCTCTGAAGTCCACAAAGTTGGAACTATTTGATTTCTTACAGCGCTCATGTAAACTCAAGTCAGCATCATCTAACACAGAGCTCCATGTTTGACATCCAGTAGCATAGCCGTTATTTCCAACAGCATCATTACTGATCATTAAAAGCTCATCAGGCAAGGACATGAGTGAGTAACTCGCAGGAAATGTATGAGAGATGAGTCTATTCTTAATGAAATTTGTCATGAAGTATGCATGCACCAGGCACTGATGGAAATGGCATGAGGGAGGGGGACTGCATGATTAATAGATTTTTTTCCAGCTAATTTCTCTTTTGCTATTGATTACCACTAGTACACTTTTAATTTAGTGCACTTGGGAGGTATTCACACCTTCATTTACATTAGTATTATGGGGTCAGAGCTCTTTAAACTCTGTGCACATATTTGATTAAGATTAGGGAAATTCCCAGAAACATCACATCTTATTTGCTTCCTGTACATGCATCATTGGAAAGGTCAGAATCGCAAATGTTCTGAGTTTCTGAGTTGGAAATGGAACAAAATATATGTTTGTCCTGTTTGGTCGAGTCTTTACATTCTTTAGATTCTGTTAAATTACCTTTTATTGATTTCTAATCTAACCTCAAAAAGGCATACATCCTCTGCACTGTAACTGGAGGAAGAACTCTGGCTAACAGGCTACAGCAGACTTCCATCCACAGATTCACTGCAAGATCTGATGAAACGCTGGCTGGGGCGAAGGCACCTGCTGCCAATAGCAGGGAATATAGACCTGAGGGATTTTGTGCTTGGAGGAGAAAACAGAAGGCAGGGAAGTAGTTTGCTCACTTTGTCATAAATCTTCACTTGCATTGCGAACACCGTCTGACTCATAATTGGCTTTGGGGCCATCCTGTCTCTGTAAGAAAATCTATATGTCCATTCTGCACGGCTGGCTTATGTTTGTGTGCGTTTATGCATTTATCTCCAAGGGCGGGGTTATTAGCTGGAAAAGTGCACTGTAGAAAAAGCTGCTTTTCTGTCTTTCAGGGCACTCGGCTGTGGTTTGCTGCACTGATCAGTGCAAAGCTTATGTGGGATTATTAAATTACAGCACTGTCTGACTAGTGACTGGGAGGCATGTCCTCATGTTTTCAACAAACAAAAGTAAAAAGATCATTTCAGTTTGTTACAACTGGAGATTTATTTTTGTCTAATGGAAATGACAACATGACTTTTAACCAAAGCAATGGTTGAGATCTTGAAACAAACAGCATCTTGACAACTCATGACACCAGATGCTTTCTTCATATTGATGGCCAGGTGCTATTAGTGTGTTGTTAATGTTTGTTCTTATCTATAGTCTTTTTTTTATAAAACTTCTACATTACTACTGATGGCTTTTCTTTAATGTACCTTATCAGCAAATAGAAGAAATAGATCATTTATTCCCCTTCAGATGAAGTGTCAGATGTACTGTTGATCACCAGCTCTATTACAGCATTAATACTATTAAAAGGAAGATATTCAGGTTTAAGATTATTTTCCACTGAAGAATAACCTACAATATAATAGTAAGAACCTTGTCATTGTTGACTATAACCCTTTTAAAAAACATGAATGAGCCAAACCATTGCACCGAGTGACATGGTCATTCTTTACATCATCAACACAGTGGCGTAAGCCAGAGGTGGCACTGTTTGGCTTCTCCCTGTCTCTTTTGCCTCGAAGTATTCCAGTACAGCACACCATCATGTATGGAATGTTAATTGCAAAGAGACTGATTCTAAGGCTGTGGAAGTCAGAAGCAGTGCCACTCTTCAAGAGGTGGCTATCGGAACTTACTTCTCTGTTACATATGGAGAGGATCCGATACAGTTTGACAAACAATCTTAAACAATTCTACCAGATCTGGCAGCCATTCTTGGACCATCTTGCTCAATTTGATGGAGATCTAGAGCAGCTATGAGACTCATAATAGGCCACTCACCTCTTTTAAAAAAAAATGTTTTTAGTGTACTAGTGATGCATCAATACATTTCATTGTCTTGAGTAGTGCGCCCTGTTTGTTAGTTTTGTTTGTTTGTTTGTTTGTTTGTTTGTTTGTTTGTTCTGTTCTGTTTTTATGCCTTTATTACATTTTTTTATTTTTTTCATTTTGGCATAATTTATTACTTATTCCTAGTATTTGTCTGTTTGTACTTAACTACCTGAAAAAACCCTAATAAACATATTGAACAAACACAGTGGTCATATCCAGTGCTGTACTCTTACATGCACCTAAAGCTGAATAATGCTCAACGATAGATATACGGTTACAGACGGAGTTATTTTGTATGAAGCCTCGCTTCATTTGCCTCAAGTTACACAGTAAGACTAGCGTGACTCACAGCAAACTACTTGCTCTTTCAAAATAAAAGCAGTTCTGCTATCACATCCATATTAACTCTACCTTTTACTTATAACAATGCAAATAGCTGTTTCAAGAGGTTTTCAAACAACAACAAACAAATATTAAATCAATGAATCCTTAAAATTAACAACTAAATAATTCACAACAGATTTATCTCTTTCATAATTAAAAGAAGCATATATGTAACCTTTAGTAGGCCACACTAATATGTTGATGATGCTTACAGTGGTAGGTAATTACACATATGAGTATACATTATCATTACTCTCACTCATGCGAAGGTCAACAATGAAACACTTCAGATAGCACTTTTATGTACAATTAATCATAAACAAGCGGCGCATAGATGCAGAAAACAATATTCAGTATTGTTTTTAGTGTTATTGCTCCCCAAGTGATGCTGGGAGGAGAAAACATTACTGCGCCAATTATAACTGAATAAAGTCTGTAAATGAAAATTGTGCATGGCCCAGAGGGGAAGTTAGTTATTAATTTTACACACATGCAAAAGTAATGAGGTTTGGACGCTGCGGTTGAGGGATGAGACGATGAAACACAGACTCACTGGGAGCTCTGTTGACAGGCTGCGGGTCAGGAAGTGAAGCGGATTGTGCTGTCTCACTTACTGTTTCCTCTTGAGAGCAGTAAGAACAAGTTACCTCCAAAAGAGCAAGAGGTGTCATCAATTACACAAACCTTCCCTGCTCCTGCTTAGGTGTTGTCCAGTTCACTGTGAGTCATCGGAACAGGAGAGAGAGAGGGAGAAAGAGCGTGTGATGGAAACAAATGTCACTTTGCTGGCGACATCTAACATGTGTCATCAAGAAAGCAGAGCCCTAAATGTGATGTTCCAAAGATGTGCTGTAAACAAAACACACATATACATGCAACGCAGAGTGAGAGCATTCCTCATTCTTTATTCATCAACCACTCTACTAGGTCTCATGTTGTCATGGTTATAAAGCTACCACTTCCTCATATGAATACATTTTGATAAATCTGTCTACACGTCTCACTTTGAAGTCACTGCCTTACTTTGCATGAAAGCTTCTTACAAAAGAGAAAATGTAAGATAATGTATTGTTAGAACACTGCAGTGATTTAACTTCTAGGAACGGAGGGGGTCTAGGTTCTTCCCACCACTGAGATGGATTGTCTTTCCACTGTTTTCCATATTACCCAGGAGTTTTCGATCCACTAACATTGGAGACACCACTGGCTGAATTTTAATATGAGCGGGCTGCAACAGAGACATTTGGAGACGATGATGCACAAACCCATTTTCGCTTCCTGATTGGGTCTCATCAGTCACGACACCACTATCAGAAGTGAATGCAACGTTTTGCCAGCACCTGCTTTCTGTAAGAGTTCCACATCATTGTTCTTCCAAGAAAACAAATTCCTGGTTTTACGTTTATAGTATTTATCACATGCATGCACCGTAAACGTTAATTCCCACTTACTTGTTTTCACGTGTTAGTATGTAGATTACTTCTGATATGGAGCTAAAATGCTTGTCTGGACGGAAACCATTTGAAATGCCTTTTAAGACTAAGGGATATTAATGTGGCTGCAGCCTGAGGAAATCCAGTTTAACAGTGAAATGGAGTACAACACGTCAAGGGAATCATCAAGGCTGCAGCAAAAATGAAGACTAATGCTGTGTCTCAGTTTACGTACTTCCTAGTCACCCTTTTGAATAGACAAGTGTATTCTAACTGAGAAGTATGACAACATGCTGTGAACTAGGAGTATTTGATTTAGGACAACATTACTGTTGTTTTCATGTTCTCCACCACTGAGTATTCTGTCTACACAGTGTCCTTAATGACTGAGGTATCCAATATGAGACCCAACAGTTTACTGCCACATCAGCGGCTCTAAGCAGGTTTAATGTTTCCCATGTTCACCATGACCACAAATTTTGCACTTGCAGCATTGGATCATGTTTTTAGCTAAATGGACTAAAGCGATATATTATATAATATGATATAATATTGCTCTTAGCCTGAATAGAACGTCTTTAGAAATAGAAAAATATGATCAAATCTATTTGATTTATTAACTTTTCTGTCATTAAAAAGCTGTTTTTCCATTATATTTTCCGACACCATCATTGATGCAGCAGATATACCTGCAGGGGGCGGAGCTGTGCATCCTGTGTACTTTTTAAATTGTATTATGACATTGAATCCATGACAAATTCATGACTTCATTCTAATTAGCCCCAATCCGTCTTCATTATCACTCCTCAGTGTCTTCTGCCTCCAAAAGCAGAGATAACGACCTCTAAGTGCAAAAGCCCACAAAGATCTCAAACACAGCCAAGGTGCAAATTTGTAAATTGTTTGTGCCTCTACTGTGTTTCCCTAACAGCTACAGGAATAAATTAACTGTCAACTGTCCAAGATGAATGGCTTCTTTTCCCAGATGGGGTGTGGGATCCATGGCAACCGCTCTACCACCTTTTAAAATGCTGTTGTGTTTTCGGGGTATGATTTACTCATCTAGGCTTATTCTTCCTGCATAACACTGTAATGAGGCAAAACAAAATTTGTACAAAATGTGAGCCTGCCTGCAATTTGCTTTGATCTCGGATTATCATACACATACATTGGAAAGGATGTGACCCCAAAATATTCAATTGAACAGAAAAGTTTTGTTTTTGGGGTACGGAGTACGCAGAGTGGTTCAGGGGGGTCCGCAGTGGTGTGCACGGAGCCCTTGAGGGCTGGAATCCCACCTCAGACGGCGTGCGCTGGCCCTCACCTTTCACTTTCAATGTGTGCGTCAGACTCCTAGGTCCGTGGTCCAAGACGGGTCGGACCCCCCGTTATGTTGGTTTCATGTTGGTATCCGCAGCCACCACGCCCCCCCACCCTGAGCGACGCAACGTCGTCCAGGGCGGAGGGGCGTGGCGGCGGCGGTAGTGAAAAAAAAGGGGGGGTACGAAGCCATTATCCCATGATTTTACTGGTCTGGCCCACTTGGAACAAAGTGGGCAGTATGTGGCCCCATAACTAAAATGAGATTGACACCCCTGGTCTAAGGTAAAGAAAACACAATCATTCTTAGTTTCGGGTAATAATACACTAAAGACCACATTATTGCAAATATTTACGTCTGTATCTTCCTACACACTAGAACTTAAATTTCTTCCAGTTACCTTTTGTTCCTCTAGTATTTGACATTTGGAGAAATAAAATACAATTTCCTTTCACGCTTAGAGTTAGATGAAAAGATCAATACCACTTTACTCTAAGAGTCTAGTGAGGAGCAGGGCCCTGGGGGTGAATAACTCAGTTTAAGGGCAGTTAGCACAGAGGAACAGCTAGCCTTGCTTTGTCCAAAGCAGCTGGCCCACAATGAATGACTGGCAGTTTCTAGCAGTATTGTTGCAGTCGTATATACAAAAGACTAAAGTTTTTACATTTCCCTCCTATTTGATATGTTACCAGATTAGCAAACTTAATATGCTAACGTGTTTCCTAACTGAATAGACTGACAGCATGATTTTCTATCTTCAAGGATTGTATTAGGTAGTGAGCAGGGACAAGTACAACACCAAGTACAGGTAGGACAAGTTATGGGATTTTAACCAAGGTTTTAAGCTATGCTGATTGGCTCCTGGCTCTACCTCCAAACCTGATGCACAGACAAGACAGTGGTATTAAACTTCTCATCGAATTCCACAGCAAGTATATTTCATAAAATAAAATTCCTTTAGTTAAAGAAGCTTAAGAGACATTTTTTTCTTGATTCAAATATTGTACTTGTATGCCTCTGATAGCAGCAGTAAGTAGTCAAACCTATGAACTGAGTGGAAATCTTTTCAAAGCAGCTGATTTTTTAACAAAAAAAAAGCCCATTATCTAGAGCTTCCAGTTCAGCTGCTGTAGAATGTAGTCGGATTATTATGTAAATTACAATGACCCTCCAAACAGACCTTAACTGGTTTGTTTTGATGTTATTTTCTGGGTTTTAAAGTGAAAGAGTGAACATCATTTCATCCATCACTCAGTGAGAGTTTCCAGACTCTGATTTATGAAACAATGTTCACACTGCTGTTCGGTAGAATTGCAAGATGCCAAGTAAATTGGTCGTGAAATGTGTTGCTTCAAAAGCTGATTGTTTTACTATTTGTTTGGACGCATAGAAATGACAGAAGGTTTCATGGTTTATAAACATTGAATTGAAATACTGACATTTGTATCAGCTTTCAAGGGGCATGCTTGGAAATTACCCATGAGATGGACAGATTAGTCAATCAGGCTTTTCTAGCGGCAGAAATCTGTCTTTTATCTCTTCTGGTTGTACAAATGGCTGTCATAAAGTGGGGATTAGGATTTTTGGCTCAGGAATTTACAAACCTCTTCAAAAAACAACAATATATATTTATAAACCCTGATCTTGACAGGAAAACAATCCCTCTTAAGTGAGAGTTTTTTTTCCCTCTGATCATCAGTGCCTTCATTTTCTAACAAGTTTACCTCTGAGATTTTCTGTTAAGTGGAGAAGCTTGTTTGTCCCGACTTCTGGCCACAGATTAGAACCTTGAGATTCAAGGCGATTGTGTTTCTTTAGGTTGGGCTGCAAGCTGACTGGCAATCTTCTGCGGGCCCCCGAAGGATTGATGGAAGAGATTGAGGAGGAGAATGTGAGCAGGAGGGGGACGGATCGATGGTTTGTCGGCCCTTACAAACGGATCAAGAGGTCACCTCTGAGTACAAGCCAAGAATACCTCTGCAGCCAAATACAGACAGGGCTAAAAGAGTGGAGGGGTCGTGATCACACTTCAGGACCTCGTAATGTTTGGTGGACATTTTTTCGATGACTTCATTTCATTTCAGCAATAATTATGACGTTTGAAGAAGCCTCTTCATCTTCATTGCTCAAAGTCAAGACATAATCTGTTCACAATGAAACAACAGACTTCCTTATCACCATCACACACTGCATGTCGTGTATTTTATAGATACAAATTACACAACATCTGTGAGTGTTGAAGTAAAATGATGATGATCGACACATCACTGGAATCTCAATGCACTTTGTGCACAGCCCCGATCACACCATGGAAGTGTTGCAGTAAGATTATTCTGTGCATCCTTATGAAACAGGTGGTGCTGGATGCTTGGTGATGCAGAGGCTACTCATGGGCAAGCTAGTTCTAGGGAGCATTAGGGCTGCAACTAACGACTATTCTGATAGTCGATTAGTCATCGATTATTGAAACGATTAATCGACTAATCGAATTATGAATGACACAAATTCTCAATTGCTCTTATTTAGCCAACAGCTTTTAAATTTAGCTTGAGGTTGTTCGAGGCATGTGATGACTGAAAATAAAGACAATAAAGATCGATACTTCATTCCAGCAAAAAGATTTTAATAAACTTTGCTGCATATAAGGGTAGTGTTGACACAAACGCAAATAAAAATCAAGTTTTTGTCCATTTCAAACCAAGAACAGGCCAAGTGCTAATACTAAAAATATATTAAAAATCAAGTATCCATTTTTCCTGTTAACAAAAAGGACAGGGAAAGTATCAGCAATAAAAGCATAAAAAAAAAAAAAAAGAAACTTCAGTCTTCTTTGGACGGCATAACTGTGATTAAAAAATATGTTTGTCAGGCAATTGGATAACCTAACGCTTTAAAACTCGTCAAAAAAAAGTTTGAAGCATATTTTTGTAATGGATTCTAGAATCCTGCGCACAGGTATATACGTTTATATAGCAAGCTAGCTAACAGGCTATCTTACCGAGGCGAGTCCGCATCGTTTAAGTTACGATGTCAAACCTCCTCCTCAAATGCACGTGTCCTGCTTCAATGGAGAGCGGGTCCGCCCTACAGATATTGCACGTAGTTTTTTTCGGGCTATGTCGAGCATAAATATATATATAAAGGCTAGATGTCTCGGCCAACGGAGTCGAACGTCCGCACATGGTGGCCATCTTCCCACAGGCGGCTCGCTCTCCCATAACATTGTGTTGGTTGTGGTACGTACTTTTTAAATAACCATGACTTGCTCAATTTCAACAGATTTTTAAATGGTTTGGTTTGTTATAAACGTCAGAGATGTAGTTATGACACTGCATACTGAATAATTATGTTATTTTTCAATAAAATAGAATAATGTTCTAAAATAGGTACATTTCCCTTTACATCAACATTTTTTATTTTATTTTATTTAAAAAGTACATGTACCTCTACCAAGACAATGTTATGGGTGAGCAAGCCGCCTGTGGCAAGATGGCCGCCATGTGCGGACGTTTGACTCCGTTGGCCGGCAACGCAGACGAGACATCTAGCCTTTATATATATATCTATGATGTCTCGCACATAATTTATAACTATATCTTATTGGCACTATCACCAATCTCTGCACCTTAGAACCGCACGTGACCATAAATCTCTTACTGTATATATTGTTGTTCTATTGTTATTTTTTTTATATTGTTGTTTGTACAGTGCACCAACCACATCAACGCAATTTCCTGTATGTGCAAATATACATGGCAATAAAAAGAATTCTGATTCTGATTCTGATGTCGAGGGTGAAGTTCTCCCCGCGATGCTGTTGCAGCGGACGCCGCCATTGGTCCATGTTTGTCCCTATTGCACATGCGCGACTTTCAGAGATAGGAAGGAAGCGAGATGGCTCACTCCTCAGATACTTCCATCAGCATCCCCGTAAATCAACGTTTAGTTCAGCTGCACGGCACGAAAAACACGAGCTATGACGTAATCAACGACTCGTCGACGATTAAATTTGTCGGAGACTATTTTTGTCATCTATTTTTGTCGACGTTGTCAACTAATCGTTGCATGGAAGAAACTACAGAGTACAAATCCCAAAAAGTTTTATGATGGTTTTTGTCAGTTTAGTTCTTATCACACTGATGTAAAGTACTTTCCAGTGTTCACTTCACCAGTTAGTTTGGTTTGAATTACTTACCTGATTTTATAGAGGTGGGGTGAAATGTTATGATTGACAGCTGAGATTGACTCACAATTGGTCGAGCATGTGTATTGGCAGGAGCTTGATACTGTCGCTCCATCCCTCTATCATTACTGCACAGGCTCCGGTTCCAAATGATTTCATTGGCGTAAGATAGCAGTGTTTGTATGTGGGATGTTTGGCCTTCATTTCTGGATAGTGGCAAGATGTGGAGAATACTTTATATACGGTCTGTGGTCCCAATAGCTCTCCAAGCTAACTGGCTTGCTAGTTTTAAATCAGCTGAAGGACTAATCAAATGATAAGTACACAAAAATGTGTTCAACATATTAAATGTAATATAGCTGTTTTCTCCTCATTATACTCCAGTGGAGAGAAGCTCATGTAACTCTGGATTATAAATAAATCTTTTACTTTGTAAGATTTGCAAAGGTTAAAACTCAGAAATATCAAATCAAAAGGTGTTTCAACTCACAAACAATCTTTGGATTCAGACTGATACGGATGCAGTGAGTAGATAAGCCTGGGGAAACTAAACCAACACGCTAATTTACACATCTAATGTAAATAAGATACATCTGATCTAATCTGTTTTCAGTAATCCTGTTATTTTAACCTGCTTCTGTCCAAGTTTGCTAATAAAAGAAGTAAGATACTAGTTTTTTATAACCTAGCAAATACAGATATTTGTTCATCTCAACTGCATCATATTCTTTTTATTTGTTTGAGAAACTGACCACCGCTCTTTTTCTCACGAGGTCAGTCTCCATTTAAATGACACTTATCTCCTGTCCCTTGTCCATCTTTCCCTCAGTTTGGCTCACATCTCTAGGAGCTCTGCCAAAGACGGAGGTTAACAGAGCGCCGCGGTTCCTCTCTTATGCGGCAAATTATTTTTCTGGCAGCTGACATGCTCATCAGTTAAATTTGGACGGCAACAAATCTGACATGACACTTTTCCTCGTTCAGTACAGAAACATAAATGTCCGCCTGAACACGGGCTGCTGAAGGCAAAGCATTTAGACCGTGTGACTGGGGCTCACTTCTTTGCTGCTTCCCTATGTTAGTTGATTGACAGCTGAAATACACACCTCTGGGCATTTTCCAGCCAATCCCCATCTCCGATCCCCTGAGACGGCGCATTACCATGAGGCAGCTGCATAACTTCATTAAAGTTTCATCGTGTCTTGGAGCTAGCTTGATGGGAGCTCTCAGCTGCCTGCCTGAATGCCACCGCTGATTGAAAGTGCAGACGCCCATCTCTGACTCACTCTTCTCTTCCTCACACTCTCTCCACCTCCTTCTCTTCATCTCCCCTTCTTCCCATCTTCTCTGGTCAAGCGAGCGCTTGTTAAATAACATGAAGGCCCCCTGAGATTTGCCTATAAGCATGTATTCGGGCAGAAGGACTTGCTTACTCACTTATAGCTGTCTCTTCTGGTATTTGAGCTGCCATTAAGACTCAGGAGTGGAATGTAAGGAACACATGAAGCAGATCATTATCCTTCTACTGCAATCTGAGAGCGGATATGTGCCAGAGCGAGGAACCTTTCGGTCTTTGTCTTGAGACACTCACCTGTGATGATATGTGTAAGAAAAGGGCAACATATTAGACTTCAGAAAGTAAAGCACGACTTTCACTGAGAAGCACACCAGCAGCTTCACAGCAGTGGGTGTGTCTGCACCGAGTCAATCTGTCGATGGACTTGAAGGAATCCGTGGGCAAATGGTATCTGGAATCAATTGAACTTTCTTCCGGCTGGATTTGTAGCTCAGGATTTATATAGCTGCTCTCTGTCTGTGCATATGCTGCAAATGGGCTTTTGTTTCAGCCAATGGAAATCCTCTAGGACAACCGCAGTGACAGGGAGATTACTGGGCAAAGCAGAAGGCCAATCTCACTGGATATATTTCAGCAAAACACTTTTACGGCATCGTGTTTATTGTTTGCAGTAATTCTGAACAAGGTATAAATGTTCCTCTGCTACTGAAAGTGGTATTGCTTCACTCACCCAGTTGCTGCAACTTTTGAAATCAAGGCTCAAGAGTATGCTGCATTACTTTTTTGTGCTAAAATATCCACCGTGGGATTTCAATGTGAAGTTATTATTTTTACGTGCTGTTGAAAGTCTTTAATTTATTGTTTGTCCTCTAATGTGACCAGACACACAACACGTGAGTACAAAGGGTATTTTTTCGTCTGTGACATTTTACATCTTTTTTGTCCTGTTCTTTTGTCCTTCAGGGGAAATGACTGTGGGGCCCTGTAGAGGTTGAAGATACCAGGCAATTTCCAACAGCCCACTTACCTTGGTTGTGATGGTGATGTTACACAACTATAATTTTCGCCATTTCTGCATTACCTGTCATAATAAGGAAATTGTTTCAAATATATGGATACTGTTGGAAAACTTTCCCCCTGAGGTAGAATATACAGTCTATTCCTATATTTCCTTTAAAGGGACACAATGCATTGATTTAAAACATGAAGATGAGTTTCTACACCATGAGAAGCACCACTTAGCCTGTAATAGTTATATAATGTCTTCTATATAATGAAATAATAATGGCTTTGGGGGAGATACCTAAAGCTGAGGAAATAACTCCTTCAATGAAGGTGTAATGAGTTCCCCTTCTTGGCCAATAGAATGGGGGTCGCAGAGTTTGAAAGCACCTGCAGCTTGACTCACACCATGAACTAACAGTTATAGTTAGGCTGGGAAATGTGCTCATATGTTATCATGCTGAGGGTCAGATGAGAAGATCAATACCACTCTGCCTGTACATTCAATGTGATGCTAGATCATGCTACAGCCAGCAGCAACTTAGCTTGACTGAGCATAAAGAATGGAAACATGGGGGATGCGGCACTAACTAGTATTTGAAACTAACGCTTACAAAAACCTGTGACTCGAGAACACAAAATAGTATGTATGCCAATATTCTAAGTGACAGATCAGAGCGAGCAAGTGTTGAGTGTGTAGGGAGGTTCAGGCTCACGCTTATCACATCCCTGTTCCCGCAGGACTGCATTTAAACACACAGAGCACATATGCTCTTTCAAGGAGATGGTTTTCCAATCGTGCACTATTATAACATGCATGCACATGTTCTTGTGTCGGAACACAGTCTGAATCTGTTGCGCGTGAGAGCGACGTTCGTACAAGTGAATTCTGTAAGAAACTTGCTAAAAGTCTTGTGTTTTGCTGACACATCCATATGGGTCATAACAAGCTGCTTCTAAAATGGGGGGTTGTTTGTTTGTTTTTTACAAGAGGACACTACTTATATTTACAGTTCAAATATTAATGTGTAACTTGTTTACTAGTGGGCTCAGGAATGCACTAGGTAAGAGTTCCATAAACACATTTCCAAACTTGTGGAACACCCCTTTGTGGTGTCTTGTCATTTTAGTTTGTTAATTTCAGTCTCTTCTGTGTATTTTCTGTTTCCTGTTTTATTTTGTAGTATCTGTCCCTTGTGTGTGGTTTCCATCTTCACTTCCTTTCGGTGATTGTCTTCCCAGTCCTCATGTGTTTCACCTGGGGTTAATTGTTCCTGCCTTCCCTCTGTGTCTTCTTAAGCCTCTGTGTTCCCCAAGCCCGGTGTCGGTTTGTACTAGTTGTTTTCTCCCCACGTCGTGAGAAATGGTTTGTTTGCTCCTGCTGTTTCGTCCAGCTTCTCCTGCTTCCTCGTTCCTTGTTCTCAGTGCGCCTTGTCGCCAGTGTTACTTTTGTTAGTGTTCTTGTTTTGTTTTTGTCTTGTTTAAACCCTTTTATTATATTAAATACCTTTTTGTTTGTAACCTCTGCATCCTGGGTCCATCTCCTCCTTCAAACCGTAACACCCTTCAAATTACCTGATCCTTCTCAGCAGCTCTTTACTAAATCTTCAAACCTTTTTAAAGCTGTCAGCCATACTAACATAATTAACATAATCTACTGCTGCATTCTAATGTTTAACAGGCTCCAAAACATCGAAACACAAAATAAATATCAACATCAGGGAAGCCTGTTTAAACTCTTACATCACTTTGTAATAATAATCGTAGTCATTATACCTATTGCGTTCATATGTCTCTGTCTTTTTTATTTTGTATCAACACTAGATTGCTCATGCACCCTGGGAGCAGAATAAATTGTCAGTATTCATAGGAATGGCTCTTCTGTTAATTTATTGCAGGTCCGTTCACCAGGGAGGAAATATAAAAAAAAAAAAATATTTCACCAGTGATTACTATGAGCCCACATTAACAGTCACACTTCCCACAAACCACATCCTAATGAATCCTGTTGAGGCACCAGATAATCAACAAACCACACTGATCATTCAAGCGCTTAGTGCCCGCAAATAAATAAAATACTGCCCGGTGCTGGGTGTTTGTTTGTGGAGCCTCTTCTTCCTTGTATCAACGTGTTTTTTGCAGAGAGACGTGAGAGAGAGAACGATACAGTGACAGATATTTAGTGAGGGATGAGTAAAATAAGAGACAAATAAGGGGATGGAGGATTTATTAGTAAGAGGGTGGGACGTGTCCCCTGGATGCTGCTGTGGGTGGTAGGGAGGTTGAGCATCTCTGCAGCCTTGTGAATATTTAACATCCGTTGGGGCTAATTCTTAGACAGCAGCAGTCTTCTGAGAGAAGGAGCCGGTGTCATCTCCCTTAAATGAGCGATGGCTATGGGAGGCGCGGACGGGAGGGAAAGGAAGACAGGAGGAGGTGAAGATGGGAGGTGGTGTGGCACATGGCCTGTTACCATGGCGATGAGTCCTGTGTCAGCCTGCAGAACATAAATTAATTCCAGTTTTTTTCTTGCCGTTTGACATGAAAATCATCTTGTCTCTCCTCTTCTCTCTCCAAGGCCCCTTTCTGTCGCACAACTCTGTCATTGTCGACCTCTCGTACCTTGTCAGGGTGACTTACGCTGCCAAATTACGAGAACAACAATGCTATGAGACCTGCTGTTTGCTGTACACTGAGAGTGAGATAATGCTTAAGGCCTCAGTATGCTTCTCCGAGTCCGTTGCGGACTGACGGACGGACGGATCGGACGGACCCTTTTTGATTTATAGTTCTACGAGCCTTTTTGTTGTGAAAACAATGCACCGCCAGAACAGTAGATGGCGCAACTGAAGTCGAGCATAGAGAAGCCTACCTCATGAGGTATATAGAAGAACTCCACGCTGGTTTATTTACGTCCTCCCGGCTCCTCACACACAGTGAACGATGGCAACTGACAGAAAAAGGATGTTGATGATGACGCGACAGTTTTGCTGAATAAAGTGACACCCAGCGGGTCAAAATACTGATGTTATCGTGTCTTAGCGCAGCGGTTCCCCGGTCTTGTTTCCAAACTGCGTTGCTAATTCAACAGCTGCAACAGCTTGAAGCTACACGGAGGCAGCTAGCTTCCCCCCAGCTTCCACACACAGTCAGCACGGACACCCGATACTAACTACTACCAAGTGTTTGCTTCTAACCTGACGGTGTTTGAGAAACAGTGTCATGACAGCCGTGGGATTAAAGTCAGTGGGTTTTTGCGCTGTTCCCACCGCAGTTAGCATGGTGGCTAGCCCGCTAGCCCCGTTATCAAAGTTCGTTATAACCGTATGTGACCGTACACACATGCTGTAAGTGCTCTAACCAGCCACCGTCAGCCGGACAACGCCGCTGGCTTAACACACTTGTCACATTAATCATAGAGTCGTAGTTGTGATTTTGGTTTATTGTGATGTAGGGAATGGAACAGGAAGTTTCCATTCCGAAATGCTGGCGTTAGCGGACCAATCACAGCCAAGTGCTATCCGTGGGCTGTCCGTCATTTCGACGTGTAGTTAGAAAAATGAGAGCTGCACGAAAAGCTCTCCGAGGAGCCTCGGAGAGGCACGGAGAGGGCGTTCCACGTTGGAGAGGGCGGTCCTATCTGTCCGTGTCCGTCAAAACGGAGAAGCATACATTGGCCTTTAGTCATAGCACTCGTTTAAATTCACACCGCTGTAACCTATGCTCGTTGACACAGAGTAGGATCCTGTGCTGTTGGGAGAAACTCGTTTCAGCGCTGACAGAAAAAACGCGCTGACAAGATTTCCCCTGCATAATGTGCCTTGATGTGTCTGACAGGTTGGTGGCTGTGATTTATGCTGCGGAAAAATTGATCCGGATGTTTAGGCGATAAAAGACCTCTGCAGGTGGCAACGAGGAAAATAGACCGAAAAAACAGAGGAGGCAGACCATCAAACTACATTGTATGCAGATAATTCCTGAACGTTCCAGCTCGTCAGCATAAATCACCACTTTCTGTTTATAACATTATTGTACACATGGATATGTAGATATGTGATATGCAGTGGGTTTTTCCTTCTTATTTACTTAATTTGCCCTGATATTGGAGTTGTTGCAAAGACCCAGATAAAGTAGACAAGGTGACCAAAATGAAACATCCTGAGGATATACAGTGATACATTCTGTTCATATTGCTATAATAACACAGTAACACTGTAAACTCCCTCCTGCAGCGAAGGTTATACACTGCATACCTCGCGTGCACGCATCATTACAACTCACAAGCATTTCTCGTGTCTGCTCTCGATCACCATGTGAACTGCTGCCACAGTGAGCGCTGAATGGGAGGGGAGAAGTATTGACTATCTCAGCATGGCACATGTAGGCACAGCAGCCTCAGCTGACTGGGGTCAAGGAAACAGTAACTGATTTTGAGAACCGACCTAATTCTCCCGACTCTCCTAACTGCTGGACATAGTTTGCTAAAAGAAGGCTGTGTGGATTAAGCTATTAAGCTCAAGTGTTTGTGAATCGAGGCTGGAAAAACAGAACATGAGTTCTTATTTGTCTGATTAATGGTGTTTCCCATGATCCCATAATCTGACGTAACACATTTATCCCAGATTATATTATTGTACAAAACAGGCAAACCGTAGAAAGGTTTTGGCAGTGGTGAAGTGGGAAATAAAGAACAGAGGTATGATCTCTGCTCACCGATTATCATGAGGCCAACTGCAGCTTATACAAAAGCCCTCATATTCAGTATATTCAAGATCCTCATTAAAATGTATAATTCAGCTCTTTGCTTCTATCATGACAATTGACTTGTCCATATTTGTCCACTCTGTCTACATCAACGATCGGTCTAATGCCAGAAAAGAACGCTGTGGTCAAAGTAATATTGGCACCTGTGAATGATCGTAATACAGTGCAGTGTTGCTGACTTTAGCTGCAAACTTGTAATTAGACCTAGCAGTGCTAACCAGGCATAAAGAAACCAGTATATACAGTAGTTGCCAATCTTGTTGTTGTGTCTGGCCCATGGTCGTTACACTAAGCAACAGTGGGCATATGCAAATAAAGCTGTAACATCATCATTTCATCATTTCACTTTTGAATGGATACAGAGACACCAGAGCGTTTGAAACGTTTTATTTTAGAGACTTAAAACGCTGCATGTGGATCAGAGGCCAAAACACGGAGGAAAAAGGTTATTTTGCTCAATATAGTAAATCCTGTGGATGAAGGAAATTACATGTGTGCTGTATATTTTCTTTTGTCAGAGCTTTCCCTTGGCTGAGCATTTTATAAAAGCTCCTAAATGGTGGAATGAGCCCCCCATCGACATCCGGACAGCAGGAAGTTTACACATCTTCCGCCGCAAACTAAAAACATACCTCTTCCGACTATACCTTGAATAAAAAAAATATATATATATTAGGGCTGTGAAATGATTAAAATTTTTAATCAAATTAATCACAGGTTTCTATGGATTAATCAGGATTAATCACATTACCGATTTTTTCGGAATATTTTTGTGAAAACAAGATTTATGACATTTAACTTTTCTTTTGTGCTGCAACTCAGCAGTTCTTCAGCAGTTATCATTGCTTTTCCATATGGAACATTAATATAATCTTCATCCTAAACAGAATTCGGGCTCCTTAGCCATTGTGTGGTTGAATAAAACTTTTTTTTTTAAATTAAACAGAAATTATTTGAGCTTCTTAGCCATAGGATGGTTGACATTTTTTATATTTTTTGTCACACAACCATTAACCACACCATGATACAATCTAATGCCTCTAAAGGCCCTCTTAGCTACTCAGTCTTTAGCCAGTTGGTGAGGCAAACTAACTTGTTCAAATTCTCTGACAGTAAAGCTGACCGCTTCTTTTGCACAATGTGTCCGGCGAGTGAGTCTGGTTTGGCGCATTCCACTTGAACGCCCCTCGCCGACCAACACATGCTTCGCGTTGCGGTGGTTAGGCGGGTATTGCTACGGTGAAACGATAACGTCTTCTCGCAGAGTGTGCATATCACCTTGGTTTTACTGAATGTTCGATCTTTGTTTTTTTGGAACACGATCTTCCCGTCCAGAAGGTCCTCAGGTTCATCAGAATTATCCATGTTTGTTTGTTTGAATGGCAGCTGCCGTCTGACTGCATTACGCCGGGTTCACACCGGACGCGGAAGCGACGCCGAAGCGTGGCGTAAACGCTAATCCCTGGCGCGCCGGCGCTTGGCTGGTCACACCGGACGCGGTAGCGACGCCGAAGCGCCGTGCATTACTAATAATATCACATACTTCTGCTGTTATCAGCCTGCAGTAAAAACGGCATTTAATCATTTTTTTCAAGCATATACTTACTTGTTGCTCCAACATTAAGCAACAGCGTCCCAACATGTGTCTTTTTTGGTGTTGTCTTTATACAACATATGCTGTGAATCAACAACTCAAGTTACTTCTCCACTTCAATGATTAATTTAATGTCATCCATGTTGAAGAACTTCTCCGCTGTTAGCTCCGGTAAATGTCGGGTGTCGAGGGTAAATTACGTATTCTCCACTCAAGCCTATGTGGAGAATACGTAGCCCCCCCCTCTCTTTTTTTATCTTTATGACTGCTTGTGTGGCTGTAGTGGATGGGCAGAGGGGCACATTAAATAATGTGGTTGGTAAAAGTGGTAAAATTAAAACTCCAAGACAACAGAACGTGAATACAAAGTATGGGATGCATATTTGATCATTTATATCATATAAAATATGTCATCTATATCGTTTAAAATCATTTTTCAGTGTGTTTCCTGTCGTGATACGCTCGCGTCAAGCGGAAAAAATAGACTCGACGCCGAAACGATCGCTTCACGGCGCTAGGCAGCTGCGGCACAACGCTACGCTTCAGCCTCCGGTGTGTTCAGCGCTGCGGTTTAACATGGGAGTGGATGGGAGCCAGAGGATTGGCGCTGCGCTTACGCCTCGCTTCGGCGTCGCTTCCGCGTCCGGTGTGAACCCGGCGTTAGAGCGGCGACTAGTGCAGAGGCGGCGGAATTGGAAGGTCCTTCTGCGCATGCGTTAAAAACGTTAAAAAAAAAAAAACGAATTAATCCTGTAATTTAATCATAACGCGTTAACGCATTACTTTTCACAGCTCTAATATATATATAATAATAATACAAAAAATTTTGGAAAAACAAATAATTTAGTAGCACTTAAATGGCACTTACTTATAGCACTCTGTAGCTTTGCTTTATTTTTGAAGAAATTGTACTTTCTTGATTCTTGTTGTTCTTGGTTTGTACTCTCAGGGTTGAATGCACTTATGTTAGTCGCTTTGGATAAAAGCGTCAGCTAAACGAAATGTAATGTAATGTAATGAAAGAGTTTGTTTGATCCACATGCTCAGTATATTTGAAAGCTCTGGAGGAGAGTGGCTGTACAATACCTCTGGAAGTGAATGTTATCACAATGGGACCTTGAAGGAACAAAGAATAACTTTGATGTATATGTCACAGCCATGCTGTACTTTACTTTGAAGAAGCAGTGCATTTCTTCAATTCAATTATCAATAATATATTAATTAACAATGGCTTTCTGAATATAGTGTGTGCTGTTGGTGATCAGTGACAATTCACAAGTGAGTTATCAGCAAAAATACACAACCGTTGTTTTCATTTCTTCCTCTAATCTCCATTTTCAGCTTGAGCTGTGTGTTGATCACGAAGCTTGACCACAGAGACTCAAGCAGAGAAGGAGAAAAGTGAAATTAAGATGAAGAAACAAGGGAGAGGCAGTGTCTTGCCAATCACACACACTGACTTGATTCTCGCAATTTGTTTTGCTGCATTGCAGCAGTGGTTCCCTCACGGCCCCAGTCTCTGGAAAGGAGGGAGTGTTGAAAAAAACAAGACCATGGGAGTCTAAATCGATGTTCAGATTAAAACAGTCCAACTTTGTTTTCTTAAACTGGATCGATCTGTTGTCCTCATTTTGAAGATATATAAATGTTCACTGGATTACACAGGAGCCTGTATTTCTGCTCATCTATGAACTCTCATATACATTCATCCTGTTTTTGTGTCTTCTATATTTCCTTCCATAACGCTTTTACTTTTATATTTCCAAAATTGACCATATTATTTCCTCAGTTGCTCTAATGTCCCTATTTTCTCATGTATTTCATTTCTTAGAACAGATCAAACCGATTTATTAGCCTCTGCGCCAACACAGACATCAATTTCATAAACATCAATATTATTCTGGAGGATTTTGACAAATCAGCTCATCCCTGTGAGGGGGTGAGAGACAGCTGATCGAAGAGGTGGGATCCTCGGTCGGAGTATTGACAATTCCTCCTGCAGAGGTCAAGCATTTTCACGCTGCTCTGTAGTATAGTCCTTGTGACAGGACAGCCTTCAGGGGACCGAGGAGACAGAAGAAAGTGAGGGAAACAAACTATAGCATTTTTTTTATTCTTTAACCTTCTCACTTAAAACTTCACAACTATGTCAATTAACAGAAACGACTATTGCTCCCTGCACATAATGACCCATCCATCCATCTATCAAGCCAGCCAACTGGAATGATGCAGTTTAAGCAGACCTAAGTTATGAGTAAATACAGCCGAGTTGCTCAAAACACCTGAGAAGACGTGAAAGTAGTAACTGAAGCTGAATTAGCAGAAAATTTATTATTTTGTGTTTTGTATATTTGATTGTTTTTTGTCAACAATTGGCTTAAGAAGCCACAATGATTTGCATGTAGCCCAAGAACAATAGATTTGTATTGTCTATTGTGTATAGATGAGATGTTTAAGGCAGCATCCACATCCCTATGTTTACATCTTTTTATTAAAAATAATCTCTGTCCATTCAACACACACATAGCCATTCACGAACACTGGCTATGTGTGTGCCAGTGTAAACAGGAACAAGATTTTCTACTCTTCAATAACCCTAACCCTAATCTGCCGGCCTGTGCAAACCATGCCAAGGCTTCAGTCACAGTCATAGCCAGAATTTAGCAAGCAGTTCCGGAAAAGTCAACTTCTGGCAGTTGTCACTCTGCGTGCTCATGTGTGTCATGTGTTTTGGAGCACAGCTATGATGAGAGGGCTGATGGGAGGGGGTGGGATGTATCGGTTGCATATTCAAATATAGCCTGCTCTTGCTTTCGTTTCACCGCTAGCTGGATTGACCTTACAGCTCCCATTCCTGAGATTTAGAACCTTGATGTCGAGTGCCGCTTCTGTGCTGCTATGATGCTGCAAAATGCTGAGTCATGACTTTAGAGACAAGAGACAGACTGCCTCAGAACATTCAGAAAATCTTACAATCCACCATCCATTGGGACTTTAGTGATATAGCATCGTTATGTAGCAGAAAAGTGGTCCCAAGCAGGGCTTTCCAATGGTTAGAATCTGTTCCTCCAATAAAAGGTCGTGCAGCAGCCAGAGACAACATTAAATTATCCTCTATAGGCATAGACTATTTTAAGTGACCAATAACAAAAACACCTAAGCATTCAATTTCGCAGACTGATGCAGCCAGGGAGCACATATTTCTATTCTTTCTTGCAATCAGTAATTGCCCCGCTATCTCATAAGTCTCTGCCTATCACCAGCGATCACCTGATAGTGAATGTGAACATGAGTATATCCGTCATCTCTGTGTGTTATCACATGTACAAGACCCAGGCAGCAACGACAGCTGCAGAGCCATTCCGTCATGGCTACTGTGGAACAGCACCCTGGAGATCAATGAGAGCATAAATGTCACATTGTGAATCAGGAGGGGGGAGGGGGTTTGTGTGGAATGAGAATTAGTGTGTAGGATCAATGCACTATAAACAATTTCCCCGACAAACCCGTCGCTCCCACAGCAGAAATAAATAAACCTAAATAAGTACCACAGGGAACGCTGACTCCAAGACCCCCAGCTAGACAAATTAGAACAGAGCAACAGTTCGTGTACACGTATCTCCGAACAAATCAAGTATCAGCGGTCAAGATCAATACCACAGCGCTGCTTAGAGCATCTTTCTTGATCGGGCAACCTCAGCACCTTCTACATGTATTTGAGTCGGCAGCAATGTTGCTGAAAACCAGAAAAGGTAACTTTTCTATCATGTGACTCAGGCTTCATCTATATATGTTGTAACTTTGACCCTTGATGGTGATGCTTTCATACATCTATCAGGACTCTGAATGCAATGAATTTTCTACTTTGCACTGACAGAAATGCATTAACCAACCAAGACTAAACATTTGGTCATAAATTGTTGGTAAAGTATTCCAACAGTTAGTGAGCCATCACGATGCTTGTAAATTTAGACTGTTGGTTGTATGAGGATTAAAATACTGTTTGGTGATGATACAGCAGGTATGTTGTTTACATTTGGGTTGAATAACATTGAACAGGAGACTTTGACCGACGTGACACATCCATATCTGTATGGTTCTATGGTCCTCTTCCTGACCAGGAAACTGAGATTACCACACCTTAGTTGACCTTAGTCAGATTCTCGTATCAATTATAATTCTACAATAACATGAGCATTAAGTGCTGATGTTCACCATCTTATTCTAGTGCTTTAATATTTGCTAATTAGGACAAAACACAAATTACAGCTATGGCTCTGGGGAGTTTAGATCTACATTAGATCTGCAGGTATTTGGTGATAAGTCAGAGTCTTGCCAGAGTCAGGTCACGCTGTCAATTATAATTAATTAAAATCATTGATTCAATCAAAACCCAAAATATTAACCTTATCAACGAAGTCATGTTATCTCCATAAACATTAACATACATTGTTGTAGGAGCAATGGATATTTTTACTAAATTGCCCCTCAGCTAAAATATTATTTAGATAAGATATTTTTGCCTTCAAAGTGGTATAACAACTAACTGATATCAGCAACTGTACTTCTTGGCATGGTTTTAAAATCCAACAACTTATAATTATGTTTTATTCTTCTGTTCTATCCTTTCACCATTTCTCACAGCCTAAATTCCATTAAAAGTTACTTTAACTTCAGACTAAATACTTTAATGTTCCCAGTTAGAAGCCTCAATACAAAGTTAATTGCTGTTTTGGTCACAAAGAAAAATCTCTATATGATTCAGAAATGAGAAGTGTGCCTGAATTACTTTTGAAGACAAAGGCACTCCAGGATCCTTCTAAAAAAGAAAAACAGCTTCACAGAGTCTGTGGAAAATATTGTAAATCTGATTAAAGGCTGAAAGAAAATAACATGTCTTTGTCTTTGCTTGCTCCCCTAAGCTCCTGCTCTGCAGCATTTCCTTGCCGGTGAACCAAGTCACAGAGCCACAATAAACCGATTATCATTCGACTGTGAAAATGGCAGCCATGAAATATACGATAATACTGTTTTGGAAATGTCCACAGCTACAGTGCATGAGAACGAGAAAACTGTCACATCTGCTTAGAAAAAGCTTAAATTTTCTGTTCAGTCCGGTCACAGATGTGCTGAACGTTCCAGCTTCATCAAGCACTTTCCAGAGAAGGACCACAGCTCGTCCCGTTTTCAAACATCATCAAATTTCTGTGGGAGTCACTTCTAAAAAAGACGGGCTCTGTGGGATGTGCCCCAACTGTTTTACTTCTAAGTGACTTTTCTTGTAATATCATTTAGCATTAGCAGCTCATCAAAGTAGTTGCTGTTTTTAAACAGATTAGCACACAAACTAGAGGAGGAGGGAACAAATTCAATGAAAAGTCCTCTGCAGATTAATGCCCTCTCCCATCGTGCCTGTGGGGTTAGCTGAGAGGCAGACAGCGATTAGTCATGGGGTTCAGCAAATTTATGACAGCCCCTCATTTTCACATCAGCTCAGTGACTGTGCTTTAGCACTTACACACTCATGGCACATCTGTGCGTTTAATCAGGCCAATGTGAGTGTGTAATGAAATCTGTACTGAGTCTGCAGATGTCAGATGCAAGTCATGGATTTCTCAAATCCTCACAATCTCTTAAGTACGACATTGTGATTGTTTCTGATGAGAAACGCACAGCATTTAGCTTCATGCCTGAACACTGGAGACAGCTGGGAAATGAAAGGCCTGTGTTCTGAGTGTGGGTAGATGAAACTGGCTCTGGAGCATGTACGTGATAAAGTACCATAATGGAATTATGAGAGATTTTGCCACTTGTTAATTCAGGCCATTACTTAATGGCACCACCTACGTTCTTTTAGCTGATAGGCCCTGGCCCTGATTCAGGCTCCACACAATCATCTGGACTTTGCCTCACAAAATTACCATCCGCCTCATTGATCGGCAGCAGATTCCACTGATGCTCACAAAAGCGCTTGATGTTATGGACCCTAATGAAGATTTTTTGTCGGGCAGAGGCTGTCCTATTCTGACCTACAAAGCTGAGGCACTGTAACTGTTAGAAATAGTCTGAATTTACCGTAGTCCATAACAACCTCTGAAGCACAGCATATGACTGACTGTAACAGAAGTTAAAGCGGTTTCTTTACCTGTACAGAGGAAAATCGTTACACTGTTCATTACCTATGACATTTCAACCATGCACTTGAGTGCGAAAATCCTGGTCAAAGCTTTGTACATTTTAAACACATCTTAAAAACCTGAGTGGCACCGATAAATGTAGCATACTGGTGACTCTGCTGGCATCTGTTTTTTAATGGTTGCTGCACAGTCTATAAGCACCTTGAGATTCTCATAACATGAACTTTCTTCTCACAATCCCACAATACAGATCCTCATATTTTATAAGATTTTGTTTTTATTGTGAGTCTTATAATCTGTCAGAGATGACGCACAATGATGACTCATTTAAGTTCCACAAACACTTCGCTTCTCACAGTAGAGTGAACTATTCATTGTCCTTTATATAAGAGGCAATTGAGCAAACAGCATTGATACAAAAATTTACCAAAGTTCACAATGAGTTCAAGGCTTACAGAAAACCCTTCAAATCTTTGGACACTCTAATGTGTGAAGTGTAAACAAACAGCCTTGTCCGCACTACCTCTAAACCAGAGGTCTTCAACAGGGGGCCCCGCGGTACTGCAGGGGGGTCACAAAATCTTTGGGTGATTAGACAATTTTTTTAATTTTTTTAATTTGTAATTTTTTTCCAACCAATTTTTTTCCCACAAATTGAAATGTCTTTAAATACACAATAACATGAATTCAACATATTTAAGCGAACGGATAAATGGAGGCAGAAGACGTTATCTTTCAGTCAGCAATGCACACTGCAGCTCCTATACCTTGCACATGTTTAAAATAAAAACATGAATATATGAACCTGTGCATTATTTGAATAGCTTAGTATTAAGTGCAAAATAGCACTGTAGCTATGTTTATACATGGCACTAGGGCCAGTTTAATATAAAACACAATTTTATACAATGTTTATAGTAGAGGGTCCTTGGGCCATCTCTCCATCAGCTTGGGGGTCCTTGGCCTGAAAAACAACCCCTGCTCTAAACCATTCATAGGGCAGTGTTCTCCATCATTCTGAGAGCAGACCTTTCATAAAACCCGGGATAGCGGTGTACGCTCACCACCTCCCCCTCCACAGACTCTAGTTGATCTGTTCTGTTATGAGTCAGTGAGGATCCTGTTTATTCAACCAACGCTGGTGTTTGTTGCGCTCAAACGGGTCTCCTGTCCAGTCAGCACCAATTTAATTACAGCTCTCCAGAAGCAAGCAAAACAATAACACAAAGTTGTGTCACAACACTCAACTGTGAAATCCCCGTATTGTCCTTCCTCTTGGCCCACTACCTTTCATTCCGCTCTGTACCAAAGTAGAGATTACTGTGCAGGGAGACTGGAATGAAACGGCGGCTGGATAGATTTCAAGTGTTCATAAATGGTCCACTTGAGGCTTGGGCTAGATGAATCAAGTGTGATTCAACAACTTTAAATTTGAAATACTCCACTGAACTCTATTTTTGTCCTTGTCTACTTCAGTCTCTCTGTCAGAGCTGCTTTCCAGTGATGTCCCATTGGATTGAAAATTAGGTGTATCGCGTACTTGTGACAAATGTATCCATTATATGACATTGGGGGAATCAAATGTGCGTAGTTCTGGTCACTTTGCTGGTCTTGGAGTCCAGCAGCGAACTCAGTATTTTGCAGGGGCAATAGATATTCCAGTGTATTTTTAGTCTCCAATTCGATCATCTGAATCGGCTACTGTGCCCAGTGATTGCTATTGATCCGAAACAGGCAGCAAATACATGCAGGCCTAGTCTGTGAGAGGGAGCGTACGTACAGTAGTGTATTCTGTGTGGGAAGCAAACTGTTAGTTTAAGCATGGCATCCTCGCTTGGGGAAGATGTTGTAGTTTAATTGCTGCAGAAACTAATATATATAATATCACAGCTCCTTTGATGATGATGCAAACATGTTTCAGCTGCTGTACTGCAACACAGCCAATGATGTAAATAACAGATATACCAGTTATGTATGTACCTCGCCTAAACTGGATTTGACATGAGGTAAAGATAAAGCCTTTGTGCATTGTGAAAACTAAGCCATTATTTTCATGTTCACAAACTTTCGTACTTGTTAATCATTGCTCACATGTTGTCTTTTGTTCTCTACCTGCAGGTATCCTGGGCCAAGAGCACACAAGTAAAGCCATATAAGAAAGAAAGACATTGAGATATTGAAGATATTTTGTCTGGGCCCTTTAATGATCCCCTAGTTTTCCAAGGTTTCTGACCACAGAGCTCTGTGATTCTTCATACAGGGGAGCCATGCAAGAATCTGTATTGGCATAAAGCGAGGAAGAAGTATGTGTGTTCTCAATCTTCAAGGTCTAACCATGATGCTCACGCTGGGATAATGCCTCCCTCTTAATTGCTAATGAAGATAAACAAATGTTTGCATGCATAATCCCTTTAATTTTGGTGCTGGGAAGGAAATTAAAAACCTAGGAATATAAATCACTGCCAAGTTTCGTTTGTGGTATTGTTTTACACGGATTACACTGCGAGCTGATAAAAAAAAAAGTGAATTACACTGTAAGGCTTTTGAGGTAGGGGGAGGAGTAGTATTTTAAGAATACAAATAAAAGCGGACTTCTGGCTCCACTGGAGCTTTTAAAGTCTTCTCGCTGTTTCTAAAGTGGAAATGTCTCTTTCATGTTACACAGAGAGGCAGCGGGTGGAAGTTTAAAGAAAGCTATTATAACATTTTAAGTAAAAGTTTGTGTTTCTTTGGGGTTTTATTTTAAGTTATCCACAAAAGTTTTCCTTTCACCCCTTCAATTTAAAGGTCCAGTGTGTAAGATTTAGGTGAAAGGGATATTAGCAGAAATTGAATATAAAATAATCCTAGCAATGTTTTCACTAGTGTGTTTCATCTAAATTGTACGAATTGTTATTTTTTTTACCCTAGAATGGCCCCTTTTTGGAAAAGAGCGGGTCCTCTCTACGGAGGCCGCCATGTTTTTTACAGTAGTCTACATTGGACAAATTAACACCTTTTATGAAAACTGAAGGCTAACACAGGTTCTCCTTCATGTCTGGAAGTGGAGGGTGAGTGAGGGATATTCAGCTGCAACATGCAACTTCACAACTAGATGTCACTACATTGTAAACACAGAACCTTTAAGTTACTTTTATTTTAATTAAGTATTTTCCATTTTTGCAAGTGAGTATTGGTCGATTGCAAAAACATTGGATCATTATTGTACATAATGGTACATCTCTAAGAAGAGCATACAACTAACAGTTTAGCTCAATTCAAAGCGGAAAGAGTGGAAAGCCGCATAAACATTTGAGGCATTTGCTACACAAATCGAAACAGTCATTTGTGTGATCAAGTAAAATAAAAATGGTTATTTCTGTTATTCTATAATAGACTATTTTTCTTCATCTGGAATCTGCAGCAGCTCACATTAGTCTACTTTCACCTAACTGACAGTATGTAGGCCAAACACATTTTTGGACCAGAGCAGACTTCCTAATAACAGTCTGGTTCATTAACTGTAAAACTGTCTGGAATTAATTCTCCACTCTGATAACAATACATGTGGCAATGTCTCAACGTGCTTCAATTTGGAAATGTGACAATTATGTAAGAGTATTGCAAAGTTAATACACTCCACTGCACTTCCAGTGAGGTGTTACTAAATGAAGGATTACCGGCTCCTGTGTCATCTGTAAGAAATAACAATAGATGGAATGCTATTTTAGCAATGGGAAACAGAACTGTGAGCTCATTAACAACAATGAATGGAACATTTACATTAGTAGAAATTGATTTATGAATAATGTATTGAGAAGTTGGCAGTTTGTTGGAATAAAAAATTGTCATTACCATTTACTGATTGGAATAAGTTGCCAGCTAAGGGAGAAAAATATACATATACATATATACATGTATATACAATATTAAGCCTCGGAACAAATCAGCAAACAAACTGAGCAACTATTGTTCATATGCAGCTATATCACTGACGAAGCCATTATCAACTGAAATAAAATCTAATTCAACACCCACATCCTTCACAGACTCTACCTGATTAAAAGGACAGATTGAATGTGTCGCGGCTGAATCCAATTATTTTGCAAAGCTATACCGTGGCATGGTTTCTTTGTGATTTGCACTTGCCTGACTGCCAGCTGAGGCACCTTGGTCATTGACACAAACTGTTTCCTTAAAAAATACTATTATATTTAGTGGAAAACATTTTGAATGAATAGAATCATTTTTCAAAAATCCTGAAGGAACACCAGTGCATCAAACACTGATCTAATTCTTTTGATCAAATTCAATGAGGGGACAATTAGAAATATTTTTAGGCGCAAATTTAAAAAAAAAGTTTTTACAAAATATGAAATGGAAATAAATGTTTCCCATTAATTACCTAGATTGTCCTACCACAGTTACATAATGGAAAAAAAAAACTGCACTTCTTACAATAACATCAGAAATATTGAGTAGTTGTAGAGCCGCCTGCTGCAGTATTTGGCACATACTCGCTTGGTCTCTCCCTCCCTCACGCCCACACTACTGTCCATAAAGTCTTCACTGTCCAGGCAGACAACCAGATCTTATTGCAGCTGTGTGTGTACCTGCGAGTAGCATTTAATGCCGTTCACTCATACACAAGAACTTCACTGTAGCTCTGTTACATGTGAAAGCGCACTGCATGCATGTGCAGGTGCCCCTTCACTATCACCACAGACTAAATCAAATCTGTGGGAAACACAGATTTTTACATAAAGGGCTTAAAATAGCCATCAAAAAGATTTTTTTCTGCAACAACCATCCTCCTCTACACAGCCATCACTGAAAACATATCCACCTCATCCATAATAGTTTGGTACAGCAGCCTCAACAGTCAATCACTACACCACAAATGCAACCCTCTATCACCCTCCAAGAGGCGCTACAGATCCTAGGCCACCAAATCATCCCGTTTTAAAATACTTTTTTTCAGCAAAGCCATAAGGACTCTCTGCAACAGTAATGATATGAATATATGAAACAGTCTGCACTGTACTGTTTCCATGCTGTACCTGCACCCAAAAGTAATTCCACCATCTTAGTTGTGTGGTTGTTAATACATTATTCTGATTCTGAAATATAACCAACCTGAATTCCATGGTACAGAAAACCCAGCCTGACTTCAGGATAAAAAGAAACCTATTCAAATTCACATTTAGGGAGCAGTGACTGGCAGGTAGGCAAACATCTCTTAACATATTGTTATAGCTTGCGCTGAAATGTCACTTCCACTGACAGACGAAACAAGTTCTCACTCCATGTTCAATTCATCAACTCAGTGTAATTTATAATACATACATAAATACTTATTGTTATGTTATGCTACAATAGTGGCAGGATATTGCTAAAATTGCAATATGTTTTTCATGACAGCCAAAACTGCATTTAGCTGCACCGTGAATATGTTGAAAATTAGACGATTAAGAGAAAATGTGTATTTTTAATAGAACAAACAATGAATAATATACTGCTTGGGATTATATTAGGATTGGGAAAGAAACAGCTGATTCTCATTGCTGTTCATTAATTGAGTTAATTCTCCTTGTTTCTCACAATAATGAGCAAAGATCAATGTCTTGCTTAGAATATAGTTACATACTGTATTTTGTGTACATGAAGAACAAAACATCGTATATCCAGTTACATTGTTTAATTCTGAGGGCAAAGAGGGTATTTTGAAATGAAACTCCCGCTATCCTCCCACAGAACTGCTTTAGGATATGCTGCATGCACTACATGTGAACCCATTTAATAATACACAACAGAACATACTGAGCACTTTAACCATGACTGAATACACCCACACATCACAGGAACGAGAAGCATATTGTGTATCAATTACATATACCAAACCTGAGTATAATGATGAATGTTTCATATACTTTTATAATAGAAGTATAAAAAACATACACACATATGGTATAATCCAATGAGAATGGAAAGAGAGGGAAATAAGCTAAATCAATAAATATAATAAATATATAAATATTGGGGGATGTTTAAAATCTGCTCTCATTGTAGCTGGAAAAACTTCACTAAGCAATACGTGAGAATGCAAGTACTGTAAATATGAACATATGACACAGCCCATTTTGTGGAGACAACCCTCTCAAGGTAAAGCTGTAGTTAAAATGCATAGGACCAACAATCACTCAGAAACACAGAGGGAGAGCAGAGGCACATGAACACCATACACAATATACTGAAAATCAGAAAACAACATCTGAGCTTTTGAACATGGCAACAAAGGAGGCATTTAAGAGCCTCAATAACATGCATGCACACGTCACCTTCATTTAATCTCTGATGGTCATTTGTAGGGGTGGGGACGGTGCAGGTGTTTGGTCTTGGCTCTCTTTGAAAGACCAACCCGGATCGGACGTTTGCATGTTGTAAGTGGCTCCAGTCTTCTGTGCGGCTCTGGGGGTCATGCACACAAAAACATTTATATAAATAAGACAAACATAACAGCAGCACATTAATGAAGCAGTCCTGGATGACACTGACACTTTTGTACTGTAACTCACAGGAGTGTTATTAGTGACTTCATTCTGTTCTCTACATTTAGTCTACATCTACATTTAGTTTAGTTTGTTTTCGGACCAAAGCCCCAAAATGAATCAAGACATTTGTCTTAAAGGGAAAGTTCAACAAGAAATGAAAATGCACTCATTATCTACTCACCACTATGTAGATGGAGGGGTGGGTGAAGGGCTTGAGTCCACAAAACACTTCAGGGGTTCAGTTTCAGGGGTAAACAGTGTTGCAGACAAATCCAAATCAATTGAAGTAAATGGTGACCACGCCTCCATTCTGCTCCTGTGGTGTCATCCAAGTGTTCGTAAGATCTGACATTAAAGTTCGACCATGTTTTTAGCCTAAATGTACGGTGGCCCTGAAAACTCAACGAACAGCAATTTAAAAAAACACAGGCAAGTTGACAAAACACCAGCAAAGTAAAAAAACATCTTCATCAATTTCATAACACAACACAACACATTACAGCAACGCGCTGCAAAAAGAGAAAAGCGCTGCAAATACCGGAACGAGCTGCAAATAGAGAAACGCGCAGCAAATACCGGAACGCGTTGCAAATACCGGAACGTGCTGCAAAAAGCCAAATGCGCAGCAAGAAGAGGCCAAAACACAACGGAAGTGTTTCCAGGGGACAGCTAAAAGTGATGGACACTGTTACCACCAAAACGTCCAATACACCATAGAAATTCGGTTCCACACAGGGTTCGGCCACCCGCGGCTCTGGAGCCGAACGCGGCTCTTCGGCCCCTCTGCAGTGGCTGTACAGTACAGTGTTGTGCATATGTTTCGCGAACGCTGAACTTAACGAATCAGTTTTCATATTATTAACGTGAACGTAACGATGAACGTGAGTGAACGTCACGTTAATTTTTTAAATCATCACCGTATCAGGCCATCATGAAAAACCAGGAGCGGGCGAGTGTGTGTGTGTGCGTGTGTCCCCCGGCGCTCCGACCCCGCCCACTCACTCGGAGAGACCCATCTGATCACGGAAGATGGTCCGATCTAGAGACATGTCGTCTTCTCCTGTTAAACGGAATAAACAGCGCTAACAAGCAAGCCCCTGTTTGTGAGGCAATATATTGTCCACAGTGTGCAGGGGTACGAAACCTTTACTATCAAAAGAGCGAGTGGGCGGGGTCGGAGCCCCGGGACCCGGGACCTATATACAGTCTATGCCCGGGACCGGAGCACTCGCTACACACACACACACACACACACACACAAACACACACACACACACACACACACACACTCGCCCGCTCCTGGTATTTCATGATGGCCTGATACGGTGATGATTTAAAAAATTAACGTGACGTTCACTCACGTTCATCGTTACGTTCACGTTAATAATATGAAAACTGATTCGTTAAGTTCAGCGTTCGCGAAACATATGCACAACACTGTACTGTACAGCCACTGCAGAGGGGCCGAAGAGCCGCGTTCGGCTCCAGAGCCGCGGGTGGCCGAACCCTGTGTGGAACCGAATTTCTATGGTGTATTGGACGTTTTTGTGGCAGCAGTGTCCATCACTTTTAGCTGTCCCCTGGAAACACTTCCGTTGTGTTGTGGCATCTTCTTGCTGCGCGTTTGGCTTTTTGCAACGCGTTCCGGTATTTGCTGCGCGTTTCTCTATTTGCAGCTCGTTCCGGTATTTGCAGCGCTTTTCTCTTTTTGCAGCGCGTTGCTGTAATGTGTTGTGTTGTGTTGTGAAATTGATGAAGATGTTTTTTTACTTTGCTGGTGTTTTGTCAACTTGCATGTGTTTTCTTAAGTTGCCGTTCGTTGAGTTTTCAGGGCCACCGTATAAATGTCTGCTGTGATCCCCGCGTGAACGTGGCTCCAGAAGAGTTTATCAGAGGACATTTAGGCTAAAAACATGGTCAAATTTGAATGTCAGGGCTTTAGCACACTGGGATGAAACTACAGGAGCAGTCTGGAGGTATTTTAAGTCTTTTAGGGTTTGAAAAATTGACCCCCTGGTTGCTTCAATTGTATGGGATTAGGCTGCAACAGAATTTACCCCTGGATTCAAACACTTCACTCATCCCTCCATCGAAAAGGAGAGCAGCCATGGTAGAGAGATTTATTTGCTAAGAGAGCGAGCGCCGATCACAGTATCAAAAAAAGACACATCTCCGGTCACTAAGACAGCTCTGTCACACAGTTAAAGTCTAAATCACATTATAAAGTCCTATTTGAGTTTTCACAAAAATTTGTGACATTAACTATCAGCAGAAATCAATTGCTTGACAAAGCCATTGGTGTATACAAGATGGAAAGTTGTAGCTTTCATAATTAGAAAGAAAACACCCAAAATAGTAAAAAATATGGTAGCATCATGCATTAAGCTGTTTCAGGTTGGAGTTTAAAACTGGCAGAATGGCATAGGATGTAATGGCATAATGAAGGTAATTAATAGACTTTGCTCATAACATTTGAACTCAAATATGATTGGAACATTATATTCACAACACATCTAAACACAATAATCTAAATAAAGGATTATACTGAATGAGATCAATAGTAGAATATTAGTGTTCATGTAAACCTGGTCAGTGTGACAGTGGACCACCAGGAACAACTACAGGAGCCTGAAGCTGAAGAAGCCAAATAGAATCCAGCCATCATTCTGTTGTCAAACCTGTGCTTTCCCCACTGGAACCAGAAGCAGTAATCCTCTGCATGTATTTGTTTCACGATCTTGATGAATTTTATACAAACAATGTGCTTGAGAATGAGATGCATTTCTCTGGCTGCATCCACTGTGTCTCACGACTGAAGAATCTAGAGCAGTTTGCGCTTTGATTTTTGATCACAACATGAAGCAACCAGCCTTTTGATTGTTTGTTGCCTTACCTTGGTTTTATTTTGCATATTGTAGTTAGTCTACAAGCTTTCTGCCTATTTGTTGATGATGCTGCAAAAGGGAGTCAAATGATTGCCTCTCTGAACTTACTGCACGTTTCTCTACAAAGTCATTTAAAATAATTAATATGCGACCAGGAGTTGTGTGGTTAATAACTGATTCATACACTCCCCGCTTTTATTAGCGCTATTTATGAAGCCGTGCTGTGGATGTTTTTATTGTGTGTTTCTACCAGTTGAAATTCTGCTGGTGCCCCTCAGTTAAACCACAATAAATAAATGGAAAAATAAGCACACAAACAAAATCAACATAAAACTCACTGTGGAACTGTTGCTCAAACAATGGTGGACACCCGAAGGACGGAGACCACATTTTCCTTCTCTGATCCATCCCCTGCAGCTCTGAAAGTAAAAGGGACAGTCAGAGACAGCCCGGAAGGACTCGCTAATTCTGTCTTATTTGATGCCTACATTTTTAAGTCCATCATTTTTAAGTCCATCAACAAAACTTCAGGGAAAACAGGGATAGGCAAACAAGACAAAAAAACTGTGGAATTAAAGAACATTTAGGTCTAATTAAAATGTTTTTATCTAGTAATTTTCAGGCTTGTCATTTAATGGTATAACTTTTGGCTTCTGAAGAAGTTTTATGTGTGAGCAAAACATCATTTTGCTCTAGATTTAATCTTGCTCGTGTTAATAACAGAGATTGCTAAGTCTGTATTGATATTAGTTTTTTTCACCTTGAATATAAAAGCTTTTTTTAATTTATATTTTTTGTTTGATTTGAAAAGACTAAACTCTCTCAACCTTTGTGCTTGTCTGCAGTGTCCATTGATGTTTCCTGGCTCGTGTGGCTGCCAAAGGGCACCTCCTGCTCGCCATCACAGCTGCCACTGGTACAAGAAACCACTGGATCACCTCCAGACATTTCCAGGTTTGAGTCTTCTTCAGCGTCATCTAAACAGTAAACAAGGAACAAGATGTTTTTTCTAGCACTGATTTTTGAATATAATAATGGCGTTAATAAAGACAATTAATTAAAAAAAGACAGCATGGTCTTGGTCTCACCCTCATATAAAATTTTCCTCAAGTTATGTTTCATGTTAACCTGAACAACATTTTTGTCCTTGATTCAATCATCTCCATTTAGCCGACCAATGCTTCAACACAAAGTTTTGAAGTGAATCTGAATTTGACAGGAAAAAACAACAGGAAAACCTTGTTTGGTCTAAATGGTAGAGATTTTGGCCTTTATTAATGGCTATTAATTTCCTTTATATACCACAATTTTATTTTACGTTGACAATGTTTGGCAATCTTTTTTCAGCAAAACATTAGCTATATGACCTCTCAAGACACATCATGTAATGGGATCAAGCTGGTGTGGTTATATACCACAGAGGCTTAAAGACAGCTATAATCTATGGATGAGAGGTTATTGTGGCTATTATGTTTTTAAGTAATTAGACATTTATAGAAAAATTATCAACTGACTGATCTACATGTGCACAGTTTTTCATTGCAGTAATGTGGTTTAATATCCTAATTTAAAGTTTGAGACTTTGGACATACACTAATTCGCATCAATAGAAGATTGATACCCCTCTTCTCCCTCAATATGACTCCAGAGGAAGCAGCTTGTTAGCAGACTGAGCTTGGTGGCTCAGTCTGCCAAACAACACCTCTATGGTTCAGTAGCTAACATGTTAAAGCTTGTGTAAAAATGATTTGTGATTTTAATGAATGTTATTTGCTGGAATGTTGGGACACACAGAAAAAGTTGCACACAAAGTTGCACTGGAATAATTTATGTATGTTTTGTACAATCGATAGCCCATTACTCTGAATGGTTTAAGAAATGTTTATAACGGTGCATGGTCTTGGACAAATGAGATGAAGAGACCGAATTAATTCATTTTGTACTGTACAGTGAAGGTGAGTCTTTTTATTTGTAGTTACCTAATGACGTGGGGCATCGTAGTTCTGGGCTGCTGAGATGTTCTTTGCAGTTTGAAAACTGGCCCTCCATGGCTTCAGCTGTGTCGCTACATTGCTCTGGGGTTGATGCTTTGCTGTCGTTTGCAAAATCATTTATACTGATGTCAAAAAACAAGTTCAGCTCTTTCAGGACCATGTTGTACTGTTTTCTCATCTCAAACTCAGGGTAGACGCTTAAATAAGATGGACTGTCACTTTCATCGGAAACAGTGGAGGAGGTTGACTGAGGGTTCATTTCGTCCAGGATGTGTGCAGTGGAATCACAGTTAAGCTGTTGCTCTGGCCATCCGAGGATAATAACATCTGCCAGGGAGATGGAGTTTGGGAGCTCATTACAAGTGGAGTCACTGCTTAAACATTCATGTGCCATGTTGTCGCTGTGACACTGAAATCTTGCCACCTTCTCTTTGCCCACTTCCTCCTCTCCTGGTATCTCCACATACTTGTCACTCTCTGCCCCTGGCATGGAGCGGTAAAGTTGTCGCTCAGATGTTTTCAACAGCTGCCTAGTCAAGCTGTTGAGGAGAGGGTTGCTGCCCAGGCCGGCAGCATCATCATCAGCATCATCATCATCTGATGAGAGCTGGATCTTTTCGAAAGTGTCAAAGCCCCCAGGCACCCGGTCATAGAAAGTGAAGACAGATGGCGGTGGGGAAAATCTGTCATTACAGATTTGGGCAGTAGTGTTGTTGTTAGCATTTTGAGAATGGATTGATTCATTCTGGCATGGCACAACTGCATCACTTACCGGAGCAGAAGTTGATGCTGCAATGTCGTCTTTACTTTCAACCATTATTTTCTGAGCTCTATTTAGAAAATCTGGAAAACAATTGAGCTCATGTCCTTGTTCACGTTGACTCACTTGGCTCAATGTGTTGTCACTTTTACTCATGCTGCCCTCTGTCCCTTCAACATGTGACAGTTGCAGATCATGATCTAATTTCACCAATACCTCTGAATTTTCCTGCCCGTCAGTTTTATTTTCCTCACCAACCTTTGTCACTTTGTTTCTTTTCTTTTCTTTAGTTGTCTCTTCATCTTCAACAGGAGTTAACCTATTGTAACATTTACTAATTTCTCCTTCTGTCCAGTCACTGATGCAATCCCCAATTGATATTTCATTGGAGTTTTCTCTGTGTTTTTCATTGTTTTGCAGAAGTTCCTCATCTGACTTTATTTCTTTCTCTAAGTTTTCATCAGTTTTAATTTGATTGACAAATCTTATCATGTCTTCTCCTTCTTTTACCTCAGTTGACTCGTCCATTCTGGCAGATCCTGTTAGTGAATATTCAACCTGTTTTGTCTTCAGGTGGTCGAGACTGACAGGGAAACAGTCAGGTTGAACCTGCTCCTTCAGCTGAGATCTCACAGACCTATGACTTTCATGTCCTCCATCACAAGCAGGATGAGGTTTTGTGGGGCTTTGGGGACTACTGCTGGGACTGGATTTCCATTGACAGCTACTTTCATTGCCATCCATCCCTTGTGTTTTGTTGATTGGGATGTAACAAGCTTGACGCCCTGCTTCTCTGTGCCCGGCCTGGTCGTGAGCTGAAACGTCCTGTGTTTCCCTCTCGCTGACTTTTACAGATGGAAATCTTTCAAGAGCTGCAGTACTCTCTGTGTTAGAGCATTTCTCCTTAGCTTCCCTGTCAGTTTCACTCCCCATTGCAGGGTCAATTACACTGAAAGGGCCTGGATCATTATCTCCTTCACCAAGCTCTTCTCTGATTCTTGCAGGCATTGGGGTCTCTGTTGTGTGATCAGCCGCTTCACTCAGAGCTTTGGCTATTATCTTGCCAGCGGCATGTTCGCCTTTTAGATCATCTTCAACACTTGAATTCTCAGATATTATATTTCTGGCTAATACCATCACACCAGAATCAGTTGACCCCTTGGTACATTTAGCAACAGAGGGGATAAGGGTTTGGCTCATGTTATTCTTATTAACTTTTGCTTCCCTCTCAGAGACGGCAACATTTTCTTTCTCAAACGTCTGGACTTCTGGTATTTTTTTCTCATTTTTTGTAAAGTCTGCCAAGTTCCCAGAGGGGTTCTCTTCAGGGTCCGAAGAAAAGGATTTAGAGACTTGATAATCACAGAGAGATCTGTTACTGCTTCCCTCTTCCTGGCCGAAAGGGATATTCTCACTAAATTTGAGCTTGTTCTCTGTCTGATTGCTCGCTTTAACTTCAGCAGATTGGCTCCATGTATTTTGGAAACCTGCATCATGTAGAGCATGTTCATGAGCGCAATCAGACTGACATCTGACATCTTCATCACTTGAACTAAGGGTGAATACTTGGACTTGACTGAGGGGTTCGTCCTCAAGTGATTTCCCCAGCCGCCTGCAATCAGGTTGACTGGACGTGTGAGTGCTGGTGTCTTTTGAAGTGTGAGACTCTGCTAATGCCCCACCTGCATCATCTCCCCGGTATGAGCTGAGCTTATCAGTTTCAGTAAGTGGTGGCGGCTCTTCTTTCCCCAGATGTAGGAGGTGTCTCTCAGCAGAGATAAAACTGACTTTACAAAATCCTGTATGCACATTGTCAGTGTGTGCTGCAGTCACCTTTGTAAAAGGGGTGACAATTAAATTGGAGTGTTGTGGTTGCTCCTGAGGTTCATCATCTAGAACATCCCCAATTTCTGCTGGGCACATTTCTAACAAATCTTTCTTCAGGGTGTGTTTTGCTGATGGGAAGCCAATGTTTTTCTTAAATGTCCAAAGCTCAGGAAAGTCAAACCTCCTTTCCCCACTGTGGTTGTTTGTCAGTGTACAATCTGTCCTTGGCCTTTTTTGGGAGACTGGTGAAGTGAGCTCTCTCTCTGTTTGTAGACTGATGCCTTCATTTATGACTTTATCCATTTTCTTTTATCTAAAGAATAACAAAAATAGAAATAACTTGAGCATCAAAACGCCACACTGCTTAGATCAGTAAAAGCAAAAAGCAAACATGTCAAACATTGACAACACATCTATTCCACATTAGAAGATGACTTTTCAGACAGGAACACTGACTCAAACCAGTGATTGAAAACAAGCCCTCCTAAACATCAGTCTGCAATATCATCCACATGCACATCGGTATCCTACAAAAGGACATCAAGAACACAGCCAATCAAGAACTGTTGTGCATCAGTATCTAATGATACTTGGCTAGCTACAATGAAGAGACAACCTTTTCCAAAGCAAACATTTCACTTATCAAAATGGGGAAAGCATAGATGTTATGATGTTATCTATAACATCAAGAACTGCTCTGTACTATTTTAAGTTTACCAGCAGTTTAGTGTGTTAGTGAGCCAGTATGCAGAGCATCCAAAACAAAAATAATTCTGAAATAATTCAGCCATCATTAATTTGATATGTCAAAATAACTTCTGTGGAAAAGGCATATTAGCTGTATCTCAATTCGGGGTCATCATCCTTCTGAAGCAGCATTTGTAGACCAAATACATCATATTGTGACTAGGCTGTCCCAAATCAAAAGCTCCTCAAAATGAGGCAGACAAATGTGTCTTTAAACCTGTGAGCAACGGAGGCTCCACTGGGTGGATCCTTACATATCCCATGATTCATTGCGCTTCAGTGACAAACTGCTTATCAAAGAGGTAATGGTGGAAAAAAGCGAAGCAAAAACGTCAGAAGAATTATTTTTTTTTATGTACTCAAAGAAGTACTCAACCGAACAGCCAATTCGACACATTGAAAAATCTTTTCGACGTTTTTAATCAGCTGAAGAAAACTGGTGAATGTGAGCCGCTAAATAGAGACACAGCTATTGTCTTACACTCGTGCTTCTCATCCTCATGAAAATTTACAAAAAGTTAATGAAACACACAGGCATGTTTATAAATGGTCAAATACAAAAGACTGTATTTACTGTATGAACACTAAAGCCACTAGTATTGAAATATAAAGCACATAAATGATAAAATAATGACGTGACTGCATTCCAGTTTTCCCTCAGTGTAAAATAACAACGACAATACAATTCACAATCTCTTCTTTTAAACCAATTCTTACTGCTGTATGAACTGATTTGTGCCGCTAAGGTTACTATGACCAGCTTCAGCCTCCTTTAGCTTGCTAATGTTAGCAAGAAAAAACAAGTGCAGAAGTTAGCTGACTGCCAACATTAGCTTGTATTAGTACCTGTCATGCTGTTAAGCTAGTTAGCTAGCTAAAGCAAAAAGTGGCTGAATATCAATGACCTGCTCGTCAAGAGCAATGTTTTCATTCCCCTTGATTTACCCACTATTTATAACTCAAACCAATATGCCAAACTTACACTCTCAAGTTACTCACCAGGTGAATTAGTTGGTTAGCCTTTAAACCTGATGTAAAGCACAGCCAGGTAACCCGGGTTAGCGAGCATTATCTGGATAGTTTCCTGTGGCGCGAAAACCAGGTGACGAGGGCGGAAAGGATGCCTACATAGAGGTGGTCGAGTAAGATGAATCCTCCCGGTGTTTTAATCTATCGGGTACGAGCAGGACTTTGGGCTGTTTCTAGCTCAGGACGCCACAGATCACTTCAACGCGTAAATGTGTGTGAGATGTCATTCATCGCTGTCGTTTGATTTTGCTTTATTCTTGGCGACATTAACCCAAAACCAGAGAGAGAGAGAGAGAGAGAGAGAGAGAGAGAGAGAGAGAGAGAGAGAGTGACGCACCACTCTCTCTCTCACTCCCTCCTCCTCTCTCTCTCTCTCGGTATGTGTCTCCTCCTCCGTGCCCGGGCTCCAGTGTGTTCTCAGCCGCAGCATCGCACGGACCTGCTCCGCTCACTTTTTTTCTGTCGAGGCTCGACTTCTTCCCCCCCCATCCCACCACCCCGCATTAAAAACCAGACCAACCCCCCGCAGACTCTGAGCAAACACCCACCAGAGAGCGAGGGAACCGTGAAGGTGACAGAGGCTCGACACCGGAGCAGTTTGTAGTCGTCGCAGGTTTTTTGTGAGCAGACATCAGACCGGACTTCTCCCCGCTCCCTCCGAACCCTCTAAGGTAGGATGGATCATATGGAGAAGGAGGCATGCAGAGCAACACCCGGTGTCTCCTTCACTGAACTCCTTCTTTATTAAACTGTGTATGTTGGGGCATATACACCAGGCAACTTGGCTCGATAAGACAATAAGGGGTTTGGGGGGATATTAATGAGACCCAGGTTACAATAAGGACAAATAGCGTTCATCGATATAACCTCTGCAGCCGTGTGATCGATCCCTGTTGCTTGTTGCACGATGTGCACGCGAACTCGAGACTTATCGATATAAAGAAGATCGTGGTTTGTCTGGTCTGGACTTACTCTCACTGCCTACACGCACACACACACGCGCACGCACACACACACACACACACACACACACAAACACGACTTAGATTGATTTGATTTTCATCCGATTTCAGAGTAATGAGACAAATCAGCATCATCTGATTTATATAATGTAGATTTGATTTCAATCGATTTAGCTGGACTTTGCATTTGAGGGCTTTTGGTACAACATGATGTGGTGTGTGTGGTGTATCGTAGTTTGGCAAGGGTGTGTGCGTGTGTGTGTGTGTGTGTAAGAATGTATGTATGCAAGAAGGTGTGTCTCTCTTATCTCACATCCTCATCCTTACTGAGGCATGATGGCCATGTCTCATCCCCACCAGCACCACTGTGTGCCAACTCTCCTGTACACACACACACACACACACGCACCTATGCACACACACACACACACACACACACACACACACACACACGCACCTATGCACACACATACACACACACACACACACACACACACACACACACACACACACACACACACACACATAGCAGTTCCATAGAAAACGGGTACCATTATTACACAGAAATCCACCAGATTTACCAGAATAAAAGCCTTAAACTGCAGGCTTCCTGTCTGATGGTGCCTCTCTGGGCTGGGGCTCTGCCTGCCTCTCAAGGTCATCCCCTGTTGGCAAATGATGGTAAAGGGACAGTGTTATGTAATAGCTTATGGCCTGGCTCAGGGGCAAGTCTGCTGATTGTTACACGACTGTAAAATGACTCATCTGACAATATATATTAGCGTCATTTCCTTACTAAGATGTAACTTTAGCTATGTGTTCTTTTTTTAAATAATAATTCTACTGCTGTGACAGTGTCCCAGTGGACCCGGAGACAAAGGGCTATGACTCAGGTTTAGAGACAGCGTGCTGCAGAATGACCCAGGGTATCTTGTCCCAGACGCTATGTCCCTATTATGTCTTCAGCAAAAAAAATATTTATATTGACATTTGTTGATGGTGATCAGTTGTCTGTTTATTGTAGATGTGAGTAACCGGTGCAAAACACTGTCGTGCATAAAATTAAGCGCTAGCAGGGGGGTGGGGTGTGTTCAGTGTTGTGTGCTAATAGGAGTGTCATGCCTCTGCATCCGTGTCTGATCACACCATGATTTTTTTTTCTTTTTTTGCCTTTCCGTGCATTTATTCCTTTTTTTAATCACTTGATATCTCCTCTCCCTGGTGCACTCTCCTCCTGTTTGTATATTGTGTATACATTGAAAATGAAAGCTGGAGAATAGAAGAGGGATTTCACCATACACGTTCTTGGCGGTCAGGTGATGGCTGAGTGTGCTGAGTGCGGAGATTTTCTTCGGTTATCTAACATTTTAGGATTGTTTTTATTTTCTCACCCTCAGTTATTTGTTATAAAACCAGGCAAGGTTGATGGTAAACTGTGCAACAATTTGTCAACTCAACCACTTCAGACCTTGAATTGCTGCGCTCATATTTTGAATCATGGTTTGCGTCATTTGTCTTTTTGGCTTTTGTTAGTTGTTGTTAACAAAACTCAATGTACCTTAGGATTTGGAATCTCATAGTTATTATCAATCTTTTAACGCAGGTGTGATCACTCGGTCATGATTGGTCCAATATAGCCAGGTGTCCAGAAGATGTAAAAACAGGTGTATTGTGGTATTGTGGTAATATTAACAACATATAACTGACAGCAGCTTGCCCTAACTTCAGATATTAGTTTTGTGATTTGAATGTGTTATATTGTTAATTGTAGAATAAAACATTTGAAAAATAATCTGAGCTCAACAGGCTTCTCCCAGCCAATAGCAGGTTGGGTTAATGTAGTTGGTTATCCACTATCACTATACTATTCTATACCATACTATACTATACTATTAATTCAACCCTAGGAACAGATGATACCGTGAGAGGGCTCTTAGGAAGCTGTGAACAATTACACTGGAGATGATTTGACATGAGGATGAAAAGTATGGAAGAAAAATCAGAATCAACCACATACAGACACAAAATGAAGGTCTTTAAGTGTTCAAGAATGTGTTGGAAGATTACATTTTGAAATCGCTCCAACGTACCATGTTGCTACTTGCGTCACTTTAAAGATCGTGCAGCCTCAAGTTTTATAAAAGAGTGAGTTGAGGGGGTGGTATTAAAAGAAGTGTGATTTATTGAAGTGTTAGGTCACCTTTTGTACACCATAAATGAATCACTTAACATAGATGCTTATCCTAATGAGTTAGAATAATTATTTCATCTTATTATACAAGTTGTTTTTGGTGGTAAGGTCAATATACTGTATAATATCTCCAGCTGCACATTGATACAGGTCAGATCCAGATTCAGCTCTGCTGCATGTTGAATGAATGGAGGTAGACAGAGTGATAAATAACACCTGCATCATGAGGCAGTGTGAGCTATGTAAGAACATTTTGAACACATCAGAAGTGAAGGAACACTAAGTACCACATTAGAAGGTTGAAGCTTTCATCAAAAATGCATTCATCTTCTAGAGGTTGTCTGCAGTGTATGTGCGTGTGCCTGTGTGTATGGCAGCATCATACTGTATATGCCAGCAATTACTCATAATGTGCTCGGATGCCTTGAAATACTGCACTTAACCTCAAGTCTGAATGATTTCACACGAATACACAAAGACACGCAATATGTAGCAGACCGTCTCAACCACATGTTACACGCATGTGGTTGAGACTGGTTAAAAATGCAGTAGATCATGTAATACATGAACACATAACAAAACTTTACAATCATGCTGTATAGAAACACACACAAGCACTCACATGTACACACACTTGCCCCCCCCCCCCCCCCCCCCCCCACACACACACACATACACGCTTCCACAGTGACATAATGGCCAGGCTCTCACACATCTTGTGCTGACATCTCTCCAGGGACACATCTGTGTCCTGCTGCAGCTAACGTCTTCAAGCTCAGCCCATCTTGTCTGACAGCCTGTATTGTAACAGAAAAGTGTTAGCAGCTAGATGTCAGCGTGCACTGCCTCCTCAGCTTCACTGCAGTACTGAGAGGATGTTCCTCATCACTAAATACATAAAAAGAGAAGGGGTAGTTATGATGTGATATATCCTGAGAGTGTTGTTAAGTTGCTGCCAAATTGTTTTGCCAATATACTGTATTGTTTGCTTTTAATCACGAACAATTTCTATTTAGTAGACTCTGAATTGAGCAGTGTAAAAATAGGTCTGTTTATTATGAAACTGGCAGGATGAATGAATGGGAAACACTGAGACCCCCTTGCTGACTCCAAATCCTTTTGAATCTGTCACTGAATATATTTAAGTAGGTGGAGTTTTTGGTAGATCACTTCTTTTTGATGTAGGACAGTAATGAAATAGCTTTCGAGGAAAGATATGTTGCAAACCACTTCACATTTATTAGTGGGTAATAATAAATGGCCTGTATTTATATTGAGCTTTCTAGTCTTGATGACCACTCAATGCACTTTGCAGTCATTTGTTTTACCATTCACCCTCATATTTATACAGTTTTTTTTACAAACACTTCGATTCACACCAACCTATTCACACGTACATTCTTACAGCGCTTCTACACACAGCACTTTTTCTATAACACATCATTCACACTCTGACACGACAGGACCGATTATAGGGTTCAGCCCCCAAGGGAGCTCTATCGATTAATGGTTTTGGGTTGCATTATGGGAAATAATTAGCGCGGTCCAAAGGTCTGACACCCATAATAACTAAAAGTCAGGATTACTCAGTGTAATATTCATTATAGACTAAATCACCCGATTACTTCTTTAATGACTACAGATCTTTGACCCTCAGCCAAACAACTGTACGCTATCATCCCAGAAACCCAAATCCTTGAAGAACCAAAAATAAATTCTCATCCATTACAGCTGTAAAAACAAAGCTGCTATGAGAAGCATTTATGCAAGGCGTGTCAGTGTTTTGGTCCCTTCAATGAACTGTGCATCATCATTTTCACATAACACAAACATTTTCTCTGAATGATACGTGAGTCACACAGTCGTTTGTTTGTTTTGAAAGGTGAAAAAGCTGCTGATTGTGCTGATCCACTGCTACTCGGTGATTATAGCCCGAGCTGAAAATCTAACTTTTGTTAATTTTCACAATGAAACTGCAGTTGAAGGATCACAGTTACTAAATGAGAGAATTTGTTCAGACTCCTTTTCCTTTTCAGAAGCAGCTGAATGCGCAGAGGATGCTCTCTTGAAAAAAAAAATTCTGGACACTAGTGTGAGCTCATATTGAGAAACTTGTCTGTGTCACTGCCATGACAACCAGATAGAATACTACCCCCTCACATTCACAACATGTTACTAGATGCTCTGCCAGTCCAGTGTTTCAAACAGAAGGGTGAACAGGATGTTACCTTTATGTACCGTTAACTCTTAATGTGATATCCACAGTATTAGTTGTGACTGTCAGTTTTTGTAAGTAACTGAGACATTGTTGTTTACTTGTAGTTTGGGTTTCACAAAACAAAAAGAAGAGACACTAGATGAGGTAATCAAAAAATATCTTGACAACCAATGATGATGAGTAGTCGAGATGCTGGTGGAAAATGCAGCTTATCCCTTAGTAATTCATTACAGGTCTGCTTGAAGTGACATATTTGGGTGGACATGGTCAGCCTTGTCAGTGGCCTTCATGGTTTCAACCGATAGTGTGGGCATCCAGCCAGTGTGGGTTTATTATGGTCCAGAGGGGACAAGACTTTAGGAGCATGAGTTCTCTCCAAACTGAACTGCACAATAGAGCAAGAAATCAAAGTATTGGCATCAAGTAAGCTTGAGATCGTCAAGCAACAATGTCCCCCATTGTATATACACAGACTGTCCACTAGAGAACACATACAGATACATTTTTACTGTAACATGTCCTACTTTGTATCTTGGACACAGTTTAAAATATCTTAGGGATCCATTTCAGTATTGTGACTTCCGCCATGATGGTTATGTTTTCGTCAGCATATGTCAGTTTATTTGTTAGTTAGCAGGATTACGCAGACTACTTTCCCCATATCCATGAAATCTGGAACATGGCCAAAAGAAGAACCCATTCAATTTTGCTTCTGTGGTAGTCCCAGGGACTCTATTGATTGGGTTATAATGAGCAATATATTTGTTTTACCAACAGCTATTTAATTTCCAATAAGTTAATTTATTTGTGGTATCACCCTTTTGGCTCACGGTCAGTGAGGAGGCATGATCAGTCATTATATAACTTCCTCTGTGAACTTGGGTCATCCTCTGCCTGGTTGAAACCATTTTCCAAATTTGGAATTCAAGGCAACAAATTGTTGTTCCTACACTTGTGAAACATTTGAGAGAACCTTCAGTTTTGTCAATTTTGTCAAAGGTTATAAAGACCTTTGGAAAGAGCCAGTAATGTACAGTATTTATGCTAAAATAATCTAACCAGATGCTGACTGTAACTTCATATTTAATGTACAGACATTAGAGTGGTAGCAATTTTCTCATCTTACTTTCAGGAAGAGAGTATACAAGCTTATATTTCCTATAATGTTGAACTATGCATATTAAGTACCATACAGTTTAAACATAATATATTTTGCATATTTTAGGCATAGACTGTAAATAAAAACAGATATAGACTCCGGATCCAGAAAGTGAAGCAAATGCTGAAGTTATTGGAACCTGTATTCTCTCTAATGAACAGCATTGGCTCACTCCACTGATTGCAAAAACAAAATGACTTTAAGAGATTTTTTCCTATGGAGTTTATGATATAAATCACTAGCTTCAGTACTTCTTAATACAGTATTATGTTCATTTAGTAAATTATGGTCCCAATTAATGTAAAATACCATGTGATTGACTTATAGTTATTTGAATGTTATTTAATGTCTAGTGCCGTCCAATGGGAGCAGCCTGTTAATGGCATATCACAGAGCACAAAGTTTTTTCAATTGAACTATTGAAATCATTTTATATCGCCTTAGGATGAACATTCAGATGCAGAGGTCTGCTGAAGATAAACTATCAGAAGACTCTTCTATTCATTTTATAATGTATTTTTATTATTGACATGTGGTGATGGGACTATTTTCTAAACAATTTTTGGAAACAGTCGGACACAGCTCTGAGCTATGTTGTGACAACAATCAAATCCAAAGGACGATCAGCAGGCAAGCTATGATGCTGTGAAAAGCCCTTGTCCAGTAACAAGGTTGCTGTTTGGCAGTGAGCTTCAGAGTTTGATGTTTGAGTGTTTTTTAATGCACCACGGGGGGAATTTTTAAAATTTAAAAAGGGTATGCTCGCTGCTCGCAGGGTCATTCCCACACAACAATAATGTGATGCTAGCATCAAAGTTTGGTTCTGCAAAATATATGCACTACCTGTCTCAGGTGAATTCTAGGTGTCTTTGTTTTGAATTACATATATAATCAAAATAATAATCCAAAACAAAATGTACAGCACAATGCGAGTCTCAAAACGTCGGGCATGCTTTAGAAAGTGGTCATTTTAAAGAGATGGAGCTCTGCAGAATGGCAGGCCTCAGTATATTACTGCAGCACCTCTTGGATGTTTGCCTGAGTGTCCTCTCTGCACCCCGGCGCACACAGAGACAGATTGGCACCACACACACTCTTGCTGCCTCACACCTCCCTCTGTCCTTTAAAGCTAAAGAGGTCTAATAAAACCTCTTGGCAGACAGTAAGTGCAGAAATGTTCCGAATCTCCAACCATCTTTAGCAAATTATGATAATTAGGGGGGTGGTTAATGAACTAATCAGGTCCATAAAGTGGCAGCATCAGCAGCGAGTGTGCCGATACAAACAGCGCGACACAGAGGCAGCTGGGTACAAACATCTGCAGTGGAGAAATTAAGAGACATTAAGCACCAAAATGCACTTGAGTTTTTCTAAAAGGTCACAGCGGGCCCAAGTACTTTAAGATGTCTTTATTACCCTTTCCGAAATTCAGAGACATTCATTCGAGGTGAGATATTCACCATTTGAAATATATTTCGCTGAAGGCTACAACAGGAGCTTGCGAAAGGTTTTATTGGGAAAAAAATAACATTTTAATGATTGGGCGGAAAAATATAATTTATAATATTGACAAAAAAAAGGATAGTTTTTCCTCTTACTGGGCTGAAAACCTGTTTAAATTGCACAATGCCTTAGGCCATTTTGGCATGAAAATAAAAAAAATGCGGCTCCAAGGATGTTTTCTAGAGTAAGATGCAAAAGTTGTATGTTTTAAAATCAGACCCGATTAACCAAGAAGAAGAAACAAACAGGACTAATAGGACTTATCTCTAACTTGTGACAATATTCCCGTGCCTTATATTACAGTCCATTTGTAACAAACAGAGAGCAGGTAGTCCCAAATGCAGGAGCCACAGATTCAGGTGAAAAAAACCTGCAGGGTTCTTCATTGTAGGTAAAACACGAGGAAAAGGAACTTACCGCTAAAAAAGGATTCCCAAAAAAATTAAGATCAAAACTTGACATGCAATACTAGGGGAAGAGGAAAAGGCAGAAAAGTAAGATGACAAGACGAACTGGATATAAACAAAGGGAGGCATAGAGACGTTTATACACAAGGGAGGCAGGGTTAATTGAACACAGGGTTCCAGACATTACGATAAGGTACAGACGATCACACAGGCGGGAAACAGGACAAAGACACTAAATAAAGCTTAAGAAACACAAGCGACAAAACTTCAAAATAAAACAGGAAACAGAACTCAAAATGAACAACCAACATAAACACAAGAAGAATGTCATAATATATAAAATATCAAAAGGTGTCCAACCAAAAGTCCCAAAGCTCTTCGTCTTTAAAGAGCTCAGAGCCCAATGTCATGACACCGGCTTGTTTTTGCACTTCCACATTCCAGAAATCTGTTTTCACCCTTGATGAATAACTGTTTCAAATGCCCTCCAGACTGTTACTGTTGGTTCATATCAAGTACAGGCACTTGTTTGTGTTCTGTATTCAATGAAGGATACCTAACATTATTCATTTTGTGTGTGTCTGCATGTGTGTGTGTGTGTGTGTGTGTCCTGTGCCATCTCTTGTTTTTCCTTGCAGGCAAAATGGGGAAACAGAACAGCAAGTTGACCCCTGAAGTGATGGAGGACCTGGTGAAGAGCACAGAGTTTAATGAACACGAGCTGAAGCAGTGGTACAAGGGATTCCTGAAGGACTGTCCCACCGGCAGACTCAACCTGGATGAGTTCCAGCAGCTTTATGTCAAGGTGAAGCTCCGCAGACTCACTTTCAGGCTGGCATTAGGCTTGATGGATCACTCTTGTACACTTCAGCACACACTTTATGTGCTCGCCATAGGTGTTAGATAAAACACAGTTCATTAGACTTCATCAGAAAATAGCATGGAAACATTGCTGAACTAATAATACTTCTGCAAATCCAATCAGTGAAGTTCTTGATCAGATCTTTAGTGATACATTTTGTGTTTCCTGTACAACATTATGATGCTGGTTGAACATCCGGGTGTCATCAATGTTTGTTCACATATTGTTTTCTACATCTTGGGAACAATGTGCAACAGCAATTTAGTCTTTTTTCACTGTGCAAAATGCAACAATGGCAAGACAACAAGGTGAGAGAGCTTCTCAGTGTCCGGCACGTTCACGTTTACTCCCTAAATAACATCCTGTTGTTTACTTTAGTTTCTTGCCAACTCTTTGTCAAGTTTTTAAAGTCTAAAAAGTTCTGCCATTGTTGTCTCACTTGAAATATTGACTACATTGCTCCCACAATTTCTGGTGATACTATTAGTTTTGGCAATATGATCCGAATCTGTAAAATTTCAGAAGATTTACACAAATACAGAAGAAATTAACACAGAGTAAGGAGAGAATGCTGAGCATAAATTAGCCTTTATAGTGCAAGTTTCCCATGAGGACAGGCGGAAATCTTGCACTTGTAACCACAGAAGTAGTCATGATGGAGGTTGTTAAAAATTGCAGATACATGGGGTTCATTTACAAGCCATTTGTTAATGCCTAACAAAAGACCAACAATGCATTCTAAGTGGATTTCCACACAGTAGATATTAGCAGGGTTGGTTGAGGTCACATGAATGTATTCTGAATCACCACAAACACACCATTGAGGAAAAAGAACCTGCTAGATTTTAGCAGGCATTCTGCCACCTTTTCTATTCGCCCCTCCTGTATCTGGGCAGAAAACCAACAGAGAGGCCGATATCAGAGGCGCTCAGATGATTATCTTCTCTTGCTAATATGTAGCCTCTCATTACCTCTGAAAGAGCAGTGTAAATTTATGCAATGATTTATTCATTTTGCAAAAAGATGGGATGAACACATTCATAGAAACAATGATGATCCTCTAATGAAAGGGAAATGAGAATAAAATAGCAATGAGTGGCTTTAAATAAAACTCAAACGAATATTCAGTACTACTCAGAGCTGTTAGTAATACTACGATCTGATCATCATATCAAATTAATTAATTTAAAATTAATTAAAGAAGGTTTTGGATTAAAACAAGGGACATCTGATAGATCAGCTATGACCCATGGAAGTGTATTGATCTGTTAAATCTGAGCCATAGCACTGTCTATATATATATATGAATATATAATGATGTACTGTATGTCCCTATCTCGCAGTCACAGTTCGAAGGCAAGAGATCAATCTGTGTCATGTAAGAATTGGCATTAATCTTTTATCAGTGGTGCCAGGAAATTGCTCATAACCAGAGGGGGCTGCCTTACATAAGGCACACTTGGGCACTGGGGGTCATTGGTGTACTTCCTCCAAATGCCATTGATGCTATGCATCAGCGGCGACCAGAAAAGAAAAGAAAAAATAATCTTTGAAAATGTGTTTAGAGGTGACAGCCATGATATAAAGAAAAAAATATATATATGTACATATTTATATATATATATATATGAACAAAGCACATCTGTCACATTGGGGAATTCAATTGTCTTTTTGATCCAATTTGTCCCAATAAAACCTACAGAAAAGAATCAAAATCCTTATAAAAATCGATAAGAAAACAAAAAAACAGCCTGGACTCCTGGGAAATTAGAGAGAGATAACAGCTCTAATAGAGGGATACAGCCTTAAACCGGATCCGATGGAATATCTCCTACAATCTCTTTACAGCACAATATGACGGCATGCAAGCAACAGTGGCAGCTGCACAAAAGGGACAATACGGCTCACATATAGAGTCTTGTAGGCCTCTGGGTAAATCCTATTATTGATGCATCCTATTGTGTTTCTAAGCAACAGTGTATCAGTGATAGGGCTTTATTTAAATCCAGAGAGCTGATAAGTGGAAAAAATTGTCTGCAATGACCTCACATTAACGGGACAGATTGTTCCTGTGAAGAGTGACAGTGTGTGTGTGTGTGTGTGTATGTGTGTGTGTGTGTTTCAGTGTGGTAGGGGACTCATATGTTTGGTAGGAGGGTGAGGGAGACAGAACAGTGGGTATTTGCGTTGGTTGAGAGCGAGAAACAGAGAGGAGCAGAGATAGGAAAGTAAGAAGCAAAGTAATGTGTACATTATATTAGTCATTAGCTCCAATAGAGTCCAACAGAGAAATGTATGAGATGACTGTATGAGATGGCTAAGTTCAGTTTATTCCTTTGTACCGAGAGCTTTATTTTTCAAAACTCCCACCCTCGTCCCCCAACCGCTTTACCTCCACTCGGCTGACTGCCTGGAGTTAATGTATTTTTTGGGTTGGACACTGTTCTCGTGTTTTTTGTTTTTGTCCTTCTGTGCTCAGTCTGTCGCTATTTTAGTCCTGAGAGCCTTTGTGAAGGTAGTCATCTTTTAGGTTGTGAATAGGGAGAGAGTGAAAGGGGGAGAGTTAATAGGGAGAAGTATCAAAGAACAGGAAGAAGGGAGGGAAAGCAAGTGCAACATGTCGGCTGGAAATGAACAGTGTCCGTATCTGAGAGCTGTCTGTGATGTTCACATTTTATGCTGTGTTAGGGTTAGGGTAACAATACAGAAGTTTAGTTAAAGAGCCAAATATTAATTAAGTTCATTTTAGATTGTAAGAAAGGGGAGCAGCAATTTCATGCGTCACATTAGGCAGGTCATTGTGATATATGTGTTCAATAATTTAGTGTGGCCCTGGAAGGTTGTTTTAAAAACTGAAATGGCCCTTGGAAAGAAAAAGCTTCCACACCAAAGCGCTACACTCTCAATAAAAACCGAAGTGTTGTCGCCTTGTCTGTCTTTAGCTTCCCATAGAGGTGTGTAGCTATTCATAAATCCTGTCCAGGATCATAAAACTGACCCGCTGGGAGTTTTTCTTTCCCCAGTGGATTTACACTTTTAGTGGTGTTGCCAATGCCCGACAGTCGCATTAAAAAATGGAAGAGTGGCTTCCGTGACAATTCGCAGTCAAGCTCTTGCATAGCACGGAGTGTGAAATTTCTCATCCCTGACACGCCAACCGCTCTAGGAGCCATTTGTAACAGGATAACGGAAAACTCCCTGAAATGTTAAGGTGATAGATTTTGTCACTAGATGTTTTTCTCAAGCTTGATGCATGCAGAGACAGCAGCCACAGCTCGCAGATAAACATGAACACACACATTTAACAGTGATCAATGGATGTTCACAACATATTCTCTCCTTAACAACAAGCACAGTGGACCTGTGTTGTAGTGTGTCTACACACTAAATGTGTATGCTGGTTGACAGCAACGTGAAATGAACATCGATACTGCTGGTCTCCTGCCAGTTCTCTTCTTGTTGATGTTGTGATGAGGTAGCATTTACGTCAGGATAATGGACATCGTCATGGTTTCTGATGCACACAGCGACTCTGTCTCTTCTCATGTTACTGTGATTGTTTTACAGATGCATGGAAGTACAAGCGAAGAGAAAACATTTCACAAAATGTGTTTTATTTGGCCTTGGAGGTCATACAGTAGTTTGTATCATCATACAAAAGGTTGGAAAAAATATGAGAAAAATATGAACAAGTTTGTTGCTTTAACTAAGATGTGATATTGAGGGGGAGAGAAGAAGACCTTGGTGTAGATTGGAAGCATTGTTTTGTCTCTGGCCCACGTACACACACACACACACACACACACACACACACAGATGCTGACCTGAATATAGATGTATGGATGGATTCCGCTCTGTTGCATCTTGCTTGCAAAGCCTCAAGGATTTTACTGTTGACTGGAGAGTGTGTGGGCAACACTGCCCATTCAACAGCTCCTACTGTGAGTTTCACTTTTGCTTCCCTCTGCAGACAGACAGACTGAGCACAATGATAAGAAGGTGAATGGAGCGACAGACAGTCACTGACATCATCTGGCCATCAGCCTGTTACTGCAAGGAAACATATGTCGCCTGATCACAGGACACAGAAGAGACAGCGATGCAGTGTCAATTATACAGATACAAAATAACTTGGTGGTTATCTCTTGTGGCCAAACAAAAAATCTTTCCAAAATTTGTCTTTACTGTCAAATTGTTTGAAAGATATGAAAGTATGATGGTCCGTTAATCCAGCGACACGTATTCATACTCTATAGAGATATAAAGTACTTGTGATTGTGATTACTGATCTGAAAAATTGAATTTTGTACAATATTTAATACCATCCTGGCAATACGGTTTCACAAAATCTAAAAACTTCCCACTAGATTGTTGGGTAATGATTTGCCAAACCAGTTTATATTATTTATTGCTTATTTTATCCTACTTTTACCTATTTATTGGCAGGAACATAGGCCAGTTGATGGTGCAGGTACATTTTCCTGTGAATGCACATCACTGTGGGGGGGTGCACCGTACAGCCAGGATATACTGTACCTATAATGCCCTAACGATCTTGCGTAATATCAATTGTCTCTCCTGTTTCTATCACTATATGTGACTGTCTTCCTCTTTCCATTTTTCCTTTTTAATGCAGCACTCCTGTCTTCCATCTCTCTCTTTAGCCGCTTCCTTCTTCACCTCCCTTCCTCTTTGTCCAAATGGGCTGGTGCCTACACTAAAAATAACCTCCGTCATCTCAGAAGCTCTCATGCCATTATCTATCGCTGTCACAACACACTTAATCCACACACACACACACACACGCACACACACACAGAGCACTCCACATGATTCAACAAGATAAAACATTAAATGAGCGGCACAGCGATCAAACACACAAACAATCCTGACTCTATTTCAGTTAGAAGTCAATCAGATCCGAGCTCAGAGAATTAGAGTTGCACAAACAGTATTGAAAAACAAAATGACTCACTCATCATGATAACAAGTAGGTTACAGTTTGTTTAGAAAGCACAGCAGGGCGGGAATCTGACAGAGAATTAGCAGAAAGTAATTTTTTTATGTTTTATTTTTTCGTCTTTCAGAAACAGAAAACAACTGTTAACTCGTGAGATTGTCAGTGCAGATGAGAGACCCCTGAAATGAGCCGTGACAGAGAAAATGAATACAAAAAAAAAAATGCATGGTAGATTAGACCTCTTCAGCTGCTCTCTGGCCTCTTCACAGCATCAACCTCTGGACCTTGAAGTTTCTAATTCAATTATTCAGCTCAGAGTCTCACCGCTGTTGCCGAGGTGCAGGAGGAGGGGAGAGGAAGTTACAGTGCGCCTTTAGATGCACAGAGTAAGATAATAAGGCATATTCTGGGGGGAAATCACATTCAGATTAAGCTGTGTATAACCATTAGCCTTGTGAAGACAACATGCCACTGAGCTATTACTCTCACGGTGGAGGTTAAAATTCAGTGGTGCAGTGGGGGGATAGCGAGAACAACCTTCAACTGGTTAGCAAGGGTTCACGCCTCCGTCGCAACGAGCAACAGCCAATGAGAGAGGCTGAATCCCTTGAAGTGTGACCTGTGGCCTTCATGAGGAGGCAGACAAGTGAGGAGAGAAGTCGTTGTGTGTGCTTTACATTTGTGTCGTGTGTGAATGGAAGGGCTGTGACAAATGAATTATGTATTCATAGCTACATGGGCAAAAATCCTTCAGAATATGTGTAAACGTTTCTGTGCAGAACCTGGAAAAGCTGCATTTGTTGGTTTGTCGCTCAATGGTGTGGCCCTTCTCTTACCAGCAATAGCAATATAAGATGGAGGGCTGGAGATGGACATTATTAGATTAGGCGTCTGGCTTTCCCTTTCATCCTCTCCTCCTACTTATCTTTTATTTTCTTATTTTCTTACAATTTGTCATCATTCTCATTCAGCCACCAGCTTTTGCTTAGTGATACATCTCTATCTTTCTCTCGATCAAATATATTTGTTTCAAGTATGACCCACTATATTGACTGTAAAATATTTTGACATTTTTTAAAACATGCTAGATGTCGCTCCAATAAACCACTTCCTGGAGGAATTGTCTTGTTATGCAAGTCTTGAGTCTTTTCTCATCCGTCCCCACTGATTATGCCGTCCAATCCGAACTTTAATTATGGAGACAAATTTGAATGAAGGCGTAATTATTGGAAAGAGGTTATATTATGTATTGAATCAGCATGGAGACTTTTTTTACTTTTGTGATATTAAGATTATTTCAAGACTCATTTTTTCTCCACTGACAGCTGTGGCTGAAGGCCTGTTCATCAGGGTCTGTCTTTAGACTGTCCCATTGCTATGTCCCATTTTCGTGAAGTTGATTTTTCAGAGCTGCCTTTAGGGAATTTCTTCAAATTTGACATTACTTTATTTTGGGACCAAAAGATGAGCTAATTATCGTCCAAAGGTCAAGATCAAAACACATTTTTTGCTCCAACTTAAGAATTCATGGACTAATTACGCACAGACTTTCACACAAATATCTAATATGAAAAAATAATGAAGTGATGACATGTTATCCGCAAAGGTGACCTTTCTTTTGATACTGAATCAGTGACACTGATCAATCATGTCCACCTTGAAACTGTGGTGACTGTAGAGATCTGTGCTGCCGGGTTGAAAATACTTCTCTTCTGTAGAAATCCACTTTATCGGGGATTCTTATCACACTGATTTATATTAAAGGGCTCATGTTTCCGGTAAGCATGGTTTTAATTAGGTATTCAATGTTATAAAAAATATTTGGTTAAATGTCATGATTGACAGCTGAGAATGGCTCACGATTGGTCGATCACATGCATTGGTGGGACCTTGATACCGTGGCTCCACCATTAAATCACTACTGCACAGATTTGGGCTCCAACTACACAAGAAGGCAGCTTTATATTCTGGATAGTTTGGCTTCACATCTGGATAGTTGGAGGAGATGGATACACATGGTCCATCTTTATATTCAGTCTATGGTATGAACTAATGAACACAAAGCAGAACAAGAACAACAAAGCTAAATATAATCAAGACAAATTAATCCAATTGTTTATCCTGAGACATATTTTTTACAGGAAATAATGTACTGTAATCATATTTTTAAATAGAGGGAAAAAATTCCTTTTGGCCAACAAAAAATAAACATCATGCCAGTGGGGATCTGATCAGAGAAGCCTGTAAAACTGGTAGGAGGCAGAGTCAAACACAGGTTACAGATAAAAAACGTGAGTTTATTATACAAAAGTGGTCCCCCAAAATAAAAATATGTACAAAAAAAATAAAAAGTTAAATTTGTTTAACAGAACAAAACTCAACTCCTAGTAAATCAAAATGAACAGGGCGTGCACATGGCTGCAATGTGATGCTGTCCCCCGGAATGTCAAAACACCAACTGCTTTTAGCTTCTTCTATCAGCAGGAGCCGAACCAGACCACGCCTCTCCTGAAAACAGTCAAAACAATTTTTTATGTTAAATATGCCTTTACTCAGTGACGAAACTTTGATTTCAGAGGTGGGGGGGACACAAATATTTTTTATAAAACTCTTCAGTTCACTGTGTTTTCTAGTAGTTCTTCTAGTTTTCTGTTGCTACTTTTAAGTTTACTGTTCCCTTTTTTGGTTTGTCTGGTTGTAAAGCATGTAGCAAAACATTATCACCCAATTCTGTGTTTCACCTTGTTAGTCAACTTCACTCCATCTCAGTAGCACCAATTTTACACTTATTTTTGGAATATATGGTAAACAGACCTCATTTACATAGCACTACCCAGTGGTGGGCAGGTCAAACTGGCAGGAATATCACAGGTGGGGAGAAATTGAATAAAATGTCCATAATTCAGTGTAAGTAGTCAAGTGATCAAATTTATTTAAAATTAATGTAACACAGAACCACTGTCATTTTAGGCAGTTATAGTAGTTTCTCGTCTTGTTAAGCCTTACAGGATGATCGTGGCAATTAAGGTGTGAAAGGGTGTATATTTATAATAATAATAACAACAACTAGAACATTTCTAAAGAAATTGTCAGGGCCTGGTGGAGCCCACCAATCAGAGCAGAGCAGTCACCCGCAGCGGCTCCTGTGACATTTGACACCGCTGAGAGACAAACCACTGAAACCGAAGCATTTTTGGCCAAACTGTAGTTAGTTCCTATCATTGAACCGGCTTCACTGTGAGCATCCTGAGCTCTTCCTGAATGTCTGCATATATATTTTATGTGGCTAAAGTTAGGAAATGGGGTTTTTAGAGCGATTGATAGAAACTGGTACCTCTGCTTTCCTCCAGAAATTTTCGCGCCTTTTTTTAACAATACATTTTATTTATCAGCACTTTCAATAAAACTCAAATACACTTTACAAGATTACTGAGAGCTTTGTAATTGATGAGGAGGATCTTGAAGTGGACGTGCTGCTCTATTGGGAGCCAGTGAAGGTGTCGCAGGATGGTGTAACGCATTTCTTTGAGTAACTTACACTTTGACTTTGAAAGAAGTCTCTTATGTCCACTTTTCTTTTTTTAGACATCCTGGCTGCGCCTAATTACCAAACACACACACACCGATTCAAACGTTAATGTAAATGAAACCTCTGATATTACAATCCTTCCAGCTGACGTGGCCCAGGCAAAACAAACGCCCAACTTACAGCGGAAGATTAACACGGCCTCCTCCCCAACTGGCAGACCGGTGTGCGTCCTGGTGCTGTTTATAACCTGATGGAGTGACAGCGGGGACGGCCAATCACACAAGGAATGCAGAGCCAATGGAGGAGCTTGTGGGTAGTTCTAAACGAAAGCAAACTGGCTTCAGCTCGAGCGGCCGTTTCCGCTTGGTCCTAGTGCCTGAAGAGTCTCTGTTTACCATAGCGTAACATGGTTTCCGGACGGTGAAAACTGCAGGGGACCAGAACGGCCTTTTGAAAAAGCGCAGGGGACATGTCCCCTGTGTCCCCCCCCCAAATTACGTCCGTGCCTTTACTGACAATAGCCCCCTAGCTCACATTCTGCCACTTACTAAAAATAACTAACAAACAAACCCGGGATAGTCTGTGTCTAAAAGCTGTGAATTGAGGTGATGTAGTTGAAACAAAAGATTAACAAGCATAGTGAATTCTATTGTGGGCCCTAAAGTTGGAGGGACAAATTGTACCTTTAGAGCCATAGTGAGCACTTACCTAGAGCTGTGTGCCATCCATATATCAATACCAACATCAACCTCAGAGAAAAGAATGGATTTTCAGGCTGTTTAAGGTTCTGACCTCACAATTAACTGTTCATTCAACTGTGATTGTGATTGAACTGTGTTTTCCTCATGTAAAAGCAAACAGCATCCTTCTCTCTGGGACATGCTGAGATTGAGCACATGCACTGAAGCAATAATTAGTGTCATTAAATCTTGAATGAATCAATCGGCCATAGATACCGAGGTCAGTGTTCCCGGCTCCCACCTCAAGTAGGCACAGAAAATAACGAGACCAAAACAGGTTGATACTGAACATCAGAGCTGGAAAATGTATATTATTGTTTTCCTTCTACACAAAACTTAACATTCAATCATATTTGTTGGACAACATACAGTATACATCAAACCTCAGAGTGATAAGAACCTTAAATGACTGAAACCATCTTTGAGAAAAGGAAGTTTGGTTCATTTCCCATCCAGTGATTTGGGGAAGGTGGGGTTTATGACCTATAATGCAGCCAGCCACAAGATGGTAACAATTCGATAGTTCTTTCATCACTGACGGAGGAAATTATTACATTTAATATTAGGCATTGATTTAGCTTGATTACACGTATTGGATAAAGTAAGCGATTGAGTGTGTTTCTTGTGGTGTCTACATTGATAATGAAATGAAATGCATCAGGACCTGTCTGACTCAGCTCAGTAGATGGTATCCATCGTTTTTAGGATTTTTGTATCTTTAAAAATGTTTCGAATTTAGAAATGTTCCAGTCTACTGTGAGAGAGAGGGCAGCTATGGTGAAAAAGAAGAGTAGAGATAATGTTGTGCCAAAGAGAATCAGTTACCCCTCAGGCAAAGTCAAACTGTCAACGCCAGAGACTGGTCAAGGTGATTATACCTGAAAAGCAGAAAGCTAAATGTTGCTACAGTTCATCTTAATGTAATAAAACTACACAAGTCGCCGCCAATCACTGCGGTCAGCTGATAAAAACGCCAAACCCTTTTTAGTACAAATATACACAAAGTGGGTCACAGACTCGTCTGTTACCTGTGGGTCTCCATTCAATGATAGTAGAGCTAGCTCTATATCTGCCTGCACCTCAGGGTTAGAATAAACTCAGTAAAATTAGATCCTTGACTCTTATAAATGCACTCGGATATGAGGGAAATGATATGAGCCCTTTACACGTCTTGTGGGTGTCTTCGCTTGCTGTAAGTCAGATTGAAATAGCATAGAGGCAGCAGAGAGTACAAACACATGACTGTTTGCATGCAGATTCAAAAGTGTGATGGTTTTTTTTATATAACCAGCGCACAAACAAGCAAGCAGGTTTGTGCAGCTATCCTTATTAGGACTTTGGATTGACGTCCATTCATTGTGGACAGCCAAACCAAAATCTTATACCTAACCATAACCATGACCCACTCATGCCTAGACCGAACCTTACCAGAATTCCATCTGACCCCTAACCTTAACCAGGACCTCAGAAATCAAATGTTGCCTCATTAGAAGCTGGCTTTGGTCCCCATGAGGTCCACTGGTCCTGACAAGGTCTGTTTATGCTGAAAAAGGTCCTTTAAAAGGTAACAAAACAAGTACACACACAGAGACTTAGACATGATCGAGCAGCCTTCTTCTTTTTTTTTAAAAGGCAGCATCAAACTGCACCAGCTGTTGCAGATTTTCTTACTTTAGAGACATTCTGGACACACCATTGGCAAGTGAAGATGAAGTAAGCCCTCCCCCTCCCCCCCCCCCCCCCTTCTGTTTTTCTGCTGTGGATTGCGTCACAAGGAGCAGAGGGTAGTCCTCAGGTCTACCTGCCAAGCCCAGCAGCAAGTCACCCTCTTCTTCCTGCCCTGCATGGCTGCATTTCTGTATCTGATCAGCAGCTCTGTTGAAAAGGCAGAGGAATGACACCGGTGGAATGTGACAGACCTGACATCTTTCCTGTTTCGCCGATTTCAGTAGCAGCACTGATAGTTTCTTATATCAAATTTTGCTTTGTATTAGTCGGATGTATTAGCTTCCTTTGATTATTCTCACCGTTAATGCAAATTTATCCACACTCAATAGCACCATCTGCTGTTGTGTGCTAATCGACACTCCTTGTGCAGATTTGGCGCTGCCAGATGGGTGTTTTGTAACCACTGATAAACGGGGTTAGGGACAGGTCGGCTCCAAATTCCTCTTAAATCCTGAGCTGTCCAGGAAGCTGTGCTGATTGCTGGAAGGTGCTCACAAACAGTAATTATGGACGGCAGGACATCTTTCAGATAGTCAAAGCAAATATCAGTAAATATCCTTTTCGTTTGCGTGTGCTGTCATTTTTTAAGTGCCACCATTCTCCTCGCCTCCAACACTTGAACTAGAACTCGTTACACTCATCACCCCGTGGTTTATGATTCTATCAAGTGGCCCCTCTTTGTGAAAGCTTTTTGTCTCACTGACAACGGTCAGGTCTCTACGATTTCTTCCTCAGGGCTTAAGGCAATCATAAAGACCTTGGCCATAAACAAAGATCACATGGTTTCAATGGGGTCTGATTCCAGACAGATGTCCAACTCGTACTTCTCATTAAAGCATCTCTGATCATTTCGACTTACAGTCCACGGCCTAAGCCGTTGTTTGTCTAAAGTGATTTAATCATTATCAAATCTGAAGAGAATTTAAAGAGCAGCTTAAATCCAGACACACTCACTGACACACTGTGTCAGCCCAGGTCAGCGACACATCACCCCCCTCTCCCTTCAGATTGCTGCTCTGGTGTTCCTCCGTCTCTGCAACTGTTGAAACCAATGTGTTTCCACAATTTTTGATGCCTGAATTTTTACATCTGGCAGTCTCCTAGCATTCATAAACCTGTAGTCACATGTGTAATTCGGATTTTTACATCCATACTGGTGCAGAGTCAAAGTTGGGTCAGGTGGAGCTTCTCAGAGGACAAGTGGTGGGATCCAAGGTTTCCAAGGTGAAATGGAAAGCAGTGACACTGACTCCACTGCAGTTTCATCCTTTAAAATTGTCAGGATATGTGTGTATTCTTTGTTGACATAAATGTCCAATAATGTTCTAAGAAATTTTGTTCTCCCATATATAGAAGTGTAAAACAAAGTTCAGTGCTGCTGAAACAAACCTCTGTTGAGTGTTGATGCAGCAAAGAAAGATGGTCAATAATAATAATCTGGTTTCATGCTGAACCTGTTTGAGTAGTTTACATCCACAACAGGACTTGTTAAAGTTGGTTTCTCTCACTGGGAAGTTGGCGGATAACAAACTGTCGCCTACAACTCTTCAACTAAAACCTTATTATAGCTGCTCTGTCTTGCTCTCAAATCATTCATTCATTCATTCAAAACTAATCTACAAATAGCAAAGAATGATGCATTTTTGATGGGCGGCCATAATTGTTGTGGCATATTGTCTTTCCTGTGACCGTGATGATTTTAGTATCAAGCAGAAGAGCAGGACATATGATTGAGTTGTTTGTAACTCAATACAACTGACCCAGCTACAGTCAGAGGAAAAGTCACCTGGCAAAAAGGAATCATGAGAATCAGGAGTGGATGCAAAATGCATTGAGTTGGGTTGTAAACTGCAGGAGCTTACATGGCCAGCAGGCAAGAGACAACTATCTGTCCACTGGTTTATTACACAATTTACTGTCATGGGGGTTTTCACTGTCCTTATATTTACTGCAGCCATCCTTCTTTTCTGCTACATTTTCTTGTATTATTACCAGTGTGTGTTGTGTGTGTGTGTGTGTGTGTGTGTGTGTGTGTGTGTGTGTGTGTGTGTGTGTGTGTGTGTGTGTGTGTGTGTGTGTGTGTCCATACCCTCCCTACACGAAAGACACAATCACAAAAATGGTAGCGAGCATTGGGTGGAAGGTCAGCATGTTGACAGGCATCGTGACTGGTGCGATCCTATGTAAGATGCTCCCTCCTGCAGAATTAGAGGTCAATCACACCCCATCTCTCCAAGCAACTGGACACTGAAGAACCTTGTGATTTTCGATGTCAGAATTTAGGTAAATCTGTGAGTCAGTCATGGGCAGAAGCAAATTTGCCTCACCCTATTCTATGTAGAAATGAACGGGAAGAGCATTTCAGACAGAGATAGTGTTTTTAAATCGAGGAAGGGAGAAACTTCCTGAAGGTACTGAATTACTGTGACTGGTTCAGGTGGTTTATAGATAACAGGCTCACAGAGCTCCTGGCTGGTGTACACATTTAAATACATGGATTCAAACCATTTAACCATTTATTGAGGTTTCAGATGGTAGCTAGATGGAGGAATGGATGGATGCATGATTTTTCTGGATAATAAGCATACATTTTTTCATCATCGTGCATTCAATTCCTAAACAAAGTGATACATTAAATCAAATATACATAAAGTTGCTTACATAGGATATGCATACACCAAGTCAACAAAGCATAAACATCAAGTGAGTTAGGATGCATAATAAACGTCCACAATACAAAGGATAGAAGTTAAATTCTCAAACAATTGGCATAATAAACTGAGACGAATTTACTGGTGCATGGCTGCATGGTCTCAACCAGAGGGATTCAGCTGGATACACCCAGACCTTAAATAACCTCACCTTCAAAACTCCTCCCCTGTGCACAGACAAGTAAATCCCTCCTCCATCCCTGACCTCACATTCTGGATGGCCCAAAAATGTAAAAGATCCCATAGAGAGGCAAGTTAAAGATTTAGAAACCCTGAAAGGCTACTGCAATAGAAGAAAGGGGGAAACAGTAGAACAAACATAGGGTTTGATTTCATCTATGAAAAACTTCCACATGTTTTTGAGATAAGAAGATGACGTGTTTGTGTGTAGTTATTGTCGGAAAAATATTTACCGCTGATTTGTTCCGTTTTGGTGATACTGAAATCACAGGAGGTTTCGATCGACAGCAGGATGATTAGAAAAATGCACTTTTCAGAGCACCATGGAAGGCGTGCGCGTGTGTGTGTGTGTGTTTGTGTGTGTAGACCCTGGAGGTTTGGAAGCAGTAGCAGCTACAACAGTGCACTGGCTGAGTCTCTGTAGCTGCCTGGCATGTCACTGAGGGTTTATGTAACAGCACATACAGGCTGCGTCTCTCTCACGCAGAGGCACACACACAGACACACTCTCAGTAAATACCCCGGCGATGGATTATGCATGTATTCCTCTCTCTCCCCCTCTCAAACCCATTGAATTCTGCTTGGTGAAGTAGAATCTTAGCGGGGCTTTGATGGAGCAATGTAAACAGCCATATGCAGAGACAGCCAGTCCTGTCAAGACATGTCCTGCGTTTGTGTTTCTCCAAATAGGCGGGACTGCATCTGACAATGTTAGCAAAGAGATGCATGAAACATAAGGCATTATTTACACAGCCCTCTGGTGCCACACTGGAGCGACGGAAACCATACGAATCGAGTCAAAGCCAAAGCCTTGTTTTTCGCTTGTAAAAAGGAAAATACAGACCTCGAGTGCTTTGAAGGGCAAATTACAGTCTGAGACTGACCTCTAAACCCGTGCTTGTATGCCGGGGAGATGAATAGCCATGGGCGAAGCTGCTACATATTGATAACAACAGAGGCGGTGCAGAGTATCTTGTAGAAGCCTTAAGCGAGGAGATATGACCTCGTGGGCTTCAGGAAAGTGGAGAGAAAAGATAGGACCATAAATTATTATGAGAAGTCCAACTCAGATCTGATACTCTAATAATTCTATATTCTGAGGTTCCTGTCTTGGTGGCCACTTAGCAGTTCACAGCAAAGGATTATTTTTCCTGTGGCACTCGACTTGCAGGTTATTGTAACATTTAATCATTGGGCAAAACCATATAAAACAATCTACATTTCTCAGGTAGAGGGAAGCCGAGAACAAATGAGCTCTGATGCTCCCAAAAGTGTGCATTGTGTGTTTGTGTGCCTATGTGTGTGTGTACTGTTGTGTTTACAGCCTGAGTCTCTGGAAGCAGGAGGTGCATATGACAGAGTGGGGCATTGTTATGGCATTGGTCCAGTGCAGGTATTATGGGACATTGAGTGCATGACTGATCACTCTAAAAGCCATCTTCTGGGAGATAGTGCGGACGGGGGAAAGGTTTTTTTTCAGCAGGTCTGCAGCTCGTCAGCTTTCCTGTCTCCTGGCTCTGTCGAGCTTGATTGATGACACATAAAATGCACAGAGGATAGCATTCAGTGATAAGTTTAGTATTTCATGTTTTATACAACTTATATATCCTCAAAAAGGGGACCAAAGCAACCAGGTGGCTTGCTGCACCAAACTAAAAAGTCTAAGTTCCCATTGTATAAAGACGGTTTCTGTCATTTTAGTTAGTTCTTATCACACTGATGTATATCTGGGTGAGCCTTTTTTCCAGTAAGTTAATTAGTTATTTTTCGTTATAAAAGCGGGATAAATCTTAATTGACAGTTGCACCTGACTTACGATTGGTTAAGCATGGGTATCAGCAGGACCTCCTGACTCTGCCTCCAAATACACAATATGGTAGCATTTGTATTCCGCATATTTTGGCTTCATTTTTGGATAGTTGGAGAGAATGGTGATGCATTGTCCATCTTTATATACAGTCTAAGCTAAAGTTAGTTTTTTTTTATTTGTCTTTTGAAAGATACATTTGCTGCTTATTCTTTTTTTTATACACTATATCTTTCTGCTTCTAGTAGTTAGAGAATCTCACTTCAATGTGTGACTGACAGCTCGAAGTGTCCCATGGGTGCAGGAGGCAGGTGTAGGGGGGCTTGCTGTGTCGTCTAGCTCTCAGTCAGACTCACCCCAGCTCCTCCAAATATGGTGACTTCGGCTTTCAACAAAACAAGACGATGCTGTGCTGACCTAAGAATCAAACTGGAGGCTGCCAAACGGCTTCTCACAAACCAATGGATGACCTAACAGGGGGTTGCCACTTGGTTTGAGCCACCTAGTACTTGATACGCATTACTTGGGGCTGAAATGTTATGGATTACTATTTTAATGATGTAATAATGGAATGAAATGATGATTGATAGAGAACATTCTGCGTCAGTGCCATTATGTTATTAAGACTTTATCTTGAGAAATGCTGTCTTCACCTTGGACACAGAAAATATTGAAAACTCTTTTCTCCAGGGCTTTTATCATCATATTTTGCTTCTTTGCTACTTCCTCCACAGACAGATTTTGCTTAATTATCACATGTATAGTTAAAGTTTTCAAATGGTACTAAGCTTAGAAATTAGCTTGGATGTGGACTTCAAGTGTTTTGGCTACAGATTAAATCTGTACTTAAACCACTTGGCTCGGTGAAGTAGAGACAATAGCACTTAAGAAAGTAAATAATGAGTTAATTAAATGATCAAATTAACTATCAAATAAACTAAATGTGAAAAGTAATTACTACTTTATGGTCCCAGGTGGTTAAAAAACTCACTGTTACTGTTTTATCACAGCAAGATGCCTTCATACTACATGTACCAGAATGCTGCAGAAGCAGAAAGACATACATATCACTTGCTCTAAACTGTTTCAGATCACTTCCAATCATAAAGGCTTACATTTACATCTTTTTTGAAATTATTTTGTGGGTCCTCCGATAACAGTAATCCAGTTAAATGTAGCTCCTACTCTACAGAATTGCATAAAGTAAATAAATCTTTATTGCATTTATATCCTAACCCTCATGCCAGCTCATCACTGGAAGCTTTTTAAGCTGCAAGAAGTCTGTCCAGCTTAACTGTTATCTGAGGACCTGGCAGCACACGCCGGCCAACTACACACAAATCTTGACCCGACGCTGCCGTTACCCAACTCCGAAGTTATTCTCATTCGTTTGTCGCTTGTATCTGACGAGCTTCTCATTTGAGGATTCCTGTTCCACTATTTCACTCCCACTGCCTTTCTTGCTCTCTTTCTTTTCCATTTATTCCGTCCTCTTTTTTCTGTCCTCCCTTTTTTTTTCTCCCTCCCCTCTCTCTGGCTCCCCCTCTCCCAGTTGGTGGATCGGTACCAGGTGCCAGCTTGCAGGCCGATAATGAAAGCTTTAATGTTCCATTTAATGGCATCATGTTTTTCGGGTTGTATTCGGATGCTGGGGATACAGACACGCACACAAATACACACATGAACACAGCAGCGTTAGCTTTCATTCTGCCAGCTGTGCCCGTCCGCCTGGTTCTACCATGAGTGGCCCAGAAACGATCTGGTGCTGATGCTGTTCTTTGATGGCCGACTCCAAACAGCCATATCAAACAGCCGTAACAGCAAACAGGGGCCAAATCAGAGGAGGGATAAGACTTGATGGAAATGTTAACGACCTAATATCTGTAGCTGTGAAGCGGGGAACCAGAAGCTTCACGTCGTGCCTGGGTCATATTTGTTGTTGAATGGTAATCGTGTGCCATCTAGTGAAGGTTTTGTTATTCCTCCTCGATGGGTGATGGATGTTTCATCTATATCTGTGACATCTGACGATGCGTGTACGTGTGACAGATGGGAAAGATGAAGCAATAAAACTCAGATGGGGAAATTTCACAGTCTCATCACCCTGCCCTACTTTCTTTCTTGCTCTCTTTCGTTCTTCTCTCTGTTTCACCATAACACAGTGTTTCACAACTTGCCAGATTGTCAAAAAGCCACAGTAGCTTACTCTCCAGCCCTCCCTCCCTTACCTTAAACATCCCACCCACGTCGCTTCCCCGACACTTTCCCTTCTTCCTTCCGCTCCTGAACTCTTCCTTCCCACGGCATCTCGTCCGTCCTCGTTCCCCTTCCGGTTCCCCCCCGGCCCAGGCAGACGAGCCGTGGCAGGGCCATACGAGGGAAGGAGCCAGCGCTCACGGAAAGGAAGCCACATTGCATTCGCGCGGAAAGCGTCGAGGCGGCATCCTGTTCATCGGGGCAGATTCGCTACAGCCCCCCTGACCCGAGGGGGGTTCTTTCCTTAAATTAGTTTGGCTTCTCCAGAGCAGAATGGTAGATCAGGAACGACGTTGGGAGGAACAGTGCTCCATTGCTGTCACGCTCCCTCTTCAACTTTGTCATTTGTATTTTAGTCAGCTGTTCCATCTTTTCCTTCCTGCCCTCACTTTTCTTCCTCCTAATCTATTCACATCCCTCCATTCCCAAGACGATTCTTGGTTTTGACTTCCCCACTTTCGTGTTGCACTCTTGCTTGGTCAGCAGAGAGCCTGTCTTTTTTGCACATGGGCAAGGACAAGATGTAGAACAGCCTTGTAGCCTAAAACCAAACTACACGTGCCTCTGCATAGTGAATGGGAGTGTGGCAGATGTTTTAAAAGCTGTGGCCCCTTTTTGTGATTAAAGCTGCTATCATTTACATTTTTCTTATAATACTGTATCAAATGACTATGAGTAATGTATAAGTGTTTGCTCATAGTGACGAACCCACATATAATAACCCCCTGACTCTGCAGTCTCCCTCGGCTTTAAAGAGGTGTTTAGTGTCTTAAAATTCATGGTTTTGGTTTAAAGGACCAAATCTTCATTTCTGATTTACTCTCATTGTCATTTGGGCAGTGGGAAAGCTTTAACACCCCACTGTATGCTACCTACCAGCGTCAAACGGTCACGTTAGCTATTAGCTTCAAAAGATAACATAGTTGTTTCCCTCTGGAGGTGGTGGTAACACAAGTAGAGCTAAAAGCAGAGAGAATATAGTACCTAAGATGCAGTTAATCACTGAACTCCGGAAAAACTCCTGAAATTATCCAGAGAGGCTGCATGTGGGAAAAAGAAAACAAATGTCAAATGTCAAATGTCAAATCAGTTGTTGCGGACATTTTCTAGCGTTCCCCCTGCCAGGCTGCTAGTAAAAACCCTCTAGAGTCTCCCGAGGATTCACCAAGAGCGAGTGGGCACGTTGAATACAAATATCTGTAGAAAACACAGACGAAGATGTCAACTTATTAACACAATGTGTTCCGAGAGGATTTGGTGTTAACAGTATATATTTTACAAAAAATAAAAAACTAAAACATTCCTGCATGATGCTCAACCCCTCAACTGAATTCATCTGACCAGACATTCTCATGTTGCTTTCCTCATATGTGAAAGGCAAACTCGGGACAAAGTTAATGTCTGAAAACACAAATCTAAATTTGGACTTATGTTGCTCTTTGTCCACTTAATTTGTAGTAAAGCATCACTTTGTCAACACATTAGCCCTTATCAGCTGATAAAAATGTGTCAGTGTTGAGTTGGCTGTGTGTTTCCACTGCCCTCTAGTGGCCCAAAAAGCAGATAACGCATCACAAAGATGTACAATAGTAGAAGTTCCATGAACTGGTCAATCCAAGCACAATGTGAGATCAAAAGATTGGTCAACAGTCATCGATGACCACACTTAAAACTTTAAGGGCCTTGTAAAAGATGACCTCACTTTGAAAATGCGGTCATCCTCGGCTGCTTCTCTGTCTTTTAGTTCTGTAAATGTCTCTAGGAGCAGGATCCCTTGACATTTGATGGCTGATCAAATATTAAAATGGAGAAGCAGCTTTATTGCCTCTAAGTTGATTATCTTTGCTTGAGCAAAGTCGTGCTCGTACTATTTACTGAAAATGAGAAAACAAAGCCAAATAGGTAACATGGATGTCCAGAGCTTCTGGGTTTTTTCTTTTGTGATTCCTCTCTGAGTTATTTCTGTCAATCAGCAACAAAACTGCTTAAAATAAACTACAAGATGTCCCTTCGAATAATAAATTAGGAGAAAATCAGCTTCTGTTTGCTCCATTTCCTTGATGAAGCTCAGCTTAGATTTCCCATCGGCTCTGAGGGTTTTTATCGGGGAGGTCAAGTGAAAGGTCACATTTAATGAATCACTCGGCTTCTCGCGGCCGCCCACAGGGTTCATCGTCTACAGTGGATGATGAGTCGAGCTGGGGCTCAGCGGCCATCCACAGAGTTACTGCGTTAACATCTGACCTTCTGTGCATGTTTTGCGGGATGTGCGCAGCAGAGCTTTAAGTTTTAAGTACTAAGCTGATCCAAAGCAGTGACTGAGTCATTTAGGACATTGTGGACAGAAACAGAACATGTCTCTTTCTCCCTGTGACATTTCTGACTGTTGTTACATTGTTTTTGATTGTAGTCTCTTACCTATTTAGGAGTGAAGCTGCTCTACTGGACTGTATCCTGAATAAATATATCAATCTTGTGATCCTGACTTGAATTTATAATGAATTGAACAAGACTGAACAAAATCCTACTTGGTAGAAGCTGTCAAGAAACTGTGGTGATTTAAGATAAAAGCAATCTCAACATTCTGACATGCTTATAATGGATGCTAATGCTAACGTAATGTTTCCAGGTATAATGCTTAGTGTTAGCATGTTAATATTAGCTAGTTAGCCGTAAACACCATGTGTAGCTAAGGGCTGATATTCAAGTCACTTTGCAGGTATTTTAGCCTAAATTGAAGTATTAGACAAATCCGTTTTCTGACCTAATGACGGCACTGGATAAAATTAAGTCATTGCAATTCATCTGAGTGAAATTTGATGAGTTGAATTAAATTTGAACTCAGGGAAATTATGGGCTTATAAGATCCAGAGGAATCCATTAAAGTCCTAAAGTGGAAAAACAAATACCACTTTGGGTTTGTGCTGAAACACAGCAGACTATTGTTGGGTGAGGTTGTGTGAGAGAGAGACGGTGCCTGTGTCTGGAGGATTCATATTGAAGTCACATGTGTCAGGACACATTCAGTGTGTGAGAGTTTCTCCCCCAGCTGCAGCGGGGGGTTTGTGTCAGCGACCCTGACCTTCCTGTGAAGGGGCCTCAGGGAAAACACAGCTTCCCTCCAGGGATCAATAAAGAGCACCGTGTAATTGTTGCCTGTTTTTCGAATTTCATAAGCAGGGTTTGAAGTGACAGGTTATCCCAGGGTTACCAGCTATGAGTCAAATTTGCAAGACATTTAGTTTTAAGCCATCAGATAGGGTGGATGGTTGCGTAACCACTCACAAGCACTGGAGGAGGAGGAAATTAAAGTGAATGACCGCAGGTAGTGGTCGTCCACCTGTTTCTATGCCTCAGAAACAACCGAGGCATTCTTTTTTCTGGTTGACTTCCTGTCTTCTCCATCCATCCGTCTGTCAGTCCCATTCTTGTGGACATGATATCTCAAGAACGCCTTCAAATTTGATACAAATGTTAATTTGGACTCAAGGACGAAGGAATTTGATTTTGGTGTTTTGCCCTGTAAAAGCAATATTTCAGGAAAATCTCCAGAAAATCCATTCAAATTTAATACAATCGTTCACTTAGACTCACAGATGAAGTGATTATTTTTTGGTGTCTAAGGTCAAGGTCATGCGACTAATTAAACCTTAAGAACTCCTTGAGAGGATCCTTTCAAACTTTTTACTTAAACTCTCAGATTAACTGAACAGCTGTCACTTGGACTCAAAGTTGAATAATTAATTTTCAAATGTCAAAGTGACATTTGAAAATCCGAATGAGTCAGACAAAAAATTAATGTAGATTGAAACAGGACTTCTTGAATCAAACTTATTAAACGAGTAAGTTTAGAGGCAGCTACTCACAAATAACTACACTTTATGAAAGTGACATTTTTACATATTTTTAACAAATCATTTTATGTGTACAAAAGGGATCGTGTGAACAAAACTCGACTTATCTTTCTTCCTTCTGTTTTATCATTCCAGTTCTTCCCTTACGGTGACGCATCCAAGTTCGCCCAGCACGCCTTCAGGACCTTCGACAAGAATGGCGACGGCACCATCGACTTCAGAGAGTTCATCTGTGCGCTGTCCATCACATCGCGAGGCAGCTTCGAGCAGAAGCTCAACTGGGCCTTCAACATGTACGACCTGGACGGAGACGGCAAGATCACACGCGTGGAGATGCTGGAGATCATCGAGGTAACAACGGCAAAGAATACTTCACTAAACAAGCTGTAACATAAATACTGTATTGATTTCAGAAAACACTCTATTTTACATCTCTGTGTGGAAGAGCATTCAATTGGATTCATTCGTTTTGTTATAATTTCAGTTTATAGTAGAAATCTGTGGAAAGCATCAATTATTTATTGTGTTGATATTTCAAGTATGAATTGGTGACAATTACACATTTATTGACCATACTTCTAACATTTATGTCATGCAGTACTTTCTTAGCTGAGTCACAAAAATACAGCACCTTTTTTTTATGTTTTTAGTTAAAGGTTAAACAGCAGAGGTCTGAGCCTGCAGGGCAATGACAGGAGACTAATTATTCATAAACCCAGATTATATTAAACAAGAGGCAGAAGTGCCTGATTTAGAACAGACTCAGCCTGAATGATCACGTTGCTCGGGGGGGGCTGCTCGGGGGGGGGGGGGGGGATCCCTGTTCCTGACTGTAGGGGTTCATGCCAATTCCCTCCATTCCTCAGGTGAACTGGATCCAGTTCAGACAGATGTAAGTGAGTCAGAGAGTTGACTTGTTTTGCAACAGTAAAAATTATATGTCTACAGCTTCAATTCTGTTCACTCACAGCAACACTTAAAATCACTGTGTTTTTAATAGAAAGTATGTAAATTCCATTTCTCAAAAATATTTGAATAACAAAATGATTTTAGATTATTTAGTAATCAGAGAGAATATTTGTCCATGTAGATGGATACAATTTATCATTTTGAATAAGCAGTGAAGCCCCAAAGTCGTTTCCTGCTACAACTGAATACAACTTTACTTTTAGTCTCATGAGATAATTTACATTGCTTCCATTATACAGTAGATATAATCCAGATAAAATGAGAATATACAAGAAAAGAGTAATCAAAAGTGCAGACTGTAGTTTCTTTGCACTCTTAATATGATGGAAACAGACTCTTTATCTGTACAAGACTTAACTCTTAAGAACAGGTAACACCATCAGACAGATGTTAGAGCTGTGCTGTGTCTTCCGAGAAAAGGAGACACCTCATTACACTGAAATTACTCTTGATTCCTTTTTCCTCACATTTCTCAGGAAAACGCACAAGTGAAGAGACTTGTGATGTGCCCCACCCCTTTTTAAAAAATCCTCTGTCCTCTGTCTCCCCCTGCAGGCGATCTATAAGATGGTGGGCACGGTGATCATGATGAAAATGAACGAGGACGGCCTGACGCCCCAGCAGAGGGTGGACAAGATCTTCTCCAAGATGGATAAGAACAACGACGACCAGATCTCACTGGACGAGTTCAAAGAGGCGGCCAAGAGCGACCCGTCCATTGTACTACTGCTGCAGTGCGACCTTCAGAAATAGGCTGTGAGGGGCGAGCGGGCTGCTCCGCCATCCGCCACGGACTGCACAGAAAGAATTTCATGTTCCATTCAGTTTGCAGCTATTTCCACTGAAAAAAAATTATATGCTTGGACTACCTTTCAACGGATCTGCTTCTTGTGTTTGAAACACTCGTGTGCATGAGAATGTTATTTGCTATAAAAAAGATCTACACACAACATACAAGAGTGTGCGGGGTGAAAGGGTGCGGGGTGCACAGTTACACCACAGACAGATACACCAACAGAGCACGCACACACAAACACACACACACACACAATCTTTCACGACACCTCGCACAAATAATATATATAGATATATATAAATATGGATATATATTTAAGTTATTTAAAGATCAACTGCCAAAATGTGAAGTGTGCAAAGTATTTTCCATACAGTTTCATTTTACTGGAGCTTGCGCATCCGTGATGTGCTTCGTTGAATTTACCGCTACTCTATTTATTGTTCCGAGTTTACTGACGCTAGCTGTACGTGTTTCATAATACCAAGTATTGTCAACCGATCCAAATTCCTATGATAATGTATCTGCCTCCAATGAGACAACACTCTATCCATCGTCTCCGACATTAGCTCTAGGGGAGATGGATTAACGTTCGTCCAACTTTTCCTTCTAAAACATGCTTGTGCTGTCGGTAAGAAAAAAAAAATTCCAAAAAGTGTAACTGTAGTTAATTTGCATGCCTTTAGGTTCTGCCTTAAAAAAATATCTCCTCATTCTGTATCCTGTAATCGAAGACAGAAGGCCTTATCAAAGCAGCGCGGCAACATATAGGGAGTGTAAGAAAAAAACACACGTTTTAACCGGATAGGGAGGGCGGGGGGGTAAAATAAATCCAACCAGTATCGTCATATGGGATGTAACCTTTGTGATCTGTCGAGACGTTTTTTGCTTTAACTGTGGGAGCATGTTCCCTTGTAGATTTAGCTGTGGTATATGTTGCTAAGAACTAAACCCCTGTCCCTGCGTTACAAAAACACTGTCATTGCAAATTAGACGCTGAATGTGGAGGAATCAGTATCGGAGACGAAAGAGAAACTTTTCAAAAAGAGCTAATTTGATGCATCAGACTGGAGGCTCATGAGATCCAAGCATTGAAATCGGGATCCCCTGGAGAGTGACCGAGGCTTCTCTTACAGCCGCGGTCACATTCAATTAGAAAAGAAGTACAAGTGTTCATCTGTAGTTGGAGAGCATTTTTATCAAACTTAGTTCTATGTCCCCCGTCACATCCACTTTGTTTCTTTTTGTGGAGAAGCCTGCAGGTTTGCATATCAATATGATGAATCTTTGTTCCACTCTGAGAGAAGAGCAGCCAGTGCGGCATTTTTTTCCACCTTTATCGTTTTGTCTTTTTTCAGTGGAAGTGCACGAAAGTAGTGAGAGGAGCAGTGAATGGCGTTTCATTAGAATACACTGTAGCTACTAGAGGACGGCCCTTACTGTAAAGCCATGTGTTTAGTAGGTTGAACTATCCGCCCCCCCTCTCCTCTTCCTCCTCCTCCACTTACCCCCCCCCCGACCTTTCTTCAAGTATTTCTCTCAATCAGTCGATCTTTTTGTACTTTTTTACTCCCGTCGCTCACACATTGTACATGACCTGACGGAGGCTTAACGTGGGGAAGTTCAGCGAGGAGTGGAACCTCCCTAGAAAGGATTCAGAAATGACCTCTGAACCCCCCCCCTCCCCCCTCACACACACACACACACACTCTCCAAACCTGCATATTGCAATCGGTGTTCGAAGAGCTAAAGGAGATAGGAAGTGTCGTCATAAGACAGCGTTGCAATAAAGACCCCAGCAAACCACTCCATCGTCTTCTCTCCCAGCAGTGTGGCTTGTCTCCTGTCAACTTTGTATTCTGAACTTCTTTACATAACACAACGTTTCTAATAACAAAACCTGCAGTTACCACTGTTGCTATCAAGATACCAAATGTAAGCGAAGGCGACCGTGTACAAGGATTCTTTTGTAGCATGTATTGTGTCCCTGACGACATGGCTGCACTACTCCCTGTGTTGTGATTTACTCTAATAAAAGGAACTCTATGGGCTCTGGTCTGGTCTGGTGACTCAACGAAACCGCCTCCCGAGCAACGTCACATGTAGATTGCAGTCGCTCAGGCAAGAAAACCTCGATATTATGAAGCACTAGAAATTATCTGAAAATCTTTTAGAACAAACTTAAAGATTAAATTATTATATAATAGTAGAAATTAGAAAATCAGCTAGTGTTGGACACTGCAAGATAAAAATAAAGGAAAGATGGGAAAACGAAGAAGAGGGGGAAAGGAAAAGAAGAAATTCCTCACCCATTTGTTTATTATATCCCCCCATGTGTTAATTCTCTCACCTCCCGGTAGTAGGGGAAAGTGGGGTAATGTGGCACATCGGGTAATGTGAGACATCTAGGCAACGGAACGCATTTGTGGTCATTTGATCATTATGTTTAAAGCCCCTCCCATTCCCCCCTTGCCATGAAGGAGAAGTTGGTGCTGGTGCTGTGGAAAGTATGTTTTTTCACAAAAATTAGTTTTTTGCTTGTAAAAGTAAATTTTCTTGCTTTGAACTTAATCAACTGTTGTGTCAAAACAAATTCTAATCTAATCAGGTAGAAAAACTTATATCATACATGTTGGTGAACTTCCAACATATAAAACCATGTGATTGATGCTAGCTGACGATTAGCCTGAATTGATAAGAGATGTTTTTTCTTAAACGGTGGCTGTGGGGTAAAGTGGGACAAATGCTCACCATGAAGCACAAGTTAAGTTTAGTCTTAAACATAATTTAGTGTTATATTACATTATATATGTTTTATTTTTAATTGTAGAAAAGCCATCATGCCAAATAACTATACACCAGGAAGACAACCTGGGGCCAAACACCCCTCGCAGAGATGGAGAGTGCAGCCGCTGAGGTCATGCAAGGAAAGAAGTCCTTAAGAAAAGCTGGAAGGGATAGAAATATTGATAAGACAGCCCTCAAAAGATTCATAAAGAAAAAAGAGAAAGGGAAAGTAAAATTTAAAACATCCTGAATTAATGGGAAATGTGTAAATTTGACTGATATACCATTTTAGCTCGCCTAGAGGGGAGCAAATGTAAAAAATGTCCCACATTACCCAGCTCTCCCCTACAGAGTGGGTCTCATCATGTCTCACTTATGTCGTATTCCTCAAAATAAAAAAACACCAATCACTTCCCATACTATTAAAACACAGACGTTTTGACTAAATCACTTTGCGCTACTTTACACTTTTTCTACCACATTTTAATGATGGACCTGTTTTTTCTGCTTGGGCTCTGCTGACTTCTTTCCATGCAGTCTCTATGGCAACGTGCGACTTCACAGAAGGTCGGCAGAGATCTGAGCAGTCGGCCTGGATAATGGTCTATTGGTTTTCTGATGGTTTTTCTTTGTATGTTCCCAGGCTGCGAATTACTGACCTCCACTGTATTTAAAGTCTTGGCAGATTTAAACAACAATGTCACTCCCACGGTGGAAATGTATTCATTCAGTAGTGTAGACACAACTTAGAAATATTATCTTTAAATTACCTCCATTTTGTATCACTCCACATTTTAAAGGAAAATATTCACTACACCTTTTCCCTTACAACAGGTAAATATAGGGGAATTTTTCCATTCTAAGGCAGGGAATCAGTGACTTAAGTTTGGTGCCTTAATAGATTAAACCTAACTGGTTTCAAATCAGTTGAAACTACAGTAGTTCCACCGTCAGCAGATACAGAACTAAAACTGCTGCTTAAATGCAGTTGGTAATAATACAACTCAAACTGGAGTCTCTCTCTGCATAATAAGTACTTTGTTATTGATTAGAGCAGCGATGAGTCCGCCGATGGATTTCTAAATAACTACATAACTGGTTTATAAACTGGTGAAATGTCAACCACTAGTTTTTAAAGCCATAGGGGACATTTTCAGAAATCTGCTTAAAAAATGCTGGTTCATTTACAGTTGATCAATGAATTGTCTCAGCTCCTTTTGGTGCTTTTAAATGCATTTAGCTGATGAAATACTTTCACCTAAGTGACACAATAGGAGTATTTTTTAACAGTAGGTGAGTTATACTTGTTGTTACTACTTTTACATAACTGAAGAATGGGAGTACTTCTGTCACCAGTGACCTCAGGGTTTACTCTGAGTTACCATGTGGTTCAAACAGTTCCCCACCCTGACATTTACTCTCAGGTAGAGGACACCAGTTTGACACTTTGTGAAAATATTGAACTTGGACACAGATGTCCACAAACGGCTGGTAAACGTTCAGTCTGCTGTGTTTTTTATTGTTCCACAGGGCAGCAGAAATATATATTGACTCTCTTGCGTTAGTAATGCATCTTTCTCTCACTGGATAAAACAATCCTGAAGTAATGTTCCTGCCCAACCATTAGGTGACCTTGCTGATGTTTTACAACCTAAAATAGTGGCGTAAATGTTTTTTCCGTATTGGTATAAGGGAGCATATGATGTTTGTTTTTCAGGCGGGTTTACACTGAATAAAGCATTAAGAGGTAGAAAGTTTGTTTTCAAAGCAGATATATAAAATAAGAGAAAAGACTTGAGAAAGTCTGTTATGTTTACTAATGACTCTTTTGTGAAAAATTTCAGAAAGCACAGGGATCATTTGGAGGCTTGTGTCAGAACAGAAATCTACAGACTGAAGTCCCAGAGATTAAAACATCACACGTTGTTTTTAAGCTTCAGGCCAACTTAAGAAATTGGGCGACTGTCTTACCCCTTTGCAAATGTGGGAGATGCTTGTCTATTGTTCTAAATGGGTTCACTCAGAGGACAGCGCTTCCACTACATTACATCTACAGTGAGTAAGAAGAGGGAGAGCAGAGCTTTTAGCAAAGGAACATTTATTTTACAGAAAGATTAAACTTCACATCATCATTACTGATAAACTCAAATTTAAGTCACATCGCAGGCTGTGGTTAGCTTTAACTTAAGTGTACAGGAAAATGAGACCGAAAAAATTAAAATGAAGAACAAGTCACCCAGGGTAAGTAATTAGTCCAGTCGCTGATCTGAATCCTGGTCAGAGGTATTTGATGCTGAAGAGTCTCTCGGTTGCTTTGACAGTAAAATACAAATTTGAAGTTTAAGATATAAAAATCAAAGCGACAACTGAATTGTAAGAAACAACATTCTTTGTGACTGGAACACAACTCAGTGCCCTGACACAACACAAGTTTGTACAGAAAAGAAAAATTAGATCTGGGATTTTTCCGGATACGGGAAACAGGACAGAGCATTCCACAGAATGCTACTTTGGAGGGTCTGTGTTGATGCCGTATTTCTCTTTTAGGAGCTTCAACTGCTCCTCTTTCTTCTTTGTGTCCATCTTCTGGAAAGCCTGTAAAGAGTTGGTAAAACAGGTAAGACAATTTAAATATTTCCATTTCAAATATAGTCAGGCATTTCCAAAACAATATCTTGATGTGATCTGACTGAATCCACACAGACACTGTTAGGCTCATACGTACTCTGTTTGCATTGTAGTAGAGAACCACCAGGTAACGGTTGCAGACGTTGAATCCAGACAGATGGTCACAGGCGTTCTTGGCATCAAAGATGTCTTCATAAACCACATAGGCTGTTCCTCTTGATTCGGGTGTGTTCCCCCTGAGAAGATGGCGCAAACACAAAAAACACAGGAAGTAATTAAGCGTGTGTAAACAACATACAGACAAAATATATGTAGGATTCTAATCTCCAGAGTTGAGTTGCAACAGCCAAATCTGTGTTTATCCGCCCAAGAACTATATTTGGTCTTATAAATGCACTATACATCGTCCCTGCACAATTAAAGAAATACATATATTATGAGCATCCTCTATGTTGTCTTTCTGCTATCCCAACACAAATTTGTCAGTATTTATCGGCTGGAACCATGCTGACAAGTGGCTGGGTACACCCTGGGTCTAAGCTCTTTCAATTTGTATTTTTTGGGATTGATCTCAATGCAGATATATTGGACATTATATATATTATAATAAACAGCCGGGCAGTGATTCTTAAAGTGTCTTGATCCAACGCTTGGGACAAAGAAATGTAATCGAGGGTTGATATTTTGCAGTTTAACCAGCAACATATTTATAAAGAAATAAAACCATAAATAAAGAGGAAACAAACATAAATAAAACCAACTACATAGAAATTGAGTTAAGAAAATGTCTGTAAAATCTTGACATAGATAAACATGTTTTCTGCATGGTTTATTCTGTAAACAGTTTTGATATGGTGCACATGAGCAAACACACTAATTGATACTGACATATGGGTGAAAGGATCATATGAATTGCTTTCTATGGTCCAATTGATGAATCTGTCAAGCTCTACTCTATACAGGTCCCCAGTCAATCACAGGGTTGAAAAAGCCAAATTCAATATATAGTCTTCTGAGATCACTGCATGTTTCCATGGTCAAAGCTGGTCACACACTTAACAAATAGTATGGTTTTAATACATTAGTGCCAATGTTATACTTAGTTCTAAATCTGAGGATTCCTTTGAGTCACCCTTAGACGCTCAGATATTAAGAGACAGATCAGACTTCATGTTTTTGTTTCCCTTCATTCAACTGCAGGGGAGGCTGCTGACCCCTTCGCATCTCTGTACGCGCAAATGAAGTGTATAGAAGAAGTGTGTCCCTTGGTCCATTTAGGGCTTGTACAGGTCATAGACACTTACGTTCTGATTTGCCGTATTGGTCCATATTTCCCAAAGATATCGTACATTTCCTCAGCTGTGATCTTGTAAGGAAGGTTCCTGATGTACAGGATTCTGTTCACCTCGGGAGGTAATCGGATCTGCAGGAGATCAGAGAAATTACACTTACTGTTAGACACGGTAGTTGATGAAGCCAGATGAGTCAGATACAATTAAATATGTATGTTAAATGTATATGCAACCAGACGAGAATAATCCCTACTAAGACACTAGGTCATCTTCCTAAAAAATATGTTCACTGTTTCTTCATGGAAACACTTGAGACTCCATCTTACGTGCACTGTAATAAAGTATTAAGTATTACTAATTCCAATATCTACAGAGTCATATTACCACGTCAGCGTTAGATCAATTAATGTTTAGAAGAAGTAAACACAGGATCAACTGAAGTTCCGCTGTTTACATGTGCGGGCGTGTCGTCATATTTCTAAATCAAAGCTTCAGATCACATTTGGTCAAAAATAACTCAACCCAGTGAGTATAACTGTATATTAATTACATTGTAAAATTAAAATCCGTCCAAATAATAAGCTTTAAATAGCCAGTGTGGTTGATTACAGTTTGATAGCATGCTAGCTGGCTAACCACATGCTAACGCTAGCTCTTAGCCGAACCACGGTGAGTCCATCATTTATTTCCTTCACAGAATAAACCAACTCGACCGTGCGTATACTTACATTAGCGCGTTTCGCTGCTTGCATAGCCATGATGAAATTCTCAGAGGGTCGATTAACAGACCGAACAACGAACAAACACTTTTCAACTTCTTCCCTTTCAACGCCAAAATGGGGGCACTGTCGTCGGTCGCCCGATTGTGACGCAGTTCCTGTTTCCGACTATGAAACAGAAGACACATGCAAGGTGGTGCTGCCACCTATTGGGTAAATGTGGACCTACGGATGACGACACTTCCCAAGGCAACAAGTTTAAACACAATTAAAAGTTTAAGTAATGACTTAAAAACATCCCACATACTCTGAATTACATGATAAGTTCACACAATCTTTAATCATGACAATCTTCCACCAATAAAACTGATTTATATTCCATTTAAGCCATATTGTCATTGCAACAAAGTTAAAGGTGTTAATGGCTGATACTCAACTGAATACACTTTAGATGTTTCAGGTGCAGGTGATGTGCACACTAGCTCTCTGCCCTTCCATCAACCTTTCCTCACCTGTGCTTTTCCTCACAGGTCGAAACGTCCTCTGGTTGACTAGATACAGTCAGTCACTCAAGGGAAATATGCACAACAGCAGCTGATGTAAACACACTATTCAGGCACCTCAGATCTAAAAAAGGCCATGATAAATATTTTTCGAGCAGACAGCAAAAAGTTGAGTATTTGCTCAAAATCATGGTCAAATGGCCAAGTGAAACTATTCAGGACTACGGAGCGTGAGGCAATAGCAACAGAGGGATGTGTTACTGTCATTCATTTGCGAATGGGGAAGTAAGTATCTATCTATCTATCCATCTATCTATCTATCTATCTATCTATCTATCTACAACAAAGACTTGTGTGTTTCTTCACATATTAGCTGGGTAAATAAATATTATTCGAGTAACATATAATTAAACATATCGTACTCAAATAATATCTACAATTTTAAACAGACTATATAAATAGGTTGACTTTGGATAGACCTCACGCCCAATTGACACAGTCTGTATAAATTGATTCCCTTGAGCATTAGCCTTGAGCCATGACCGTTCTGACCAGCAACCTATCACTGTTGCTACTGTGAAGGTGGAGGAGTTTCATGAGTAGAAACAAGCTCAGAACTGAGGTTCAGTAATGTACAAAAGCACACATTACTGAATTCTATGCATAGTCTTGTAGGACTTTGTTAGTCCCACCTGCACCCTTTTTTTGATGATTCCTTCCTGACCACGTCTGACCCTGGTACTTATGTAGCCTCTCGGTTTTACCCACCGTCAGGCTCTTTTTTCCTTTGTTAGCTCTGCACTTTCCTCTGCCACACTTACACCAACCACAGCTTTTAGATAAAGCCAACCTGATCCTCATATGTGTTCACACATGCAGCTCCACCCGGGGAAAAGGAGGGGATTTGCAGAATTCAGTGCATGTCTGAAAGCAGCTTGAATGCCATTAATGAATCCAGGCTGCAGTATCAAACAACAGGACATTTGAACACAGGAGAAGATAACTTAATTTAGTAATTCTCTGTCTGACTACTATCACATCTGTTGGTATCGTACTTATGCAAGAGAGAGGACAAGTCACCAGAGAGACGATACACATGCAACAAAATGATCTGTGGAGACACAATAACATGCTGCTGCACTTGTCTACAAACAATGCATGACTCAACACATCTGCGTCATATTTCTAGTACATCTAGTTTCCTTAACTTTCATCCTGACTGTCTGTGCAGGAGGAGGTGCTGATAAAATACCTCCTATAAAGCAACACTTTCCTCATCAGACCTTCAAAGGATTTCTATGATCCGGCACATACTGAGAGTCCCTTCAAAACATGAAACAGTTTACACAGACTGGAGGAATAATTTTTAATGCTTGGCGACTTGTTTGTATTTTCAAGAAAGAAATATATCTCTGTACAAACACAGAAAAATACACACACTGTATATTGTCATCCTATATATTTGTGATGTGTGGAAATATTTTCCTGGTCTCTATTTTTAAAAGATTGAAGTATTTGCCATTCTGAATGTTTAGCCCATGAGAATGTGGGAAGAGAAGAAAATGAAAAAAACAAAACAAGAGAAAAACCCTTTTTCGAATAAAAATACTCTTTTTGCATGTATCATTGTATTTCATTTAGAAAGATTAAAAATACTGCACAATGAAAACTGGACATAGATGTTTGAACAAATACAGGCCCACTGTTTTTAAACCTGTATTGAAGATTTTGTGTTTAGTATTTTATTGGTAGTCATTGTTTGGCTTTTAAACATCTCATTTGTATATTTTATATTTATGCTGTGTGACATAAAGTAAATTAAAACTACAGACTGTATACTGGCTTTTGTTATATATGGGGGTTGTCGTCACATGATTCTCTCTAAACGTAACATTTGATTGTTTGCATTTATGTTGTGTGAAATTAAGTAAAGTAACGAATCTGCTGCGCGTCGCACTCTCTGCCGTCAGGGGACAACAGCGCCACTTCCGGCTCGACGAGAAAAAGGGGGAAACCCGTCGACAGGTGGATAGAAGCGCGTGTAACTTTAGCCGCCAATCAACTAACCATCTAACTAACGCACTTACTAAACAACCAACCAGCTAACGTCGGTTTGCTGTGGAGTCATTCTTTATATTTTATGACAGTATTTTCGGAGGAAGTCAAACAGTTTTTCTGACACATCCGGTCGAACCAGTGGAGAAGTACTGAAGTTCGCGAAGGATGCGAGGAGCTCCGGCGGTCGAGGTGAAGTTAGCTGGACTGACGGTGATCCGGGGATTTATTAACGTTCCCGCCGCCATCATTTCGGGGGTTTGAGGAGACTCGAGGATCCGCAGGACCGAAAACAAGGTGAGTTGTTGTGTTGACTTCTTTTTCATCCTCTGTCGAGTCATGTTCAAACCGCGGGACGGTCATGCTAATGCGCCCGCAGGTCATGTAGCACCTGTTGCCGGCCATCTTATTGTCGGATGCTAATGGCTGCGCTGCCGGCAGATGCTAACGCTTAGCAGCAGCTAATCTACGTCCGAATGTATTGGGAAGTTAGCTAACAGTCACAACCCGAGCGCATGGCGTGAATTAACGAGAAATTAACCCTAGAGTTTGTGGATTTCCTGGAAAAGCGGAGAAATAAATCACACCTGCTCTTGATGAAAAAATAACTATCCATAACCACCATTTGGATAGCTAATCATCACTGTCGATTTAAACGTTCCATTGCCGGTGTTAAACGCATAATGTGAGAGCTCTGTTACCATGAATGGTTTTAATCTTCCTTCTATTCTTAATAATAAAACCAAAATCTAACACATTACTGGTGTTAAATTATGGCTCATTGTATTTAACAGGATTCACCAAACAAATTGATATGAGAAATATTATGTGCCTGTAGCAGCTAAGAAGATCACGTGTTGGTGTCATTGAGTTTATTCAGACGAAGTCTAATCTGAGGAAGACATTGATAGAGGTCACGAGCTACACTACATTAACATTGGACTGCAGCTGTACACTCGCATTACAATGGCAACAAATTGGTCACTGTGATTTACACTATATTACAGAGGTGTTTGGTAATAAGTCATTATCTATTACACATGTCTTTGCATAGAACAGCACAAAAATATTTATGATCATGTAGAGCTGGGCAATAAAACTATCAATAATAATCTCAATTATTTTCATCAACAGCCATATAACAAAATGTGACATTTAATTTTTGCCATATTGCCCATACCCTATGACCATGTGCTTGAGGGACCCCAATTCAAATTATAAAGTTGTTGGCATTTTTAACTGTTTAAACAATGAAGGGATCACATCTTAGTTGTCATGTTGTGCTAAATTTGTAAGAACTATTTTTATATGTTTTAATTTGATGAGTTATCAATTTTAGTTAATTAAGCTGTCACACAAGTAATGTCTCCGAAGACCAAATGTAAATTGGAATGGAGGCCTGTGTTTTAAGGTACATGTTTGTTTGTTTGTTTGTTTTTCAGATAACATCCGGTGCATTCACTGCATTGTTCATAAGAGGTGAAAGATCATGCGTAGCTGGAATTCATGAAACTGCCAACATGCCATCAACACAAGGACTCCCTACACGAGGATCAGAAGTAACAATTATCATAACCAGGGTCCACTTGCATCCGCTGTGTGTTCTTGTAGAGTTCTGGGGAAAGTTCAGTCAGGAGAGCGCCGTAGATTACGAGTGCCTGGCTAAAGACATTCAGTCACCTGAAAAGGCATTTCAAGAGTTTGAAGGAAGTCCTGGTGACCAGTGCTTGGTTCAGATAGATGACATTTGGAACAGGGCCCGCATAGTCTCTAGAAATGGCTCCAAATACAGTTTGTTTCTCATTGACAAAGGGGTGACGTCTTGCACCAATACAAGTAAGCTGGCATGGGGAAAGAAGGAGCACTTCCACCTTCCATCCGAAGTGGAATTTTGTGTGTTAGCTAATGTGTTGCCACTCTCGACTGAGAGCAGATGGTCTCCAGTGGCTCTCGAATATCTGAGAGCTCTCTCCGGGAAGTCTTTGAGAGCACATGTTCAAGATGTACTGGTGTCCTACAGGACATTTCTCTTGCACATCCCCTGTATATCCAAACAAATGTATGAGATGGGATTTGCGAAGATGGTGTCTCCAGACATGTTCCAGGAATTTGTGCTTATGTCACTAAAGTCCAATAGTGTCGTTCAAGCTTCGCCAGAGAGTCGACAGGGAGCAGGTTTGCGACTGAACACTCAAGATCAGTTCATGGTCCCAGAGCTTCCAGATGGAACTGTGGAGACCGTCATAGTCACAGAAGTGGCAAGTCCGCAGAAGATTTTCTGCCAGCTGAAGGTCTTCTCACAAGAGCTGAAGAAACTCTCTGAGAAAATCACAAAATTCTGTGAGGGCAGAATGACCAATTGCACCGTGGGTCCAGAAATGATTAGTTTTCCCTGTGCTGCAAGAGGAAGTGACGGCAGATGGCATCGCTCTGTCCTTCAACAGGTTTTCCCAGCCAATGGAGTGGTGGAAGTGTTTAACGTTGACTATGGAACAAAACAGTTTGTTCAAGTGGAGAATGTGGGACCACTTGCTCCAGAGTTCTTCAGGATGCCCGTTGTGACTTACATCTGTTCCCTCCATGGAATCGTTGACAAAGGGGAGGGTTGGACATCCAGCCAGATTGACCTTCTCCGGAACCTTCTTCTGCACAAGACTGTAATCGCTAAATTTGAGTACCAGAGCATGTCTGAGGGTGTTAACTATGTCACGCTATTTGGTGATGAAAATACAAATATCAACAAGTTGTTTGGGTCCAAGGAAAGCTGTTTGCTGGAATGTGAGAAAACACTTGGAGATTATGCTATCCGTAGCCCTGCACACAGCCGCGAGCATCAAGCCAAGCAAGAAAGATGTCAAAGAAAGCTGTCAACTTCTCCAAAGGCTGCAGAGGAAAAAGAACAGAAAGGAATACCTGAGAAGTTACCTGCAGAAGACCTCTCCTTAAACTCTTCACATGTTGCAGTTGTTCAGCATGTGTCCAACCCATCAGAGTTTTGGATCCAAACACAGAAATATGCTCAGGAGCTGGATGAACTGATGGATAGGATCTATCATTTGCACAAAGATTCAGAAAACAAAGATGTGGTAATGAATCCAACTGTAGGGTTGTACTGTGCTGCCAAGGCCGAAGATGGTGTCTTCTACAGAGCAATTGTGTCCGAAGTTGGTGAGACACAAGTCAAGGTGTTCTTTGTTGATTATGGAAACACAGAATTCGTTAAAAGGATGAACATCAGGACCCTTCCTGAGAAGTTCAAAAAGCTGCCAAGACTTGCACTTAAATGCACCCTGGCTGATGTCAGACCCAAAGATGGGAGATGGAGTCCACTTGCCTCTGACTATTTCATCAAAGCAGTCACAGATAAAGCACTAAATGTATATGTGACAGCAAGATATGATGATGGCTATGTTGTTAAACTAACAGATCCTGAAGCTCATGAAGAAAAAGATCTCAGTACACTGATGTGTACTTATAACCTTACTGAAAAGGCTGAGACAAAGCGACAACCCCAAGCCAATGTCACTATACAACCTGCCATTCTGCCTCCAAAACGACATCCACATGACAGGCTTGCAGATGTTTATGGGAACAAGGGGATATGTCTCAAGGCACAAAACACTGTTGGCCCTGCCATCAATGAAAGGAGAATTCCTTCATTCAAGGAGCACATGTTTCACATTGGGAGTGTCCTAGATGTCTGTGTGTCCCACATCAAAAGCCCAAATAATTTCTGGTGCCAGCTCGTGCACAATGCAGGGCACTTGAAATTGCTAATGCATGATATACAGGCTCATTATGAAGGCAGTGAATTTCAGCCTGTTGTTGAAACAGCTTGTGTTGCTCGCCACCCTGATAATGGAATGTGGTACAGGGCCATCGTAATTCACAAACATGAAAAACCACTCGTGGATGTGTTGTTTGTTGACTATGGCCAGACAGAAACCATCTCCCTCTATGACCTGAGGAGGATATGCCCAGAATTTCTCACTCTGCCTGGACAATCCTTTCGATGCAATCTGTTAAACCCCATGGACCCCACATCTGCCATCAATGAGTGGAATCAGGAGGCAACAGCAAGATTCCACAACTTTGTGGAAACTGCTGCATCCAAGTTTGTGATTTTAAAGTGCACCATATATGCTGTCATGTACAGTGATCAGAAGATCATTTTCAACATTGTGGATCTGGAAACTCCCTTTGAAAGTATCTGCACCAGCATGGGCAATCTTGTCAAAAGTGCCCCTCCCAAGAAAGTCTCTGAGCCATCTGTCCGCCTGGACTCGTACTACTTCTCATCGCACAATGTCAAAACTGGCACAGAAGAACAGATCACAGTGACATGCGTGAACAATGTCAATCAGTTCTACTGCCAGCTTGAGAGGAATACTGATGTGATGGAAGATCTCAAGAACAAGGTTAGTCAAGTCTGCCATCAGCTAGAGAGTGTAAAGCTCCCAGGAGTCTTAAGAACGTTGTGCTTTGCCAAGTACACTGATGGAAACTGGTACAGGGGTCAAATCCAGGACACAAAGCCAGCAATCCGGGTTCACTTTGTGGACTATGGTGACACTATTGAAGTGGCCAGGTCTGACTTGCTTCCAGTACCTATAGAAGCTAATCCCATCATGTCTGTGCCTGTGCAAGCAGTTGTGTGTGGTCTGTCGGATGTCCCTGCCCAAGTTCCAAGTGAGGCGAACAGCTGGTTTGAGACATGGGCAACAGAATCTAAATTCCAGGCAGTAGTTGTGGCCAGAGAACCCGATGGTAAACTGCTGGTTGAACTATATCAAGAAGGCACTCAGATAAATTCAAAGATCAAGAAGAAGTTTCAGATTGAGATGCACACAAATGAGCAGGTTGTCTACCGGAGAGCATTTCCCCCCAAAACGGCTAATCAAATTAGAGATGACTCTAAATCTACCAACACAAATCTGCAGTCTCAACCGCAGCCTTTGCGACATGTTAATGAACATGGTCAAAAGGTCAAAGCTGTTCCGATACAGTTGTACAAACCTCCTCACCAAAGACAGTCATGTGGGACCACACTGAGAAATATGGGAAATGGTTATGAGCCTGCGGGTGCCCAAGTCAGACCAAAGGAGGAAAATATCGACCAGCTGATCAAGTCTATATCACTCGCTGCAGACTCTCAGGTAGAAGGCAATGATGAAAAACTTCCTAAACTTGCAGACCTGCCGTTAAAATCGATCACACCAGGGATGGAAGCAGAGGTTTATGTCTCACACTACCACAGCCCATCGAGTTTTCACGTTCAACTCTTCAGGGATGAGGATGAAATATTCTCTATTGCTGAGAAGCTCAATGATTCAATATCAACCCCAAAAACCAATGACGTCAAAGTTGTAAATCCAGGTGACCTTGTTCAAGCAGAGTTTGCAGATGACTTCATGTGGTATCGTGCAGTTGTTAAAGAAATCCACAACAACACAATGGCTCTCGTTGAGTTTATTGATTTTGGAAACGCAGCAATGACACAAATGTCTAAGATGGGCAGACTCCACAAGTCTTTCTTGCTGCTTCCCATGTACAGCACACACTGCATGCTGAGCAATGTTGCAGATCATGGAAAAGAGGAAATGCTTGATCCTAAAGTGCTGTCAGCTATTAAAGAAGCTGTATGTGGTGATGGAGACAGGAAGCTCATATGCCGGTTTATCAGGCAGTTAGGATCTGTGTGGGAAGTCAGTCTGGAGGATAGTGGTGTGAATCTCATATGTAAAGTAATGACCAAGTGTTCAGCCAATGCTTCTGAATCCACCTCAGAGAACCATGAAGAAGTTGAGGAAAAAACTGCCCAGACCCCAGAGAAACTGCCACTGAACTCTCGCCCTCTAAATTACAGTCAACTAGAGTTTTTAGAGGAACAGCAGTTAAAAAGCTACATCGCATCAATAAATGATGCCCTTTCCTTTTGGTGTCAGTCTGCTGACACAGAAGAACTGGACAAGATTACCTCTGGTGTCTCAGAAGTTGGAAATGCAGCCGATCACAAACATGTTGACCTAGGCACCCTCTCCCCTGGCAGCCCATGCATTGTACTCTTTTCGGACGATCATCTCTGGTACCGTGCGGTGGTCAACGACACAGAGGGAGACAAGCTGTCTGTTCTCTTCGTAGACTATGGAAACAAGTCCCAAGTCAATGTTACAGATGTAAGGGAAATGCCCCCTCATTTAGTGGAAGCTCCACCACAGGCATTTTTGTGCGAGCTTGAAGGCTTTGATTCTTCATGCGGATCCTGGGACGGTGGCGCAGTAGATGAGCTGTTCACTCTTACAACAGACAAGTTGTTACAGCTGACTGTCACCAGAATAACCAGAGAAGAAGAAACCATCAAATACTTTGTGCAGATGGAATGTGACGGCCTGGTGATAAATGAGGCAATGAAAAACTGGTGGAAATGCTCCACCACAGAAAACCAATCAAATGCAGGTGAACAATCTGATTTAACTGTGGAAGAGGCTGCACCTCCTGAGGATCAAACGGAGTATCACACAAAACAGGAGACAGATCCAGATGATGCTTGCATTCACCCTCAGAGAGAGCATAGAGAAGACAGCCCATTACCTGCACATTCTGACCAAAGCAATTTGATCTTAAGTTGTGACGAGGATGTGTGTGAAACTAACAAAGTCCCTGAGGAGGAGGGTGCTTCAGTGACGGACACTGTTGGGCTGGATGATGAACATTTTCTACTGGATTGGAACCGAGAGGAGGCCATGGACTGTTCTGAGATCCTACCGACAGACCTGGAGTCTTCAGCTGCAGAAATGAGAGCCTGCAACATGGGAACCAGCTTTCACTCCAATATTGACTTAGGTAAGCAGCACATTAATTTCGCTTTAGTGTCTTAATATTAAGTTTATGGAAATGTTAATATGGAAAGATTTTTGTATTCGGAGCTTGTCAGGTCATGTCACAGCTGAGTGTAACCTGTTGTATGAAGCTATTAATTAAGCGCATGTTTTTCATTTTCTCATCCAGCTCCAACGAATGAGAGCAAGACTCCTATCCCAAGTGACGTTTCTATTACCAGCCGGTCAGCAGGGAAAATGGTAAATTGTGTAACACTATTTTGCATATTCTGCATGTGAAGATATTGACCTTTCCATTATTTCATTTTGCATCTTGGTAGATGGACTTGATGATCTCTAATGTATTGTTCTTTTGCGTAGGTTCCACGTGAAGCTGTTTATCCCAGGAAGAGCTTTTATCAGCATGATATGATTGATCTGATTTCAACAGACTTGGAGCCGGTACATGCAGTTGTTCATGTCAATATATATAATAATGAAAACCTACATTAAAAACAAGAACTAATTTGTGTATGTTTTTAATTATCTGGTGAAATGTAAAAGTAGATATTATGCTGAGATTCCGAATGATGAGCTTTTCCATACAAAGCAGTTGTCTAGGAAGTTGTTGGTATCCTGTGTCACAGTCCTCCCACAAAACTGTTAATTCTGTCTTATAAATGAAGAGTAGGTAGAGCGGGTGTAGTTGGAAGGTTGGTAGATGGATCCCAAGCTTCTCTTGTCCACATGTCGAATCATCTTTGATGCTTAAAATTGCCTCTAATGATGTACTTTCAGTGTGAGCGACAGAAGCACTTCTGTATAGAAGAAGTTCCATATGAATATTTGTGATTTGGCAAAAGTAACCTGAAGTGTAAAGTGCTTTGAGTGTCTGTTAAGACTAGTGAGGTGTTACATATTCATTCCATTTATCATTTAACTGTGTTTGTCTTCTCACAGATTCAGACTGAATTGTTGCTGCCCTCTCCTCTGCTTCCTGCTCAGCTTTTGTGTGGTGAGTGGTTCCAATTTCAAATCACACAGCACACAGATTTTCGGAGTTTTGTTAACGGGGGGAGCAAATGTGAGGCAAACGTAACCATGACAGGAGAGAGATATGTTGCATGCTAGTGTTTTAAATAAAAACACTGGTATCCCATACTTGCATGTAGTTCGTCACCTGCCACACACAACACAAGCTGAATGTGAGGCGCACAGCCAGGACATCAGTGTTATAGTGACTGGAACGATCCAGATTCATGATCCAACACAATCGACTAATGACTAAATACATGTGATCATCAGTTTGTGTGAAGCGCGACAGAGACGAGCAGACACACACACACTTTTGCTTAGGCAATGAGATGATCTGGAAAAAGTAAAAGTCTTGGCCCACAACAAACTGTAGCTGTAGGCAACTCATTCAGCAAACAAATAAGTGAACATTGATATTAAACATCACAAAGAATAGTTTAATACTGTGTACGAAATGGAGTGTGGTTGTTTTTATGTTCACAGATGCTCTTACAGAGCAGGACATTGCTGCTAGAAGTGACGTCACAGAGGTGCCATGCATTGCCCCACGTTTCGAGGTAATGTTGTGGAAATTCTCTACTTGTATGGAGGTTTTCCAATACTGCTTTTCTTGTGATATGTAAATAATCAACTGGACCTGTTACTGTGCATCACTTAATTGATAACCTTCATGAGACAGTTTTACATCAAACCAACAAAGCAGTGCATCAGATGATGTCTAGAGTTCAGTGATTGATGATCTGATCTTTTTTAGATTGACTTGATGACTGAAGACGAGACCTTATCTCCTCAGCAGGATACAGATTCAGGTTTGCTGCCGTCACCTCAGTCTTTAAATTACTTTTGTAGACACCATTCAGGCTTTTTACAGTGCTCTGTTATATATGTGTGTTAAGGCTGTCACTTTTTATACAAAATTCAAACAAGGGGGGTAAAGTTAATATTTGTACTGTTGTGACCTCTTTGGATTCAAAAGTATAGTCTCGAAGCACATGAGACTGTCTAAGATAGTTTGTCTCATGATCCAGCAGAGGGCAATCACTGTCAGCTTGATCTATTGCATCCACTCTTTATCAGTAAAGTAAGTCAGTACTGTATAGTTGTTTTGTTATGAAAATAGAGGATATTAGAGAGCAAACACCAAAGCATCTGAGAAGAGGTTTGTGAAAGTTCAATGACGACAAATCTATGGGCTCCCCTGTTCTCTTTCCACCTAAGTGAGGCAGCTAAGGAGGCACCACAGACGAGAGGAACACATACTTTCAAATGAAATGTGTGTCATGTCAAATTTGTTAGAATATGATTTTACTTTTGTCCCTTTGCACTGCAGATCCTTATGAGCCAAGTGATGATGAGAAACTCACAAGGGAAACGGACGAGGATGTCATCAGACTGACTGAAAAGAGCAAGTTAAAATGCATCCCAGTGAGTTTCAACTCAGTTTATGAATCTGCTGTATTTTTATATAAAGTTTCAGGCTCAGTTTCACCTCCAGTGGATTTCATTTTGACTTGATTTAGATGAACATTTCCATTTTCAGAACATGAACTGTAAATCTATAACAATAACATATACAAATTAATGAAAAATTCTCAATTTAATTTTCTTAAAATGTTTCCTGGAGCAAGTTGGTTTTGATGTAAAAGATGATCTGCATAATACGATGGCTAAAGAATCAAATGAGGTAAACGATACTGCTGTTATGTATATTAAGTACTCTCTGTAGTGGACACTCACTGAGCACTTTATTTGGAACACCATACTAATACTGGGTAGTTCCTCACGTTTCTGTCAGAACAGCCTCAATTCTTTGTGTTGTGAATTTTACAAACTGTTGGACTTGCTCCTCCTGTACGATTCTACTCCATGATGACATTAGAAACTGGCCATAAAGGGACGGGCATGATCGGCAACAACACTCAGACTGTGGCATTAAAACCCTGATTGATTTATATTTAGGACCCAACGTGTGATAAGGAAGCTTTCCCTATATTTTTACACCAGTGACAACAGCCTGGACTCTTACATTAGGCAGGTTGACTCCATGGCTTCACTCTGGTGACTCCAGATTCTGATCCCAACTTCTTCAACCTCAGCAGAAATCCAGATTCCTCAGACCAGGCTACGTTTTTCTAGTCCTCAACTGTCCACTTTGTTGAGTCTGTCTCACTGCAGCTTCAGATTTCAGTTTTTGGCTGGTAGAGGGTTTCTGCTGTCGCTGCCTGCTCTGCTGTCTGACCATTCTCCTTTGACCTCTCTCTTCAGCAAGGCGTTTCCAGCCACACGACTGCTGCTCAATGGATGTTCTATGCTTTTCAGCACCACTCTGAGTAAAACCTCTAGAAACTGTTGTGTGTGAGAAAATCTGAGGAGATCAGGAGTTTGAGAAATACTAGAAACAGCCCGTCTAGCACCAAGGATCAGGCCCTGGTCTGAGTCACTGAGATCAGTTGTTCTCCATTCTGATTGGGAAAAGTAACATGATGCCACAGGATTGTCTGATTGGATAGTTCATGAATAAGCAGGTGTATATGTGATCCTTGTAAAATGCTCTTGAGTGTGTGTATAAACACAACTAGATTCAGGTTTACTTCAGTATTCATTTATCTTAATGGTAATCAATAGAATTTTTTTTTTTAGTTTTGTTGATTTGTCTTGAATTGTATTTTAAAATTGGGCAATGTCTGGAGGAATATGAAAGCAGATGGTTGAGGTTTTTCTGAGATTCAGAGTGATGAGCTTTTCCTCTTTTCCATACAAAGCAGTTGTCTGGAAAGTTTTTGTTATTGTGTCGAAGTCCTCCCACAAAACTGTGAATTCTTTCTTATAAGTGAACAGTAGGTAGAGCGGTTGTAATTGGAAGGTTGGTAGTTTGATCCCAAGCTTCTCTTGTCAACATGTCGAATTATCTTTGATGCATAATATTGCCTCTAATGATGTACTATCAGTGTGTGTGTGACAGAAGCACTTTGTGTGTAGAAGAAGTTCAATATTAATATTTGTGAGTGGGCAAAAGTAACCTGAAGTTCAAAGTGCTTTGAGTATCTGTTAAGACTAGTCAGGTGTTGCATATTGATTCCATTTATCATTTAACTGTGTTTGTCTTCTCACAGATCCAGACTGAATTGTTGCTGCCCTCTCCTCTGCTTCCTGCTCAGCTTTTGTGTGGTGAGTGGTTCCAATTTCAAATCACAGCACTCTAGAGATCTTGGGAGTGTCATCAGTGGTCATCAGTTTGTGTGAACTGCGACAGAGACGAGCAGACACACAAACACACGCCTATGCTTAGGCTATGAGGTGATCTGGGAAAATGTAAAAGACTTAGCCCACAACAGACAGTAACTGTAGACAACTCCTCCAGAAAACAAATAAGTTAAAGGAATATTTAAACGATCACAAAGAATAGTTTAATACTGTGTATAAAATGAAGTATGGTTGTTCTTATGTTCACAGATGCTCCTACACAGCAGTACATTGCAGCTAGAAGTGACGTCACAGAGGTACCATGCATTGCCCCACGTTTTGAGGTAAGGTTGTGGAAATTCTCTACTTGTATGGAGGTTTTCCAATACTACTTTTCTTGTGATGTGTAAATAACAACTGGACTTGTTACTGTGCATCACTTAATTGATAACCTTCATGAGACAGTTTTACATCAAACCATCAAAGCAGTGCAACAGATGATGTCTAGAGTTCAGTGATTGATGATCTGATCTGTTTTAGATTGACTTGATGACTGAAGACGAGACCTTATCTCCTCAGCAGGATACAGATTCAGGTTTGCTGCCGTCACCTCAGTCTTTAAATTACTTTTGTAGACACCATTCAGGCTTTTTGCAATGTTCTCTTATATATGTGTGTGTTAAGGCTGTCACTTTTTATACAGAATTCAAACATTCATTCAAACGAGGGGGAAAAGTTCATATTAGTACTGTTATGACCTGTTTGAATTTAAAGTATAGTCTCGAAGCACATGAGACTGTCTAAGATAGTTTGTCTCATGATCCAGCAGAGGGCAATCACTGTCAGCTTGATCTATTGCATCCACTCTTTATCAGTAAAATAAGTTTGTACTGTATAGTTGTTTTGTTATGAAAATAGAGGATATTAGAGAGCAAACACCAAAGCATCTGAGAAGAGGTGTGTGAGAGTTCAATGACGACAAGACTGGGGTCCACCTGTTCTCTTCCACCTAAGTGAGGCAGCTAAGGAGGCACCACAGACAAGAGGAACTAATACTTTCAAATGAAATGTGTGTCATGTCAAATTAGTTAGAATATGATTAGACTTGTGTCCCTTTTGCACTGCAGATCCATATGAGCCAAGTGATGATGAGAAACTAACAAGGGAAACGGACGAGGATGTCATCAGCCTGACTGAAAAGAGCAAGTTCCAATGCATCCCAGTGAGTATCAACTCAGTTTATGAATCTTCTGTCTTTTTTTTTAAGTTTCAGGCGTAGTTTCACCTCCAGTTAATTTAATTTTGACATGATTTAAATGAACATTTCCATTTTAAGAACATAAACTGTAAATATATATAAATAAATGTATACAAATTTTAATTTCCCCAGGAGAAAGTTGGTTTTGATGTAAAAGATGATCTGCATAAGACTATGGCTAAAGACTCAAATGAGGTAAACGATACTGCTATTATGTATATTAAGTACTCTCTGTAGTGGATACTCACTGAGCACTTTATTTGGAACACCATACTAATACTGGGTAGTTCCTCACGTTTCTGTCAGAACAGCCTCAATTCTTTGTGACGTGAATTTTACAAACTGTTACACTCGCTCCTCCTTTATGATTCTACTCCATGATGACATTAGAAACTGGCCTTGAAGGGACGGACATGATCAGCAACGACACTCAGACTGTGGCATTAAACTCCTGATTGATTTTTATTTAGGGCCCAAACTGTGATAAGGAAGCTTCCCCGACTTCATTGCACCAGTGGCAACAGCCTGGCCTCTTACATAAGGCAGGTTGACTCCATGGTTTCACTCTGTTGACTCCAGATTCTGTTCCCTTCTTTTTCAACCTCAGCAGAAATCCAGATTCCTCCTACCAGGCTTCATTTTTCTAGTCCTCAATTGTCCACTTTGTTGAATCTGTCTCACTGCAGCTTCAGATTTTCAATTTTTGGCTGACAGAGGATTTCTCCTGTTGCTGCCTGCTCTGCTGTCTGACCATTCTCCTTTGAACTCTCTTCAGCAAGGTGTTTCCAGCCACACGACTGCTGCTCAATGGATGTTCTATGTTTTTAGCACCACTCTGAGTAAAAACTCTAGAAATTGATGTGTGTGAGAAAATTTGAGGAGATCAGCAGCTTTAGAAATTCTAGAAACAGCCAGTCTAGCACCAAGGATCAGGCCCTGGTCAGAGTCACTGAGATCAGTTGTTGTCCATTCTGACTGGGAAAATTAACATGATGCCACATGATTGTCTGATTGGATAGTTTTACGAATAAGCAGGTATATAGGTGATACTTATAAAATGCCCAGTGAGTGTGTTTGTAGATATGACTATTCACTTTTACTTTATTATATATATTTATCTGAATAGTATTCAATAGAACATAATTTTTTTCAAGTTAATTCATCATAAATTGTATTCTAAAATTGGGCAATGTCTGGAGGAATATGGAAGCAGATGGGTGAGGTTTTTCTGAGATTCAGAGTGATGAGCTTTTCCTCTTACCTTACAAAGCAGTTGTCTAGAAAGTTTCTGCTATCCTGTGTCACAGTCCTCCCAAAAAACTTAATTCTTTCTTATAAGTGAACAGTAGGTAGAGCGCTTGTAATTGGAAGGTTGGTAGTTTGATCCCAAGCTTCTCTTGTCAACATGTCGAATTATCTTTGATGCTTAAAATTGCCCCTAATGATGTACTATCAGTGTGTTTGACAGAAGTACTTCTGTTTAGAAGTTTCATATGCATATTTGTGAGTGGGCCAAAGTAACCTGAAGTGTAAAGGGCTTTGAGTGTCAGGTGTTGCATATTCATTCCATTTATCATTTAACTGTGTTTGTCTTCTCACAGATTCAGACTGAATTGTTGCTGCCCTCTCCTCTGCTTCCTGCTCAGCTTTTGTGTGGTGAGTGGTTTTGATTTCAAATCACAAAGCACTCTAGAGATTTTGGGAGTTTTGTTAACGGGGGGGCCAATGTGAGGCAAACGTGCTACATGACCTGAGAGAGATGTGTTGCATGCTAGTGTTCTAAATACAACCACTGTTATTCCATACTTGTATGTAGTTCTTCACCTGCCACACACAACATGAGACGTAATATGAGGCGCACAGCCAGGACATCAGTGTTATAGTGACTGGAACGATCCAGATTCATGATCCAACACAATCGATTAATGTCTAAATACATGTGATCATCAGTTTGTGTGAAGCGCGACAGAGACGAGCAGACACACAAACACATGCCTCTGCTTAGACTGAGGTGATCTGGAAAAATTTTAAAATCTTATCCCACAACAAACTAGCTGTAGGCAACTCCACCAGGAAACAAATAAGTGAACATTGATATTAAACAATCACAAAGAATAGTTTAATACTGTGTATGAAATGGAGTGTGGTTGTTTTTATGTTCACAGATGCTCCTACAGAGCAGGACATTGCAGCAAGAAGTGACGTCACAGAGGTGCCATGCGTGTCCCCACGTTTCGAGGTAATGTTGTGGAAATTCTCTTCTTGTATGGAGGTTTTCCAATACTGCTTTTCTTGTGATGTGTAAATAATCAACTGGACCTGTTACTGTGCATCACCTAATTGATAACCTTCATGAGACAGTTTTGCATCAAACCATCAACGCAGTGCATCAGATGATGTCTAGAGTTCAGTGATTGATGATCTGATCTTTTTTAGATTGACTTGATGACTGAAGACGAGACCTTATCTCCTCAGCAGGATACGGATTCAGGTTTGCTGCCGTCACCTCAGTCTTTAAATTACTTTTGTAGACATCATTCAGGCTTTTTGCAATGTTCTCTTATAGATCTGGGTGTTAAGGCTGTCACTTTTTATACAAAATTCAAACATTCATTCAAACCTGGGGGGAGAAGTTCATATTAGTACTGTTATGACCTGTTTGAATTCAAAAATATAGTCTAGAAGCACATGAGACTGTCTGAAGTAGTTTGTCTCATGATCCAGCAGAGGGCAATCACTGTCAGCTTAATCTATTGCATCCACTCTTTATCAGTAACGTAAGTCAGTACTGTATAGTTGTTTTGTTATGAAAATAGAGGATATTAGAGAGCAAACACCAAAGCATCTGAGAAGAGGTGTGTGAGAGTTCAATGACGACAAGACTGGGGTCCACCTGTTCTCTTCCACCTAAGTGAGGCAGCTAAGGAGGCACCATAGACGAGAGGAACAAATACTTTCAAATTTTGTGTCATTTCAAATCTGTTAGAATATGATTTGACTTTTGTTCCTTTGCTTTGCAGTTCCATATGAGCCAAGTGATGATGAGAAACTCACAAGGGAAACGGACGAGGATGTCATCAGCCTGACTGAAAAGAGCAAGTTCAAATGCATCCTAGTGAGTATCAACTCAGTTTATGAATCTGCTGTCTTTTTATATAAAGTTTCAGGCGTAGTTTTACCTCCAGTTAATTTCCTGTTGACTTGATTTAATTGAGAATTTCGAATTTAAGAACATAAACTGTAAATATATATAAATAGATGTATACAAATTTAAATTTTCCCCAGGAGCAAGTTGGTTCCGATGTAAAAGAGGATCTGCATAAGACGATGGCTAAAGAATCAAATGAGGTAAACGATACTGCTATTATGTATATTAAGTACTGTCTGTAGTGGACACTCACTGAGCACTTTATTTGGAACACCATACGGATGCTGGGTAGTTCCTCACATTCGTCTCAGACCAGCCTCAATTATGTGTGACGTGAATTTTACAAAATGTTGGACTCGCTCCTCCTTTATGATTCTACTCTTGAAGGGACGGACACGTTCGGCAACGACATTCAGACTGTGGCATTAAACTCCTGATTGATTTTTTTATTAAGGGCCCAAACTGTGATAAAGAAGCTTCCCCCACATTATTACACCAGTGGCAACGGCCTGGACTCTTACATAAGGCAGGTTGACTCCATGGCTTCAGTCTGTTGACTCCAGATTCTGTTCTCATCTTCTTCAACCTCATCAGATTCCTCAGACCAGGCTACGTTTTTCTATACCTCAACTTTGCGCTTTGTTGAGTCTGTCTCACTGCAGCTTCAGATTTCAGTTTTTGGCTGACAGAGGATTTCTGCTGTCGCTGTCTGACCATTCCCCTTTGACCTCTCTCTTCAGCAAGGCGTTTCCAGCCACACGACTGCTGCTCAATGGATGTGCTGTGTTTGTCTGGCCCATTCTGAGTGAAAACTCTAGAAACTGTTGTGTGTGAGAAAATCTGAGGAGATCAGCAGTTTGAGAAATACTAGAAACAGCCCGTCTAGCACCAAGGATCATGCCCTGGTCTGAGTCACTGAGATCAGTTGTTCTCCATTCTGACTGGGAAAAGTAACATGATGCTACAAGATTGTCTGATTGGATAGTTTCATGAATAAGCAGGTGTATATGTGATCCTTATAAAATGCTCAGTGAGTGTGTGTGTGTAAATATAACTTATTCACGCTTACTTTAATATATTTATCTGAATGGTAATCAATAGAACATTCATTTTCAAGTTTATTTGTCATGAATTGTATTTCTTTTGAAATTTTAATTGGGTAATTTCTTTAATTCTAGGTTGAATGTGAATCAGATGGTAAGTCATTTCTGAGAACTGTTACACAATATATAAAGTGGGTTTAATAAACACTGCAGGCTTAGGTCACAAGACTCAAGGTAGGTCAACCTCCCTGTAGTCAGTTAGGACTGAAGAAACCTTGAATGAGAGTTGAAACATCTTCAAGGAACAGTTACTTATGCTCACATGTATAACTAAGGTTATTTCATTCATTCAAATTATAGGACAAATATTACCCTGCAGTTTATTTATCAAAGGGAGTTTGTTTAATGCTTGTACCGCATTAACTATCACAACCTCCAGAACAACTGCCATGTGTACAGAATGATCCATAACTGCTCTGCTTGTTATGTCCTGTTCTCACAGTGACCGTTTACAAGGGCAGCAGTTTTCCAACTACTGAGCTTATTCTGAATAAAATTGATCTAGAATAATATATTCATATTCCTTTTTACATGTTACAGATCATTGTGTGATTATGACTCAAGTCTACATTATGCCCTACTACTTGTTTACACTTGAACCCCATCCGGGATCCCAACCGGCCGTTAGAATAACAGTCTGAAATGCCTATATAATTTGACTAAGGTCAGAATACCCACATGTCTTACTTCAACTATTACTTATACAGAGTATGACCTCATTCAGGTTATGGTAATCAGAATATGATGTTACCATTTCTTATTCAGGCTTTGAATCGTGTTCATATCATAATACAGGTGTCTATGTAAACATGTCTTCTGTTATAATACAGTGAATGATTGTGATTTTCTGTACAGGAGCTCCCTCAGTGTGTGAAATTGCAATAGGAGCCGTTTCTCTACAGGAGGAGGTCGTGACTATACAGGTAAAGTGGAGCCATTTTTGTTTAATGAAAATACAGTTTGATTGCGACTTGTTTATCAGCATCACTTGTAGTCTGACCACATTCACGACTGTCTAACTGTGGATCAATTGTAAGGAGTTTTTTATCCAGGCACAGGGTTTGGTGCCAGCATTCCTATCCCATGTGACTGCAGCCTCACCTTCAGCACTCAGTGTTCCTTTGTTTAAAAAACAAGAGAACTTCCTTCATGATTGACAAACCACTCCTCACACTGGATGTAAAAGTCCAAGTTATCTGGAGGAGAATGAGAAGGAGTATTTTAGTCTGAAGACAATTGGCTAGTCTGGATTGTTTCCAGATGCACTTAAAGGGATATTTCACCCCAGTATAGAAAAGCCTTTGAATATATTTTCATTGAAAATATGTATTAGATTTTTTTCCCCTTGGAATTCCACTCTTGTGGTTTAAATAATTTTGTATCTGATAACAAATGATTCAGACTCTAGATTTTAATCGGCAGTATTTAATTAACAGTATATAATGTCATTGGATTTAAAGCCTTAAAATACCTATACCAAATTAGACAAGAAACAAGGTCATTCACATCATGTTTTTAGGCTAAATGTCCGCTGTGATGCTCACGGCTCCAGAGGAGGACATAATGCTGGATGATGCTACAGGCAGCATCAGGTTCACCACGTGGTCTCCAGACTCTTTCACACCCGTCACATGTGCTCAGTGTGAACCTGCTCTCACCTGTGAAGACAACGGAGCGCCGGTGGCGGACCTGCCAGTTCTGTTGTTCACTGATCGCGAATACAAGTCGAGCTGCCCGGTTCTGGGCTGCGAGCTCAGGTCCCACTAGAGGACGTCAGGCCGCATGACAGTTTGGTTTAGAAATTCTTTGGGTACTCCGGCTTCCTCTCATAGTGTAAAGACATGCAGACTGTAGATGTGCATGTGATACACTGGCAACCTGCCCATGGTGTGCCTTGCTCAATGTTAGCTTGGGTTGACTCCAGCTCCCCCCCCACTACCCTCAATTGGATAAGCTGTATAACAGGGCTCTGGTCTGTATTGGAACACTCTGCTATTGTCTGTTTTTAGGATAACTCCACGACTGAAGACGAGACAGCAGATCTTCATGAAGACAAACTTCCTGGTTTGCATTTTTTTCATCTTTTTTATTTATTTTGATTTGTCAATGGGATTTGTGTCGTGCTTTTCTCACACACCTTTTCCCTTTTCTATTAACGGTTACTCACCTGTCTCTGTGGTTGCAGCTCTGTCATGGGACACAAAGCGACAAAGCTCCCGTCAAGACATGGTAATAGAGGTTAATCAACACATACAATTATACAGCACGTCATCACATGTGTGACAAGTGGTTGTTGTTATTTCTCTTCAGAGTAACCTTGGTGATGGGATGACCCGTTTCTTGGCAGAGAACTGTCTGAAAGACGCCTGGAGAGGTATCAGACTTATTGATCAACAAAACATGCAAATATTTATTAGAAGACCAGTACTTTAATGTAGAGAAGGACTATGTCCTGCTTGTTTGTAGGCGTCATTATACTGATGTCTCCTTTTTCTTTCAGACCAGCAGAAACAGACTGAAACAGAGACTGAGCAGCTGGTGCATTCACCACCTGAACAGAAAGGTAACCATTCAGAGGAGAAATTAGCACTTTTGATGGTTGAGTTCATTCTATCAGAAGTTCACAGGGCTGATATCCAAATGTGAACTGAACACCCGTTTTTTTACTGACATATCTTGTATATAAGTAAAATGTGTATTTTGTAGCTTAAATCCATTGACCCTATATACAATTAATAGGTCTAAAATCTAGAATGATTAGTTATTCGATAAAAATCAGCTGATGTGAGCCTTTCACAGACTGACGAGACTTGCTCATATGATAACTTATTTCTCAAAATAAACGATGTAGAATAGATTTGTTTTACATTTTAGGAAAAGAGTCTGTTTTCTTCAAGTTCTGTATGTTTGGTTATATTCTGTTTTTCTTTATCATAAAATTGATTGGTAAACTGTAAAATTCCGAGCCATTAGTGCTTGATAACGGCATCTGGAGGATGATTGAAATTGTTTTTAATATTTATATTCATGTATCAGTCAATATAAGATTGGTCCAGCCCTCGTAGAACCATTTGTTTATGGCCAGCAGTGTGGTTTATGTCAAACCAGCCTCAACCAGCAGGTTTTCAGTCAGTCCAGTGAGAGACAACCTCCACAGTTAACCTCACTACATTGAGAGTATTTAGAAGTCACCAGAACAACTGATTGTGTTAAAACAATGACAATTAAATGTTTACTGTCATGTCACTGATCATCAAACTGAACAAACCTGTTTTATTATTCTAGTCATGAACTAGAGACTCTAGTGTACAAATATTTTGAGACACACAAGTCATGCTGAGTCATTGTTTCGTATTAATTGGGGAGGTGAGTAGGAATTTTATTTCAAGAAAAGAAGTAGAAATGGTCAAAATAAAATCTCTTCTGTCTGTGAAAAGCTGCAGCAACAGAAAACAAACTAACAATAAATAACTGAACGGGACAAATGTACGTGGAATTTATCTTTACAGAATGAAACGTCCAATTCTTATTCTCACCCTGTGCAGGATGTTAAATTCAGAGTGGAAAAAATTCTAATATCAAAATTCAATGCAAATGTTTTCAGTTATAGAAATTTAAAGGCTTTTAATTTTCAAAAACAGATTTACTCCCATACTTTTTGCAGTGTTAGCTTAATGTTTTATTATCAATAAACACAAATACAGTTGAAGCCACTGTTTGTGCCTGTATCGTGTTAGTTTGCCACAAGTGTTGCAATCATGTAATAGTATCGATGTAATGGAGTAATGCTGCTGCTTTCTTCAGCGTCCCAGTTCATTTGACTTGGAGCTTCTACAGTGTGTGATGAGTTGTTTTTTCCTCCCCCTCAGACCTCAAGCTGTCAGAGGTGACTCATCTCTCTCCGGTCGTCTGTGACGGTGCTGCTGATGATCTGCCTGTTGAGCCGCGGCCTCAGTAACCGCCTTATGATTCATGTTATTGCCTCTGCCACACATCACAAAACGGAGTTCATTCGACTGCAGATGTTTAAGTTATAAGACACAAGTTCTCTTTTCTTTGTTGTGTTTGTTCCTGGTGCTTAATGGCAGTCTTGATTTATTGAGTCGACCGAGCAGGTCCTCATTCTGCTTTTCACATTTTTCCTTTTACATTTTTCCCCTTGTGAAAAACAACCATCTAATTTAAAGTGCCTCTATCTATGTGCTCACCCAGTTACCAGGAGCTCTTTTGTATTACAGATGTTAACTTATTCTTTGGAGATAAGACTGGTTTGAAAGCATGTGACTTGTGATGTTATTTTGTAAAAGAATGCAACCAAAGTTTTCTGTGTTGTGGATTCATGCATGCGTTAAAGAGACATTTCTGTTTGTTCAATAAATAGTACAGATCTAAGGAGCTGAGTCATGTTTTATTTAATCCAATCACCCAGCTACTCACTTAAGTTTGATGGCATGACACATCTTAATTTTTAATCTATTCTAAATGTGATAAAATATTAATTTTAATAATTCCAAAACCAATTAATACTATAAGTCTGTGAATATTGAAATGCATCAACATGTAGAATTTATTTGCCTGAATCACAGCTGCCACTCTTGCTCACTTTTTTAAAAAGTCATATTTTTTTATTCAGGAAGTGTAACGACACCACAGGGAATTAATAGAAAGAATTGTGGAAGACAATCAGGTAAAGAGGAATGAGGGGATTGTAGCTCATTGTTGAATAGACGTTACCAGATCTGACAATGTTAGTGCTCACTTATATGGAGGGTTATATAGTTATTAGGTTGTATGCTGAAGGTACTAAATGTAGAGGAGAGCAGAGCTCTGAAGAAGCTGGGAACCTTCAACAGTAGAGCTTGACTAGAGAATAGCTTGCGAGTGTTACTCGTAGTCTGTAAGCATGTCCATCCAACAGTCTGGTACAGAGAACAAGGACCAGTATGAAACTTGTGATGAAGCGTCTCACTGATACAACTGCTGAAATGTTGATGGGACAGCATGCCGATGCAGAATATCTCCTTATAGTCAAGGACGGACATGAGGGTTGATAACACAAAAAGGTTTTACGATTGGATAAAGACAAACAACCTTTAATTCTCCACATAAACCTAGTTTGAATATGAATTTTTGGTTCAAGTGTAGAAGCTTGAATGATTCTCCAGCGTAATTCTTGAAGTAGAAAACAATCGCTGGAAGGTTCTCTTAAGAATGCTCTCTGTTTAAATTACAGGTTAAGTTCTGACCAATGATTGGCCACCAGTTCCAGATCATTTACACATTTAAACAGTTACTTCACTTTGTGTGATTGGAAAACCGCCGCGGAGACGGCACACAGCCTTGTGGTGCCCCAGTGTCTAAAACAAGCTCATCTGAGTAAACATTCTAAACTGCTGGAGGTGGAGATTGTTACTATGCACCTAATCTTTTCTGCATTTATTACTCGTCTGGGGTTATGGACTGCGAGTTGATAACCATTCAAGAACCATTGTAAGAATCCACCTTGTTCTGTCTCTTTAAGAGCAGCCAACACAAATGAGTCTGTGACGTATGTGGAGGCTACTGTGAAAGTATAAGGTCTGGTGTGTGGTGAAGACAAAGTTGTTGGGTGTGAACATCCGTATTTGATCAAGTATTTGATTCATAATTCTTAAAGGTTCAGTGTGTAAGCTATTTAGGTGAAAGGGATCTATTGGCAGAAATGGAATATAAAATAATCCTAGTGATGTTTTCTCTAATGTGTTTCATGTCAAATTTTTACAAATTGTTGTTTTCTTTACCCTAGAATTGAGCCTTTATATTTAAATACTTTATATTTACATCGGGAGTGGATCCTCTCTACGGAGGCCGCCATGTTTTTTTCCGTAGTCCAGACTGGACAACCTCTGAGCTGTAGCCGCCCGTTCTTGCGTTGACTGCTTGCTAGCGTAGTTAGCATGCTTCGTAGCAGAGTGACGGCTGATGTTGTACACCTTGAAAACTGCGACAGTTTCTCGGCATATCAGGCATACAGCTTTCAATTGGATTTCAGTGACAAAGTATTTTGTTGTCCACTCTGTGTTAAACACTCGGCACTCATTGTCCACTTTTCGTTTCCTTGATCTGCTCATTTTACATAAGGGCTCACAGGGCAAAGCGAAAAAGTGAAGGGAGATCATGTGCCCTTTCCAGCCCTATACACAACACTCCCGGTCAAATTTAATTTAGCGGACGCTTTTATCCAAAGCAACTTACAATAAGTGCATTCAACCCAGAGGGTACAAACCCAGAACCACAAGAAGCAAGAAAGTACAACTTCCTAAAAAAAAACGCAAAACTACAAAGTGCTATAAGTAAGTGCCATTCAAGTGCTTTGCCCATGTCTGCTCCAGTGTCAAGACTTTTAAAAAAAAAAAACGAGAAGGCAAACTCAAAAGATGGAGTCACATATTTGAGATTACTTTTTTGTATACAAACCGTATTTATTGGATTTGTCTTGTATACAAATTTAGACAATGATTGTATAAAAGTAGAAGGCTGTTACATTTCATTGGACAGTACTTTTCTGGCACACATGGTTTTTAAATGCAGCCTTTTAGTGTTTGTACACTTCTAATGTTTTAATCTGTCAAATCAAGATGGATACATTTAGTTTTACAGCATCTTTGCTTATACTCATAAATCTTTCTTTTTTCTCCATCTCATAGGATTCTCATGTTAGGCTTCATCACATTCACACAGCAATCAGAGTAGCTGATTTACACTCAAAGATTGAAAATGATTAAAATGACTTCTCCAGGAAATTGCTGGTAATGGATTAATAAAGTTTTCCCCAACTTAAGTGTTGAGGTGCATTTGCACAACATCCAGGCGTCATGAAACAAACACTGATACACAGAGTGTTTTGATCTTTCAAGGAAAACGAACCTTTCCTGCTGATGAGGTAGAGATCGCCTTTCCCCTTCATTGCTCTCCAAAATGTTGGGACTGAGTCCATTTGAGATTCAAATGTTCTAGACATCTTGGGAGCGGTCCACATTTGAGCACCCGGGTTCCTCTGCAGTATATGAGGCACAGTGGCAGGTCAGATGGAAGACTGAAGCAGGGTGATATTAGTTCCTTGAATGAGGTTTTCATCCGCCCCGTCGATCAGAGGGTCCCACTGATTAAAGTTCTTCTGTAGACCTGCCATTAGAAAACAGAATTAAAAAAATGTGCATATGCCCTTCGACAAATGATAAATCGGCTAAGATTGTGGGCTCGTTATTTCTCTTACCGAGATGGCGTTGCAGAAAGGCTAGTGTTGCTTTGTTGGAGAGGTCTATGGCGATCTCTGGGTCGATCTCTCCCTTCAGGTTCAACAGTTTACCGATCCAGTTTCCCGTCAGGAAGGTGAAGTCGGGGAAACTCTGGTGGACGGAACCCCTAGGAGCCAGTTAGTGGAAAACATCACCATTAGTTCAGAGGAAACAGATTTACTTTCACCAAATTTAAAATCCGCCAGCGGCCTCAGTTGTGTGCTCTGTACCTGATAGTGATCATCTTCCTGTGGATGACGGCTGAGTCCAGCTTCTTCATGCGGCTGATGTTCCCCGCCCACTGGAATTTCTCAGAGTTGATGAAGAAGAGCGGCTGCCTCACTCGAGGAAAGATTTCTTCATCTAAAGGAAACATCCAGGCGTCCAGCGCTACGCCACACCTGATTTCACAGAGTTAGAAATTTAAAAATAACATCCATAGGAATGATTCTCTCCATTCTTTTGAATACTAATAAACATGACTCAAGATTTGGTACTAATACATTTCTTTTCACTCTTCTAAAACATGGAGTTTATACATGAGCAGGTGTGCAGCTTCCTAAAACTGACTGGATTATTATTCAGGATTTAAATATTGAACCGAAGTGTTTAATTTCTTACTAATTGACAGTTTGTTGGTGTAGAATGTATCGTTTCTCTGCTTCTCTCCAGTGAGAGGACATGATGGTGGAAGACACCTTTGTTAATCCACGTACTTGAATTTAACGTCTTTGCACAGAGTCTCGATCACTGTCGCTCCCCCGAAGGAATGTCCGACCGCTGCTATCCTACACAGATCCATGGAATTCTGTTGGTTCACAGAGGAGAGCAGCGAGTGATTAACACAATCGAAATGTTAAACCTCAACAGTTACCGTGTCAGCTTCTGCTTTCGGGTCACAGTTTTAGAGTTCCTTCGAATATTGGTTTCTCTCCTGACTCACACCACATCCCGCGTCTTGTGATAATGCTTCTAACAAACACACGGACAGGGGTCACCACATGACCTCATTGTCGGAGGCATTAACAACTACAATTAGGCCAAGGACTGTTATTTAATGATATAAAATCCAATGTTACATCCTGACCATAACCTTTCTGATATTCCATGTCGACAAACCTTACTCCATTTTAGAGACAGTTTCATCTAATGTCAGTCTTGTTTTTATGAACCACGGATACAGAGGTCATTCTATATCAACTCAGGAGCAAATAATTAATGAGCAAACTTAATGGAAACCAATGATACTGTATATGTGACAATTGAGCCTGAGATAAAAAAATGTGCTTGATGTTATCTTTACTGATATTTAGTTACTGCAATGGAAACTGACTTTGTGTCATTCCTCAATTTTATTTTTCTCATCAACTTTTTCAAAGCCAAAATGTTATATCTTATTACTGTAATCATAGCTGTATATTAGATTAGATTAGATTGATTTGTTGGGAGGGGTTTGGGATCTGTTTGCTCCAAGTGATTTCATTTTGACACAGTCTTGTGTTGGCGCTATGCTGCTGCTTGTCACTAGCTTCTGTTCATAAAATGGAAACTTCTGCATTACCATGGTTTTATTAGTCACAATAGAGGTGTATCCAGCAGCCGTGTCTGCTGAAACGCATTGACCTCTTGACCTAAAAAGTCAGGGTTGATGAAAAGGTTACTTACCTCCAGCGTGGTCCAGTCAAACTGCGTCTGCAGAACATTGTGCACTTCTATCCCTGAGTTGATTTCAGTGAGTTTGTCCAGAGCCAGAATGCATTCATCTGCTCGCTGCTTCACCTGCGAGTGACAGAAAACATTCACACACGTTCAGGAAAAAGACAAACAGCACATTGAAGATTTCCAGAATCGCACTTAAAAGACAGTCTTTGAAATTCACCATTATAAAACTGTTCAAAACAGCAAAGACAGTTCGATGGATGCAATGTGTGAGAAAGATCTCACACATAAAAAAAAAGACTTAAACAAGTATGTGGTTTGGTTTGATCATGAGTTGTGTATTTGTCACAGGGAGTAAAGTTCACATGTTGTGTAATCCATCTGATGTTAATCCTGAAAGTATGAAAGAGGAATTATTTCTCCACCTCCCCTTTGACACAGTGACTCTACTGCCTCACTGGATGTACCTCCCAAAGTAGATCACTAATTCTTTTAAATAATTATTACATTATATTATAAAGTAGAAACACTTCTGACCTGTTTATTTCTGAGGGTGAATTCACTCTCTCCGTGCTGCAGAGCTCTGTAGTACATCCACTCCCTCACCAAGCCGTCTCGGGCCGATGCTATAGGGACATTGTCCTTTGCCGTCGCCTCTGACGCCGTCTCCTCTCGAAAATAAAACGTAGCCGACGCTGACTCGTCTCTGCAGGAAACAGGAAAAGACAATGTGGCAAAAACATAAAGATGTGAGATTATTAAAATGAAAAATAAGCGACTGATACATTATCCATTCATTCTTATGGAAAAGACTCCAAAAATTGTCCGGTTCTAGTTCATTCATGACAAACTTAAAATATTCAGTCGATCAAAACAACAGGAATCAATTTGCCTTAAACTTCCGATACAACACAACAAGCTGTGACAACGTTTTCAATTCATTAGAGATTAAATAATTAGGCCAGAAAATAATCATTAGCTGCAGCCCAAAAGAGGAATATAATGTCCCTTATGTCGATATAGGTCATTCGATTTTCATCTTTTAACTATCTTTATCATATAGGTTTAAGTGAATTAAAAACAAGAATTGTAGTCATCTGTGTTTCACACAAGCTGATGCCCACAAACAAGAAGCAGCTCAGTTGCCAACTTTGTTTCCTTGTTCGGACAAAAGAGCTTTTGCCGAAACTGGTAATAAAACAAAGGTTATTTTCCTTTATGACGAGTTTGGTCCGGTCTCGGGCAAAGACTGACTCGACAGTGTGACAGAAGCACCACAGGCTGAGCGACTGGACTGACCTCGGACCACGTGTGTGTCTTATGTCACAGCTTTAAACCAGGTCACAGCGCTGCCACATGCTCTCTGTGGCTGTAGCCTTCAGCTGGCGGCTGAAATTCAATGACATGCCACCTCAATCAACGTGAGTGACAGACTAACTGTGGCCATTATGCTCATCTCCATATGATCCCCTTGTCGCGATACTGAAAAGAAATGTGATGACCTGGTTCGTACTATTGTCTGAACACCCTTTCCACTCCTACTCCACAGATAAACACACGGCCGCTTATAGACGAGACTGCCCTGTTGTTGTCCGCTTGGGTCACATCCCACTAGAATTTCCTCCAACTGACACATGGCCTTAATTTCCCATTTTCTGTATGAATAAAGTGAATATTCCAGATTCTACACACAATAATTTACAGCATTTAATCTGATTGAATAGTGAATGTACAGTACTGTAATCAGCCTGATTAATGCAGTGTAACAAGCTGCCTTTGTTTTGAATCAGATAGAGAGAGAACGTGTAGAGTTACCTGTGTTCCACAGATGCCACGATGAAGCCCTGAGACGCCAGCTCTGCACATATGGCCGAATACAAAGTCCTGATAAAACACCAGGAACTTGTGTCAATCACAGCATTCAGAGCGAGAGACAAGTGAGCAGGACTTCCAATTCATTATGAGTACATGACTGTAGCAGAGTCAAAAAACATCTGGCTTACCTAAAGGCTCCCAGGCCGTGTGAGAAGATAATGACAGGACATTTTTCATTAGACTTGAATGGAGCATCCAAGTAGGCTGGGACCTTAAAGGACCCTGGAACAAACAGAGGATAAAAAAATAAGCTTCACAAAACACAGGGGAGTCACACTGTTGTTGCTCGGCAACGTAATTAACAGGACAAACTGGTTTTCACTGAATTACTTTAAAACCAGTTTCTAAGCGGATTTTCTAACTGAAGATAAATGAACAGAAACATCTGCTTAGAATGATTGCAAATACTTTATATTCATAATACAAGTATATTAAATTTGTTATTAATGACATACAACATGCACTTGAATGAAACACACTTGAAACGTTCTACATTTTATAAATGGATGTTGCTTTACCAAAGAGGTAGTTGAAAATCCTTTCACTGAGAGTCCTGTTGATCTTCATGAAGTCTGCCAGGCCGTTGAAATACTCCTTGCATGGGACCCAGTCGGGTTTTTCTGCTTTCTCAGTCTCTTGACAAGGATAGAAGAGCCGGAAGAAGGTGCCCTGTTGGGGGGGGGGCAGAAAATGGAAGAACCATGATACAATCAATTAATTGCTCTTTATTGGTTATTATCTTATTCACAAAACATGGGTGAATGTTGTTTTTGTGTACAGATGTTGTCTCTGTGAACTTTCAAGCTCTTTTCACTGTGGAACTGTTCCAAAAGTGACCAGTTAATTTGATGAAGGAGTTGATTAGTTGAGTGTCATTACAGGAGACTTATCAGTTGTTACAGAGGTCACCTTATCTGTAATCACCGACATGATGTCCTGTGTCCCTGCTCGTGCTTTTCTAAAAGACGCCTGGCTTTATCAACTGGTGAAATTCACTGGCATGCTACATTAGAGTATATAGCTATTATTTCATTTTTGCTCTAATGTTTAATGTTCTCAAATTGCTTTATTTTTTGCATATTGTTGTCCTTTATTTTTTATTTTAAACTTGTAAAGTGCCTTGTAACTGGGTTGTAAATCTTGTAAAAGGTGCTATACCAAAAAAGTTCCTCACTGTTTTATTTTTATTATTATTATTCGTTTTCCCTATGTCTAAAGTTTTACAGGTCATGATTTCCAAGTTATCACATCTGATCCCTGATTCATCCCTTCTTTATCTTATTTACCATATACTACTATTACTACTAATAAAAACAACCAAAATAACAATAATAATAATAATAATACACTTAACTTAGTAACTCAGTTCAAATGTGCTTTACAAGTTACAAACCCAGAATTGAGGGCACACAATTGAAAACAACCGTAAGCAATCTGAAGGTCACACAGGGCACAAATGGAAGAATAGCATTGTTACAGAGGGGAATGAGTAAAAACAACATAAAGATTATAAAATGATTTAAACAGTCAGTAACACAGAGCTAAATTAAAAGTACATAAATAGATGAACATAAAAAGTTGAATTAGTGAATTAAGACCCCAGGTCTTGACAAAGCACTAATGAAAGAAGAGCGATTTAAAAAGAGGAAATCAGGAATTTGCCAGATGGATCTCCTCAGTGAGATCCTGTGAAGTTATGGATAAAGAAGAGATAAACGACAGAAGGACACGTGTGGTTGATCTCCTACCTGTGTGGTGTGGTCCATCATGAAGTCGGTGCATCCCACAGGATTGGGGCCCTTGGCTGGAGGGATCCCGAGCTGGTGACTGCAGTTGTTCCCCATGGTGAAGTAAGTGAGCCCGTACCCCCACTGATCTGTCAAGTACACACAGGAGAGCTTCACAGCAGCCTGGACAGGAAGCGACTACCAAGACATTCCTGCTGGAGGTAAAGTGACTCGACAGAATATCCTCTGATGACACAGTTACCTGTCAGCAGATTTAGAATACAGTCTATCTAGATAATAATAATAATAATAATTATTAGTCTAATGCCATTAACAATGCTCATAGACACTTTACAGTCGATCAAAAAAAGCAGATAAAAGTCTATATCTAAGGAAATAAAATACACATGCTATCACACATTGAGTTAATTTTTATATATAATCTTTTCAACTACACACGATTAATGATCTTCTATTAATGTGACACGTGACTTACAGGTGATGAATGAATCGTTTGTGTTTTCCTCAATTGTTAATAGTTTCTCAGCTCTTTCCTGCCTTAAAGGTTAGCTCCCTGTCAGTAACAGCTCCACCGCTAACTGTGGCTGTAGAGCACATGGCTGCCTCTGGGCTGCCAGTGGTAATGCAGGTGTGGTTCCAGCTCCTACCTGTACTCGCCCTCTTGTAAATCCTCTTCACTAACAACTGTACAAATCCTCCATGCGAAAACATCGACCCCGGTTCGTGTCAGAGGCGTGCTATGGCTAACTGGGTATCCTCTGGTTAGCCTGTTAGCCACAGAAACTATTCAACAACAACAACAACAACAACAACAACAACCTACCGGAGATACGGGAGAGCGTCGGCTGCCAGTGTTACTACATCAGTTTCGCAACTTGACCTCGCAAGTGAAATGACATTGTTTGACACTTGGGAGGGGTTTGACAGGTTGTTGCTGTTGCTGTTAGCTACTTAGCATATGGGGCGGCTAACCCAGAGCTGGGAATGGAATAAAGTCGCAGCAGTGGTCTGTTTTCCTCTCTCTCCCAGGTCACGCCAGCGGCACCTTCAAAACTGATGCGCGTTTACTCCTGGTGTTACGGTAAAAAAGCTCGGATCAGAAATGAATTATTGAAAGTTTAAAGTTATGGGCGTTTGCTAAAATAAGTAAAACAGATTTTGCTTCACACGGGTGAGGTCAAATATGTGTCACCTCTCAAGAATTTTTTTATAATAATATTTAAAATATATGTGCCATTATGAAAAAGTAGCCAACTTTGCCTTGAAGTTTCTAAATGTTTCACTCGTAACTACAGCATGTGCCTCTGTAGCCCTCTTAGGTATGAACTCCTCACTGTATAATATAATATAATAATCCCGTTTAGATCCATGGAACGTGATCGATGATCGATTATCAGGATCTTTGAGACGAAAAGCTCATTTCCTTCACAAGCAAAACACGCGCTGATAAATTCGCTTTGCAATAATGGGTTCCTGAAGTTACACTCCATGTCTGCAGGGGGCGGCATCGGGCGAACGTCACGTAAACAAAGCGGAGACAAGGGAAACAGTGTGGAAGGATGCCGTGCAGGCTGTCTTTAAACTAATTCATCAGCCGTCTTTTGGGATAAAAAATGAAATTGGTGAGTAAACATGGCAACAGTAAAGAGCACAATTAATGTTTAAATAGACACAAACCCTGTTTATTAATAAAAGCCTGTTAGCAAATCGATTGAGGGGCTAAAAGCTCCCTGTCTAGTTCTCTGGGGTTAGCAAGGCAGCTAACAGTTCACTGTATAAGCTACATACGCGGTTATTAGAGTCAACTGGTTCGTCTTGATAATGAGACTATACACACACACACACACACACACACACACACACACACACACACACACACACACACACACACTGGCACACCCTGTACTTTAACGATTCATCCCGCTTCTAAAAACGTCCACAGTGCTGTTGGTACATAGATATTTTATTCCTCGTGCGTGTTTTGTCCCCCCTCCTGCAGTACTGTCTGTCAGGTCACCCCACATTGCCCTGCAATGTCCTCAAGTTCAAATCCACCACCATCATGCTGGACTGTGGGCTGGACACCACCTCTGTCCTCAACTTCCTGCCCCTGCCCCTGGTGCACAGGTGAGTCCCTTTTATCAACGGTGCTGTCCGGGTTTTGAAGCACATTTTTTCGTTTCATTTACACTGAGGTGGTAAACTTCTGTACTTTTCTTTATTCTTTTGCTCTGAACACAAAATGTTTTTGTCCTTCTTAGCCCGAGACTCTCCAAGCTGCCGGGCTGGGTCTCCAAGGATGGAAATATAAACTTGGAGAAGGTACGAGCAGCTGTTTTTTACTGCGTTTGCTCCACTGAGAATTAAACTGTACCTGGATGTGAGGTCATCTTTAGTAGTTTCTGTATATCTCTATTTCTGTCAAGTGTTAATGTATTAAGAATGGTCCACAATGGTGTCCCTCAAAAGTACAAACTATTTCCTTACTTCCATGTGTCCAGGAGCTGAAGGAATGTGCAAAGCGGGTGTTTGTGGATTCTCAGCCTGAGTTCTGTCTCCCTGAGGTAGGAAACCCACCCACCTCACATAATAGAAATGTGGTAATGATAAATGTATAATTAGTTGCAGGAGGGATTCATGTGAAAGAAGATGATTTGTAGTTGTGTTTATCAGACTATTGGATTTTTAAATCAAGACTAGACCCATATTTGGTTCATCACTGGGGCTGATTTCACAAAGCAAGGATATGATCAATATCATAATCTATTTTATTGACTATGGTAAAGAACATCTGAGTGGAACAGTTATTTTTCATTTACACGCCACTATAAAAATATAAATTATAATAAATATTATCCTTGATATATGCATTTAATCTGATTAAATGTTTGTTTTTTTGTCGACCACAGAAAGAACTGCTGGATCTATCTAATATTGATGTCATCTTAATTTCCAACTATCACTGTATGATGGCGCTGCCCTACATCACTGAACACACAGGCTTCACAGGAACAGTGTATGCCACAGAACCCACTCTACAGATTGGCAGGTAAGGACACATTTCCAGATGTCTAAACCCCTTTATATGCTTTTTCTGTACTGTTTACTCAAATGAGTTTAACATATTCCCGCTTGGGTACCTTATTGATGACATATCTTGATCCATAAGACAACCCCTCAACCTTCAAACTTTTAAGGAAAGCTGCTTCTTGCTGTTCTTCCCTCAGACTCCTGATGGAGGAGCTGGTAAACTTCATGGAAAGAGTTCCCAAATCCCAGTCTGCCACCTGCTGGAAAAACAAGGAAGTACAAAGGTGGGTAAACTGTTTACATATAAAAAAAGTAAATTACAAATGGTTAGAGGTTGGGAAAAAATTTGTCTTCAGTTTCACTTGTCTTGGTTTGATGTGAATGACTAAAAAAGAAACGTACTGATAAACCCTTTGACAGATGCTTTTAACTTGATACAAAATAACATAAATAAATTGTTTTTGGTGTATCAGGATGCTCCCAGGTCCTCTGAAGGATGCGGTGGACGTGTGGGCATGGAAGCGATGCTACAGTATGCTGGAGGTGAACTCTGCCCTTAGTAAAGTGCAGCTTGTTGGCTATTCACAGAAAGTGGTAAGAACACCATTTGTCTGTCTCATTCTATTCCCATTCCCTGTTTTATTTATTGGCAAAATTAACCTTTAAGAACCATCAACCTAGTTAAACACACTTTGGTGCAGAGTTATCCTTGTTAATGCTACCAATTAGCTGTATCTGTCCTCTTTCTGTTTTTCAAAATGTTTGTGTTGTCATAATGATAACTTCTGTCTCTCCAGGAGCTGTTTGGAGCCGTACAGGTATCCCCCTTAAGTTCTGGTTACTCGTTGGGCAGCTCTAACTGGATCATTCAGTCTCATCATGAGAAAGTGGCCTATGTGTCCGGTTCATCCCTCCTCACCACACATCCACAGGTAGGTCGACAGGAATATAACGGGATGAAATGACACATGTGGTCATTGAAAACCTGTGACCAAGAATGTGATATTGTCAAAAGCGTGCAATGGGATGTGTAATGGATTTAAACTGCATCTGAAAGAACTCCTCTTCAATTGTTCTTCTAACTGGAAAGATCAAACTCTACTTCTGTATATCTACTTCTGTATCTACTTTTTAATCAGTCCCTTTTTCTCACTCGGTGCTTGTGTTGTCTAGTTGAAGAGCATTTTTCAGTGGTCTGATAAATATTTGAACAACCTCCTCTTCTCTCCTCCTAGCCGATGGACCAAAGCTCATTGAAGAACAGTGATGTTTTGATTCTGACAGGCCTCACCCAGATGCCCACCGCCAACCCAGACGGCATGCTGGGAGAATTCTGCAGCAACCTGGGTACATTTATATTTATTAGATCGATCTCAGTCAGTTTTTTAAGGAAGTAGGTGGCTAAATAAAAATATTTGATATGTTCATGCTGTGAAGTGGAAATAAATGATAATGAGGGTTCGTCCCTAAACATGGTTTAATTATTGAGGAATAACATTGTATGTGCTCATTTGTGATGGTATTTATTATTTGTCTTTTACCTGTAGCCATGACTATTCGTGCTGGAGGCAACGTGCTGGTTCCCTGCTACTCCTCAGGAGTGATTTACGACCTGCTGGAGTGTCTGTACCAGTTCATCGAGAGTGCCAGCCTGGGCACCACACCCTTCTACTTCATCTCACCCGTTGCCAACAGCTCCCTGGAGTTCTCTCAGATCTTTGCCGAGTGGTGAGCAGTTTTTTATCAAAATGTACTTAATCTAATAAATCTGATGATGATGGAGACAGAATCAAACATCTCAACAGTTGCAGAATAGCTGTTTGCTCTATTTATAATTTCCCCATGAATTACTCCCCCCCGCAATAAGCACATAACTGTATGAACATATGTAAATAAGATCACATCAATGCATCACCGCACAAACTGAGACAAAAAAAAGTTTATTTCTAAGTTTAAAGACAGTAGTTTAACATGCTTTTTATCAAAAGGTATTTCAAATTTACTGTCAACTTTTTCATCGGCCGATGTGTTGAAACAATGACATAATTACCGGCGCTGAGTAGTGTCTTTACTGACGATAGAATAGAATACCCTATATGTTAAAGTAGGGGTTAGTGATGAGTGGATAATTTCAGACACAGCCCATATTCACACTGCGGCCATCTACCTCTGACATCACACTGAGCTTAAATGAGTAGTACAACATTATTCTGTTCAGTATTTGAGCTTCCCTCCCTAAGCACGATGTTGAAGAAATGGCTGCTGTGTTAACATGGTCTATGCTGGTGAAGTCAGGTACCTACCCATTGTTGATTGCAGCAATACTAATTCACTGATTGTGATTTACTGGCAATGTGTTTTACAGCATGTTGTTGTTTCTGTGAAATATAAGTACAGTACTGGTACAGTACAGTCAAACACTCTTACGTCTACTCCCATGCTGATTAGATTGTTTTGTTTCGCTTCACTGTTGTGGATTAACTGATACAGTATTTGATCTCAAGCACTTGTTGATTGCTCACAGGATCATTCTGTTATGTCATGATTTTGGTTTTGATAATTCCTGTTTGATCATTTCAGGCTCTGTCACAACAAGCAATCCAAGGTGTATCTCCCAGAGCCTCCGTTCCCTCACGCTGAGGTGAGTCCTACTGCTGCTGTGTATCATCTTTGAACAAGTCAAATACTGTGTTAAACAGGAGGTTTTAATCAGATTAGTTATTTAATTAAAACAATGTACGTAACCAGTGTCCTCAAACAAGCTGTCCCTATTTTGAACTATAAGTAGTTACTATGGATGCAATTAAAGCCCGACCAAAATATTGATTGGATGATAAAAATCGGCCGATATGAGCCTTTTGCAGACATATCGCTATCTGCATTAATTTGTCAATATGAAAACTTTCATTTTCATTTTATTCATAATCAAGTTATTCCTAATAAAGTTTATGTTTAATAACAACATCGTTACAATTATCTTAAGTATATTAATATATTGACGTAAATATTGGTGCTGATATATATTGGTGTTGGTCCCCAGAAACCCATTTAGTGGAAGTAGAGTGTGTAAACCTTTGTATTTGCTGATTCGAGTCAACAAGCGAGTCCCATGTTTCCCATGTGTCCTTATCTTGGACACAGTCAGCATTGTTCTTTCTGTGCTGACTGAATACTCTTCTCTGCACATGAGGTCATGTTGACACTTAAAGAGTTGGTCAAGATGTTTACGGCATGTTTTGTAGCTGGCTTGTCAAACAAATGCTAAATAAGATGTGTGTATTTGATGTTGCCTTGAGCCTGTTGGGTAAGCTTGGGAGAAACACTGATGTTCGGCTTCTATCTTACACTTTCTGTGTCATTGGTTGTTTCAGCTGATCCAAACCAATAAGCTGAAACACTACCCCAGTATTCACGGAGACTTCAGCATCGAGTTCCGTCAGCCGTGTGTGGTTTTCACCGGCCATCCCTCTCTGCGCTTCGGGGACGTGGTTCACTTCATGGAGCTGTGGGGCAAGTCCAGCCTCAACACCATCATCTTTACGGGTAACTTACAAACACTGCTGGACCATAAACTACACATGACTGAGAAGACGTCATTATGTGAATATGAAACAGACACTTTGCTTCTAAAAGCCTACATCTTTTTCTTTCTGGTCACCAGAGCCAGACTTCTCCTACCTCGATGCCCTGGCTCCCTACCAGCCGCTGGCCATGAAGTGTGTTTACTGTCCCATTGACACACGGCTCAACTTCCACCAAGTATCCAAGCTGCTGAAAGAAGTCCAGGTATGTTGTTTACACTGAATTGTCAAGTTAGAATCCCATTCACAAACTAGTCAATCAGTAGTGTACACACCTCTTCCGAGACCCAACAGTGCCTTTTATGAAACCACATTCAAATTCACTAGATCCAGATTTTTATTTAAATCTATAAAAAATTGCACACACTCATAAATATCCATTCCCTTAACAAGTCAGATTTGTTTCATCAAAATTCATGAGGTATTCCTTGAGAAATACACAATCCAATCTGCCAAATGTTATAGAAAGAGAAACAAAAACTTGATCTGCCCCCTGATTCGTAACCAGACCAAAATGTGTTGCCGTCCACCCTGGTTCATGATCCACCCCTATATAAACTTTCATGGAAATCAGTGGAGTAATCTTTTGCTTGATCCTGCTAAGAATCTAACAAACAAAGACAAAAACATAATTCTGTGTCATAGGTAGTAATAGGGTAGTTTACTGTGAGCACTTTTCCCACAGGGAGCATTAAATTAAATATGCAGGTGTAGTACATGTATTACACCAACACGTTATGATTCAAGTTCATATAGGGATTCTCACAAATTGGTAAATAGATGATAATGACTGGGAAGCATCAGGATTGTCTTGCTCAGAAATAGCTGCTCTCATGTGTTGTTTTTACACGCAACACTGGTAAATAGAGGGATGTGCAATTGGAAGGTTATACTGAATGAGTCAGAATCCGTCCTGTGGGTGAAACTATAGACTCGTTTCACTCAACAGCCTTGTTATGACACAGCTAATAGGTCTTTAATCATATTTACTAATGATCTGATCTATTTCTCTACAGAAACGTAATGAATGTGACAAATAACCTGTTTTTGCCTGCTATTTCATAACATGAAAAAGTATGAAAGCATTCAATACTTACAAATTGTATACTCTTAATATTTAGACACAACCTCAATATGAAGAAATCCTCAACTCTCACATTATGTGCTCAGACAACAAAATCCTTTCCTATAAAGAAAATCATCAGTCTTCAAAATCGAACTAGTATAATGAATTCAGTAAGTAATTGGTTAGTGAAACTAAACTGGCGATGTTATTTTAGATTATTTACTTGTATAGTTAAAATGATTGAGTAAACGTGGTAAAGTTCTCAGGTATGAAGACCACGCTGACAGGGGGAAAATGTTAAAATATACTCAAAACTGTAACAAAAGCATTGAGGAGAATTCACAATTGTGTACTAGAGTGTTGAATCCGACCTGAGCCCGTCGGGTCGGGTTCGGAAAAACATTTTGAAATGATATCTGGGTTGAAGTCTGGTTCGGTCACCTTGGCTGGGCTAATTGCTTATGTTTTTTCCACAGCAAATGTCTTAATCTGGAAAAACCTCGGGCTCAGAGTCTCTGTTGGGTTTGAGTTGAGATTCATTAGTTTTCTTTCGGGCTTGTATTAGTTGCACCTTTGAGCTGCATTCTATTTTGAGCCCTTCATGCACAGTATCTATTTGTGATAGTTAATTGTTTAAACATCAAGTGTCAAAATGCTACAAAATCTCAGACACTTACCTCATACAACTGCGATCACATTGCAATTCAACTCCCGTGTTGTCATTTCAACATAAATCTCGAATGCCTTTTCAAATGAACCAAGATTAAGAAAATCATTTTATCTTTTAATAGCCTGGATTAATGTAACCACTTTGGAACAGGGCCCTGCTTTATCTTTAGCCGTAGTTAAAAACATACATCAACAGATTTGAGAGTGAAAGTAAAGACTAAAAAGCTAGAAGGTGGACCTTCTGCTACATGAGCAGCACATGGGCCCTGTTAAGCTACCAGGACTTGATCCCTTGTTCCCTGTGTTTCCCTTCTGGCAGCCGCTCCATGTGGTGTGTCCAGAGCAGTACACCCAGCCTCCACTCACCCAGTCCCACCGCTCTGATCTGATGCTGGAGCTGCAGCCCCCCCCAATGCCCTACAGACGCTGCTCCGTGCTCAACCTGCCCTTCAGACGGCGCTACGAGCGTGTCTACATCCTTCCTGAGGTGAGCCCCAGCGCAGCAGCAGCCACTCGCATGAATATATTCTTCTTCAACGTTTCTAGTTGAAGGGCTTGATAAAGTCAGTAGACTGTTGAATTAAAGATAAAAGCAGAACCTTCAGAGGCAGATGGTGAGTGAATCTTTCAAATTCTCTGGTGTTTTCAGGAGACGATGACATATGGTGAATAAGAAGCTGCCAGAATTCAAGATTGAAATGCATAATGGAAATATTAAGACTCCTGTCAGAAAGCAGGTGGCCGATTTTCATGTCTTTATGTTTGATTCTCCCCCGTTCCAAGCTGGCCAACTCCCTGGTGCCCTCTGAGGTGAAGCCTGGCATCTCCGTGGCAACCGTATCTGCTGTGCTACACTCCAAAGACAACAAGCACACACTGCAGGTGAGTGTGTTGAGGTCGCACCGTGAAATATCTACTTGCACGATGGTAGTTGTGTATTCTGTGACACTCAGGCTTCATCCATACGATTACGTTGTACTTCTACGCATGCCCACTGTACGTGAGGGGTCAGTGCTCGTTTGGACAGAGATCCTGTGTTTGACGATTCTGTTTCAAACACAACAGTATCGATGTAGCCTCGGAGTCAGCTAACTGTTTTCTCTCATCTTGTTTTGCCAGTCGGTGTCCAAACCCCCTCCAGCACCCCCCAGCAAAAAGAGAAAGCGAGTGATGGAGGAGCCCCCTGTGGTGCAGGCCCCCAAACCCCTGCTGAGTGGAGCTGTGCCCCTTGAAGCTTTCCTGGCCACATTACAAAAGGTGTGTAACCTGCAGACATCGGTCTCAGTGTTGTCTTTACAACAGCCAGCAGTTACAATTAATGTGTCATTTGCCTTCTTGTCATTGGAGGACATTTCACGCAGCTTTAGTATTCCCGCTTGAACCCTGCCTCTTATCCCATCTCGCATTACAATCCCCCAGTGGCCAAACGTTACTGGGATTAGTGCTTTACAGCAGAGAGCTGTGGTTTTACCATCGCAGATTTCAGGAAATAAAACTCAGACATTTTTTATTTAATGAAATGTATAAGCATGTTCCTGCAATAACAGATTTTACTACCTCCCACTACTTTGACATTTCCATCAGATCTTTTTAGTTTTAGTGGCCTATACCATCTGTTTTTTAATAGATCTTGGCACACACATAAACTTTAGACCGGCTATTCTTATTCAAGCAGTCATCCAACTTGCTATACCAGGACAACAAAACACGTCATGAATGAAAAGTTTGTGTTCATGTCCTCATTTGCAGCATGGGATCTCAGAGGTGAAAGTGGAGGAGACGGCCGACGGACACATCCTGCACCTGCAGGCTGACGACACGCTGATCCAGCTGGAGGCGGACGGGACGCACATCGTTTGTGACAACAACGAGCCGCTGCGCACCACGCTCCGAGACCTGGTCCTGCGCTTCCTGCAGAAACTCTGACCCGACTCCTCTTCACAGCTTCTCTTCTCTGTTGGTTTTTAAACAGTGTTCCTGCTTTGTTGTTGGACTGTGGACAGCAACCGAATCGTCATGAGAGGATGAGACTCTCACCTCAGTCAAATTTAACAGTGTAACAATTACAATGGTCTCATTGTAAAGTCCAGTTAAATTTTGTAAAATAGTATTTTGTATTAAAAGATTTTTTCAAAGAATGCTCAACATCCTCTCTGTGATTCTTTCATCACTAAAGAAAGTGTAAAACGTCTAAAATAACAATGCTGAGACCATCTGTCACGAGTGGAGGTTTTCCCAAGAGGAAGTGAGAAGAAAAACAGAACCACAAACTGTAAGTTTCCTCTGGGTTTACTCATCTAAATATCACTTCTAATTCCCTTAATACAACTTTATAATTTGCATTGGCTCCATTACAACCGGAAAACCAGATGTCATGTCAGTTTGTGAGACACTCATTAGCGGGATATCCTGAAAATTCCCAGACGTGGTAGCATCTGTCTACAAAATGTTCTTAGTTGTGTCTGAATAATGCTCTGTTTATACTCTTCAGAAGCGAATGGCTCAATCCTATGCTTCTATGTCTTTTTCACAAAGACAAAGACATTTCATCATCATGGAAGGTAGGCACTGGTCTCACTCAAGTAAAATGAATCATGACAGTATTTGGTTAAGATTCTTCCGTTTTTGGGTGCGTTAATGCGAGTTACAGAGAAGCTTGGATACACAGTTTGTTAGTAATACGTGTGCTTGTCCCTCTACAGCAGGTCAGTGTGTCGGCTGTGAAGGAGCCTCTCAAACTGCTGCGACTGGCAGTTCTGTGTCCTGTGATCGGTGATGATCCCTGTCCGAGCTGTTTGGAGATTTGAAATGATCCAAAGCATGAAGATGAACTGAGCTTAGCAGGTAGCACCTTTATCTGGCTCACACATGTGGTAGAATGTTTGGTGGTCTGATGGTTAACACAGTCAATGTGCCAATAGATCAGATTCACTACTCACACTTAAAAAGTCCTTGGCCGTTTTTCCAATAAAAACAGGTTGCATGTTATTTGTCACAAAATATTTAATTGGAGTAGGGTTTACATGCAGCTAAAATACATTTAATAATATGCTTTCAATGTACAATATCTTACAGCGTACTACATGACCATTGCTTTGATAATACAACTGTGTGCAGCAGGAGGAACACCTACAGGAGTATTGATAAAGATCACAACGCTCTTAAGCTCAAGGAGAGATAACTCAAAGTAACAAAAAAAAAAAAACAGCCCCCCCACCCCTCACACAAGAAAAGGACACACTCCACACATTCACGGACAGATAGACAGTCTCCATATCAGGCATATTCAAGTTTGTTGCGTTTCAGTCGAGGTTAAAGGAGAAGGGATGGGGATCCTGGCCGGAAGAACGGATAGAAGGCTATGTTAGAAGCCACTGACAGTGCTGTGATGTCAGTGACAGTCTGGTCCATGTCTGGTTTACCTTGACCACTAAAACCAATTCACACGTGATGTCATTGGATTGGACAACATGAACATGAAACCACCCTTGTTTGGTTTTGAACCCACATCAGCTGTACTGTCCCCTGTTCCTCCTCCAGATGAACGGTGTTTTCTGGCAGTGTTTTCAGGTTTGTGGTGTGACCCAAGATAAAGAATAATTAAAACCTTCACTCATATCTTGTTGCACCCTGAGAATAATTTGGTCTTGAAGACAGTGACTTGAGAAAACAGATGGACAATAGAGGTAGCAGGGACTGGAAAGGGCAGGATAAGAAAGGTTACCAGCATTTTTGTGTTAAAGCACTGGTAGGGAACCAAGCAGTGGAAGTCCAACCTTAATGATTCTCCAACAGGATAGTCGGACATCAATTTTTGTATTTGCTGTGAATAGAGCAACGATGATGACTTAACATTGGGTTTTTTAACACATCTTTTAGGATAACATTTTGTATTTGGTGAAATAATATTTCAAAGAAGCAAGAGAATACTAATCTAAGTGTGTGATCAGAAAATATTAAACCTATAATCACAATGGATCAGAAGATTGTGTGCAGCATTAAGGGGGGGGGGGCAAAGCTTCTCTTCTCATCAAATCTCTTTGAACCTGTTGTCTTGGCTCCGTGGCCCACAACTGTTTGGTCCCCTCTCACAGGAACATTCTGACCAGCAGGCAGCGGTTCTCAGTGGATAAGAAGCTATTAATGCCCACTGTGCACTACTTGCCCAGGATCAGACTTATTAAAGGTAACCACTAGCTGGTGAGTAGAGTGGTGCATGATGCAGCTGAAGGGTCTGAGTTTATTTTTTTCAAGAGTCGATGGAGACCACAACAGAGATAGAGGAAGAGTGAACATTAGCCTCACGCTAATCTGAGTGACCAGAAATGGAAGTCAAGGAGAACGCTAAAGAGTTTGCCATATAAACATAAAATGTGATAATATGTCAGTGTATTGGTTTGTAAATTGAATCTTCTGCTCCCAAAGTAGCCAAAAAATGTGTCTGCAGCTTTACAGTCGAGGTGAGGATTGTAGTACAGATGTATTTTAGGTAAAACTGCTTCTGAAAACCATATGAAGACTTTGTCAACTCTTTTCTTCCAATATTTAAGTCCCCACCTGCCGGGTACATGATCTGTGCACATTAAAAGGCCTTACTCAGAGTATAAACAGTGCAGAGGGAGCTCTGTATCACATGTAGCTATTTATGGGTATGGAACACTCTAAAGCATTAATATTCCGGACTCAAGATAAAGTGCCGCCACTAAAATAGTTCACACTTGTCACCTTCATCTGCCGTCGGAGTTTGCTTTTCCGATGGCTGCCTACAGACTTGATTCATATGGGACCATATGAGTGTGGGGGGGGGGGCGGGGGGATTCAACTTGATAAACGTGTCCTCCGTGTAGTCAGCTCTTCTGAAGTTTGTACTCGTCCTCTACTTGGAATCCTTCTCGGTTTCCAGCAGTTCAGAGCGGATTCCCAGCTTCTTGAACTCCTCCACCAGATCTCCATTCTGGTGCATCTGGAGCAGGATGTCGCAGCCTCCCACAAACTCGCCGTTGAAGTACACCTGGGGGATCGTGGGCCAGTTGGAGAACACCTTGATTCCTGGGGAAGGCAGACAACATAATTGTGAGTGGGACATACACAACAATGGATATCGCATTTAAGGTCAAACAAAGCACTGGCAGATGACCTCTTAACCGTGGTGCCTTTTGGGTTCCCCCTTGAAAAAGAGTAGTTTGTATGATAAAAACACAAGAACAGAGTGGTAGACATGGACAGTGTTAGCCACGCTGACAGAAACAAACGACTACAGCCAAGGCAAATACAAAGAAACAAAGATAGTAAATGTTTGTTTGAAGCCAAAGCATCTCGATCGCCACCTGGTGGCTGGCTACAGTATAAGGCATAAACCTTGGCCAAAGTAAAAAGTTAAAATACACGATAAATAAGTAAAGATTTATGGTCATTCTCTCATGATTCATTTTTCCTTTAAGTCTTTAATTAGTTACTTGATGCTATACAAAGGGGTGAAACATCATGATTGACAGCTGGGACTGACTTGTCTCCATCCCCCAATCACTCCTGTATAGTCTCTGGCTCTAAATGATGTCTTGGGTGCGAGACGGCAGCATTTGATTCTGGTATATTGTGGCTTAATTTATGGATAGTGAGAGAAGTGGAAACATTTTGTTCATGTACAATAGAGAAGTGGAAACATTTTGTTCATGTACAATCTATCTTTAGTTAATAAAGCTAAGCATTTGCCTGCATGGGCTCTATTTGAGAGTATGATCTTAGATGATTGTGTGATGGATGTAGCCGCCTGTTTTGCCTTTTAAGTAGAAAGTTAGCTGGTTAAAAAATTTTTTTTTAAAGATCAAATGTTGATCACAATGTTTATAAAAGGAGCACTCCACAGATTTCACATGTAAAAATGATTTTACTCATCACAAGCCCGTCTTCGCCTTGTTGTTTTTAAGTTTGGAGTCTTGGGGAACTCGTGAAATAGCAAATGCTCAACCTGTGGATTTCCCTGTTCAGTAATGCACTTAAGAAAAGGTTGATCAATGTTTTGTTCTATTTTATCAGCTGCGAGGACAACACCAAACTTTGAGAAACGAGGCCATTCACTTTCAGGAAATGCTGAGTTTCTGGCCCTCTTCCATCTTGTACATCTGACCCCTGTACACCCAGACCTGCTTCTGTATCACTTGGGGGTATGTGACACGATTGCTTTCAGCCAGGTCTGTGCAACACTGTCCATCAATCAGTCATTATTAGACGGAAGTAGAGGACGTGACAGTCTATAGCTTTTCAGCCTGGAGGTAAACAGCTTGTGTTCCGGCCTTTGTGTGCTTCTGTTGTTTCTCAAGATATTACATAGCACCACATGTCCCCATTTAACCCCTAGATCTACTGCACATTGTATTAAATAGTACGAGTCTCCGTTTGCTGGCTGTCCACACAGCTGTTACACCACAAGCCTGACCTGACACCACCCCCACATTCAAGTACACATATCTGCTGCCACCATTTAAAGGAGGGAAAGTTTGAGGGGTTTAGCTGAAAGCCTCGTATATTACAGATGCTGTCCCGTGCGTGTGGAGGAGCCGCACCCTGTGGTGCTGCTGCAGGACACTGATAAACCCAGACCCTTCTAATAAACCGCAGATCCACTGACTGCCGCGGATCCGACCGGTTAGACTCGATCCCACTCAAGTGTCGGAGCAGGGAACATGGCTGACAGGTGCTAGCGGTGACACGGACACTAGTTCAACTTTGTAAACACATTTTATCTCCAGCTCCACTGTCACCGAGTCTCCAGTCAGAGTGACGGGTGACAACTTTCCGCCGCCATGCGAGGATCGCGTCTCTCCTGTTCACCTTCTCTCAGCTCCTGGTCGTCCAGCACGTTGTAGGCAGCGTAGTCGTCCACTCCGTGCATCCGGAGGATCTGCACCACCGCGTTACTGAAGCCGCACATAGGCTGAGCCGGGGTCCCCTTGATGAACACCACCACCTTGTCCTTCTTCACCTTCTCTCCAAGGTCCTTCTGGACGTCCCCCGCCGCCGCGCACAGGAGCCGCCGGCCCGGGGCCGACCACACGTCGGCTCGCCTTGGCCCGTAGAGCGCGGCCCCCGAGCGGAGACACCGAGCTGTGGCGCTGATGAAGCTGTTCATGGTCTCCGGCTAGTTGTGTGTTTAGAAGAAGAGCAGGAGAGATGTCGGCAGACAGCGGAATAACTTCAAGTCAGTTACTCAACACACGTAATACTGGAGGAGGGCGGGATTTGGACGCTGATTGGATAGCTACGCCCAAAAAACGTCTAATCTCATATGCAGTTGGTGGAGCCGGGTGTCAATTACATTAGTAATCGATAGAATTCAACTCAAATCGACAAACAAATGATAATACAATAATATAACCACACATACATAATAATCCCAATATTTCTCTTGAGAGAAAAGCTAATTTTATAAAAGTAAAACAATTGTTTCCGGGTTACGGAAGCCTTCAAGGACTTCCGGGTCGACTTCAGCTTGGTGATTGCGACATGATGAAGCTTCATGAAGCAGTGAAGCTCTGCAACCGATTGGTTCACTCACGGACCGAAGCTTCACGGTGGTTCATTCGCTCTACTGCGCCATCAAGTGGACAATACATGTAAAACTGGCAGAGTGATTATAATGACACCATGGCTTTAGTGTGTGAAGCTTTGAATTGAATAAAAAAATGAATGATGTTTGTGATGCCAAAACATAAACTCTGAACTTATTCATATTGTGTCTGTCTTTATGATACAATGGCGGGGTCAAAAGGGAAAGTGGAAACAAATTGGGCAGAGGGCAGTGATGTGAATGTGCTTGTGTCAATAGGGACAACATGTAACACGTAAAATGGGGGCAATATTTTATTCACTTCCATATAAATATTACAACTTTTCCACAGTGCTGGGTTTCAGGCGGTTTCTTTTTTGCAAACAAACGCGCATTAAAAGTCCCAAGTGTACAAAACGTAAGGGGGGGGGGGGGGGGGGGTCCATTGCGTTTCGCTTCCACTTATATTTCGAATCACACGCGAAACATTTCTTGAATCAGTCACGTGGTACGGCCGTCGTCAGCACCTACGTCATTAACACAAGCCTCGATACGCGCTTCACAAAAATCTTCCTGGATTACTAGACACGCGCTTCCAAGCCTCGACACGGAAATAACTATAACATAATATGACCACATAGAAAGAATAATCCGAATATTTTTCTTGAGAGGAAAGACAATATTATAAAAGTAAAAGACAGTTATTTCCGGGTGACGGAATCCCTCAAGAGCTTCCGGTTCACTTCAGCTAGCAGGAAGTAAAGCGCAGTCGTTTGAAAGATGGCGGCGCACACGCAAAAGAACAACAAGCCGGGGAAAGCGTCGGGGAAGGCGTCTCAGCCTCTGATAATCGCCAAAACCCCGGCGGAGGAGCAGCGTCTGAAGCTTGAGAGGTTGATGCGAAACCCGGACAAGCTCGCTCCAATCCCAGACCGACTTAAAGAATGGAACCCGCGGGCTCCGCCGGAGTTCGTCCGGGACGTGATGGGCTCCAGCGCCGGCGCGGGCAGCGGCGAGTTCCACGTTTATCGTCACCTCCGCCGCAGAGAGTACCAGAGACAGGACTTCCTGGACAAGGTGGCAGATAAGCAGGACAAGGACGTGGAGTATCTGGACAAGGTGGAGCAGAACAAGCAGGCGGCCGACGAGAGGACGGCCAAGCGCCGGAAGAAGCGCGAGAAGATGAAGGAGAAGAAGCTCATGGCGAAGAAGGCGAAACTAGAAGGTGACAATAAGACGGAAGACGGCGCCGATAAGAGCTCAGACGAAAGTGAAGAGGATGAGGACCGAGAGGCTGAAGATGATGCGGAGGCTCCGAGCTTCATCATGGGGAAGAAATAAGTGTGCCCTGCGGCTGAGAAGAACCCAAGAGACCAAGGGAAAAGACAAAGACAATTCAGTGGTGGACCCTGCGTTGCCACAGGAATGTTTGGACTGTCTACTTTAAGAGACAAGACCCCACAATAGTCGTCAGTGTCCCAGTTTGAAAGAAAAGATGTTGACTCTTCTGATTCTTTTTGTTATCAATCGAGTGTTAGATCACACATTTCGGCTAATAGTCATATTTAGGGATTTCAATGATTTGCTGAAGTAGGATTGTTGGGAATTTTGTAATCTTCTATATTGTTTGCAACGTTGTCAATGTTTTTAATAAAAAAGTCACCATGTACATAACATTAGTGTTATTGAATTTGTTTACAGTGGAGGTTGGTATTAAATGGCTGGTAAATACGATGATATGAGAAAATCATCATCGGTGTATTAGGTGTATCTGCATTTTGGATGTAAGCAGTGTCTGTGCAGCCTTGTGAGCCTGCCCCTCGCAAACCCTGTTGCCTGTGGGCCACAACAAGGCTGCAGAAAGCAACACAAAGAATGAAAAGGCGTGACTTCTCGAGGTTCGGGAGCTTCACGTGCGATGTTCCTTGGACAGACTCCTGCCTCCCACGGAGGTGGTGGACCCGCTCTGTGGCCATCACCTTTCTTGAGGCAGGTAGAGCAAAGAAACAAAAAAAATGGCAGCTAGATATTGTTTGAAGCTGAAGAAGCTCTTCCTTTCAGACACATTCCCCTGCCACACTCGTATTTTCACACTCAACACTTATGAGTGTTATTGTTATTTTTCTCTTCATATTGCTGATGTAAGCTTTAGACATTTGCATGTAGGCCTGTTTGATACAATCATTCAGGCTTCAGTTTATCTGCCATGAAGATCAGAATCAGGTTTAATTGGCCAAGTAAGTTGTACAAACAAGGAATTTGACATGGTGAAGTGGCTCTCAATGTTCTTACATAGAATACACATAACAACACAAAACAAACAATGCGATGGTTTAAGAAAAAGAAAGAAATTAAATGAAGTGCAGGGATAAATATTGAATGGTATGAGTATTACAGTTGTACAGTGAGGTTGAAATAAATAATATAATTAAATATAATTACAATATAATATAACTTTGGGAGTATTTGTACAGTGGTTATTATAAAGAACCAGGGTTATTGCACAGTGCCACGGTGGATTGGCTGTTCAGAAGTGAGACGGCGTTGGGGAAGAAACTGTTTTTGTGTCTGGAGGTTTTGGTGAACAGAGATCTGTAGCGCCTCCCGGAGGGGAGGACATGGAATAGGTTGTGTCCAGGGTGTGAGGGGTCTGCAGTGATCAATTCTGATCGGATCAATTTTAAACCTTTGTTAAAAAATTCCCCTCTTGTTATTTGTTTGTTTGGGCTCTGCCGCTCTAAAAGGCCTAAATTCTATGATCTTTAATTTAACTTATCACAAACTAGCTCTTAAATATGTTTATGTAGGTCTTAATTATGTTAATTTTAACTTGATGCTACTTCCATTTTTAAGGTAAATGTTTGGCCGTACGTGCACAGTTTATAATGTTTTTGTGTGTTTTAGTTATATCTCAGTGATGTGGATATTAGCACACCAATCTGAAGGTATCTCACTGCACAGTGAAAGACTATACCTACTGTCCAAGAAGGTCGTTTTTAAGACAGTGAAGTGTTTTGAAGATTTATCTAATTTGCTTCTTCACCGTATCTTTAACTATAGTGAAGTGTACGTAATTCTGGAACTCTGATATAGCTTCATATCTGTTGTACTTGACGTAGGACTTCATTTTAATTTATTATTCATCATCATGAAACCTGCAGAAACCCTGCCCTTATGGGTGAAGTGTTGAAATCACAGTTTGGTGCGTCTGTCAATTATCTTGTTTAAGCTTGGGTCAAAAGGTCGTCTGAAATGTCCTGACATTTAAACTGTGGCAGACCAGCTGTAGCTTCTACATGTACTGTTTCTTAATCTTTGGCTCTAGACTAACTGTTGGTTTCATGTAGCCACTCTCTTGAATGTGCGTCTTCACCCTCCTGATCTCCTCAAAATAGCATTGTGCTGCCGGGATTTCTGAATTGTGTGTGTATTATAAACTGCAGATCTCTTAAATTGGATCCTGCTCCCTGTTGGAGGATTTCTCCCGGTTAAGAAGCATGTGAGTTCCCCTGGGAGAGTGAGTCAGGAACAGCACAGAATTCTACTAAAATGTGTCTCAGTGTAAAAAAAAACCCACTAATTTCACAACTCATTTTATTTCAGTGAATCAAATTAAGATTCTGACTTTAGCTTCTTGCATGTTTAATAATTTTGTATTAAGTCAGTCCATTAACTGGCATAACTGAAAAATGACTTATGATGGTTGGATATGATGCAAGATGAAAAGATAGAGAAGTAAATGGAAATGCAGTGTAAATCACAAAGTGTTTGTATGCACATCCTTATTGGTATGTGTCATTTAATAAAATATATGTCAGGTAAAGAAAAAAAGAAAGTATTATTAGGTATAAACTTAAAGGTATGGATTCAGTAAGTAAGATAAGTATAAGTAAAAAAAAAACAGTGTCGATGCTCAGCGACAAGTAAGAGATCTGTAAAAACATGGGTAAAAGTATTCATCCCTGTAAAAGTTATATTTTATTGCACCTTATTATTCATCCACAAATGAACAAACAGCTTTGATGTAAGTCCTCAAAGTGGAACTAATACTTCAAAGTTACAGTTTACAGCATACCTCATGTTTTTCATATCAGAACATGAGCAAAAGTAAATAGCACTTTAGCTGTCAAGTAAATGTAACACAGTAAAAGTACACTGAATGGAAAATATAAACTCTTAAGTACTATTAACTCAAAATTGTACTTAAAGAACTAGATGAAGTGTGCCAAGGTCCAATTAAGCGCTTGACAAAGAGTAGAACTTTAAATAATACCTTTAAATTCAATAAACAATTTCAATCTCAATTAAGATTTTTTGTCATTTTTGTGTTATATATGTGTACATAATATTACCTGGTGTGGCCAAACCAAAGGCCAACATTTTCCTTTTCTATATTAGATGCTTATATGAGCTCCAAAGGCCTTGATGGGAATCTGTTGGAATTCATCAAGACATTTAAATGAATTGCCAACACACCTCTTACAATAGTTTATAGAACATTTTTACGAGTAAATGATCTAGATCAACTTCTGTCGAACCCTTTACTTCCTACCCTCATTCCTATGACCTGTCCTGAACATGCTCTGAAGAAATCCAGGTATTTATGACTCAATCACACTGAGCTGCCACAAAGGTTTATCACAGACCTCCACAAGAAAAACAGTTCAACCTGTAGAATAACACAGAGACCCCAGCCGACTCCTTTCTGTTAAAGGTTAAAGATCCCAACACACTGTGCAGCTTCCTCCACAGACAGAGGGTTTGAGCTGCAGCCTGTCAACAGGGGCTGAGTTGTTTCCGAGGGGGAGTGGAGCCAGAGTTGATCCACACCTCGGAGATAGGTTCCAGCGTGTTCAGGCAGGACTCACTGCCTCACTCTGCGTTTTTTCCTCCGTAGTCAGTACAGAAACCACAGAGCGGCTCTAATTGCTACAAGTGCCGGACAGTATTTTTTCTAGAAAACATCAGAATGCAGGACAAGGCCAAGTGGGGCTCGGAAAATAAACCAAACGGAGAGATCAGCGAACAACCTCAGCCTCAAGGTACAGTGACAAGAAGTCCTGGATCAAGCTGGAGCTTAAACTTGACCCACTGTGTGATGATAATAATAGGTTAATCACTGTGTCTCCACTTTATTGTACTTTTGAAAAGTGAACACTTGGCTTCCTTATAGTGTTTTCCAAATATGTTTGGATTTGGCTTTGTGGCACTGTTCTGTTTGTTGATGATTTACTTCTAAAGTACTCTCTAGTGTAAAATCCATAATGAAAGGGCCGTTAAAAGACAAGTTTGCTCCTTTCAAATCCCTTCATTTCTGAAGTCTTCTTGGAGATAAACAAATATGTACAACTCTTTCCAATGATCTGTCAGACTGTTTGCTTGTTAAATAAAACCCTCCCGTGTGCTGCATCTCATCAGGATAGTGAAAGCACAGGTTCAACAGTGTTGTCTTGTTAAACTGCAGCATGTTGTGCCAAGTCCCTGTTTTCTTTCCCCCAGATGAGAGGAAAGCAGCGCAGAAGAGAACCTTCACCAGGTGGATGAATGGGTTTCTGCACAGGGTAAGACACAAATCAATACAGCTTTACGATGACATTATGCTTCTTTCATGCAATCCACAATACAGATTGTGATTTGTTTATTTCCCAGTGTGATCCTCCGCTTGAGGTGCACGACCTGTTCGCAGACATTCAGGATGGAAGGATACTCATGGCCCTGCTGGAGGAGCTGACCGGCTGCAAACTGGTGAGAATCAAAATTCACAGTGCAAAAATATGAATTTAGCCAAGAAAATATATAAACTGCCATGAGTTTTTGTAATGTCCTCTGTTCCTATTCAGCTCTGTTCATTAGATTATCACTATGTTCACCAGCTGATAAGAATCAAGAATGTTTCTAGGGGTGTTTGACTCCTTTCTCATTGTCAGTAGGAGTTTGCCCTTTTGTTTTGTATCCTGGTGGGTCATGTTCGATGTCACGACGATATTATGTCACCAAAAAACTGAGGCACTCTCTCACTTCGCCGTCTTGCCAAATTTGCACGTTCAGGTGGATGCCATCTTTCCATCAGCCGATTAAACCTGTGTCATTTGACCCGAGAGTGAAAGCCAAGTGTATCCATTCCCTTTGTTGCTGAGAGAAAATATTGATGTACTCTCTGTGCAGTGCGCCACAACCTCGCAGCCAGTTTGCTTAGCTTCATTTAGCCCAACTAAACATAAAGATTTGAAATAGAAGGGAAAGAGCGAACCTGGCTCTGTCCAAGTCGAGCCCCCCCAGCACCTGGTCAGTTCCGACGGTGGTCTCTGGTTCGCCTCCACGAGTGACGAAAAAAAAAAAAAAAAAAACATACCTGGATGGACAATACCTGGATCTGTTCCCCACTGTCTAAGTGCCTACCCCACACTCTCTCCCCCAACACCTGCTCCCCGGGCGCCGTGCATGGATGACCACTGCTCTGTGTGTCCTCCTGTGTTCACCAGATGGGTCAAAGGCAGAGAACAAATTTCCCCCCATTTGCATGTCGTGTGTGTGTGCATGTGTGTGTGGGACCAATAAATGTATCTTCTTCTTCTTCTTCTTCTTCTTCTTCTTCTTCTTCTTCTTCTTCTTCTTCTTCTTCTTCTTCTTCTTCTTCTTCTTCTTCAATAGGCATATCTAACAACTAATTAAAGGGATTGTTCACTCCAGAAATTGACTCCTACCGAGAAATGGTTCACTAAAAAGGAGTGAGAGAGTTTTTTTGGCAGAGTCAAGCTACTTGTTCCCCTGCTGCCTTTCTGCTGAGCTAATACTACTGATATTATTCTATGTTAGCTCTACAGGTTCAGGTCGTCTTCTCAACGCATTTTCCGACTGAACAACATTTCCAAGGCCCTGGCGTTCCTGGATGACAGACATGTGAGTGTGTTTGCTTCAAAGTCTCTAGGGATATTGTTTTGACATGTCTACCATCTACTTTCAACTCTGGTTAAACTAGATTCCAAATGACGTCTCCTCACATGTTGTCCCACAGGTTAAGCTCCTTGGAATTGACGCCTCTGGTGTTGCTGATGGCGTCCCCTCTGTTGTTCTTAACCTGGTCTGGATCATCATCCTGCACTTCCAGGTAGTTTTTATTCCGCCCCACTATCCAGATATGGAGCCAAAACATCAAATACAAAGATTTTAAAGAAAGAGCTCAGGCGTGTGGGCAAGAATTATTATATACCTTGTGCGAACCAATAGCAGCTGAGTCTTAGCTGTTAACCCTGATGTTGAATCGCGTTTTTGTAGCATCAAATAAATGATTAAATCAAACTGACTGTTGAACAAACATCAATGTGATAAAAACGACCATGAATGACAGAAGTGTACGTCGACTTTTTATGTAGTCCCATCCGATAACATTAAGGAGGCGGGGTTGATGACCTATAATGCAGCAAGCCACCAATGCTTTGGGATCACATCTGGGGAGCCATCTTTCATACATCATTATATGCAGTCTATGCTTTATTTACCTAATGTATTACCGCATTTCTTGACCCGGTGCTTATCACTGACCCTGCCGACTCTCCGCTCTCCCCCATACACAGGTAAAGGAGGTGACCAGAGGCCTCCACACGCACTTGTCTTCTAGCCTCTCTTCCTTATCAGCGAGCGGTTACCCCTCTTCCAGTGACCTCTCTCTCCAGCCAAATGACGTTGGCAGCTACTCGTGCAAAACCCTGCCAAGCAAGGGCAGGAATGCTGCCAGGGCGCCAAAGTACCATGGGAAAGCAATCAAGTCTCTCCTGCAGTGGGTCCAAAGATGCACATCAAAGTGAGTCTGAAAAAGATCAAATCGCTTACAGAGTCATTTTGGTCAAGGAAACATCCAAAATGCAATTATATTATGACCTCTATGAGTGAAGAGGAAGAAATCGGAGCTGGCTGTGTTGGGGTGAGAGTTATTTTTCTATGATGTCATTTGAAATGTGCAGGTTTGGGGTGGAGGTGCATGACTTTGGGAAGAGCTGGAGAAGTGGGCTGGCATTCCTCGCCATGATTAAGTGCATAGAGCCGGACCTGGTGGACCTGCGGGAGAGTCTGTCCGGGGAGCCGAGGGAAAACCTTCAGCAGGCCTTCATGATAGCCCACCGCAGCTTTGGTATAACACCTCTACTGGAGCCTGAAGGTAAAAGCTTATCGAAAGGATCAGTGCATCACAAAGACAAATATCTGAATCATTGCACCCAGACCCTGTAGCACCTACATTAACTCTCGGTGCTATAGAGCCCTGTTGAACAAAGGAACCAGTCTCCCTGACCTCACTAGACCTGATCATAAAGGTAACGTCTGTATGTCGAACCACAGGGAAGGCTCCTTCCTAACAGGCCACCATTATTAGTGGTAACAGTTTGTCCCTCCTCCCGCAGGTGTAATGTGCTCCTCACCAGATGAGCAGTCCATCATTACCTATGTGTCTATGTTCCTGGGGCACTGTACAGGCAAAGATGAGGTGAGTGTGACCTCTTTTAGATATTTCTATCAAATGTTTGGCATTGAATTGGTTTAGGAAATACACTTATCAGCCTTCTGGCAGAGTTTGATTAAAAGATTGATACCACGGCCACATTATATGGTCAGGTACAAATCCAGTACATGAAGGTTACTTTGACTTTTTATTGAAACTGTGTTAAAGACTTATGGATTAAACTGTGCTGAGTTGTTCAAAGACGTGTTTCTGCTGTTTAGCCTTCCCTCACTGATTTGAATTGGATGGACAAACTAATACACACACCCATCTACATAATGCATAGCAGTTCATTAGCACCATAAATTGCAGTCTCCGAATGGTTACCTGATTACAGTTGAACTAAACATTGTAACGTTCGCAAAGGGAGGATTTATTGGATAAGCCAGCTTTTGCTCGGTGTTCCAAATAAACTGACAACTGTGTGCATGTGGTTGCCTTTGCATTTCTCTAATCTAATGTTATTTATGAACAATATACAAGCCAGTTACAAACCACACTATATACAATGGTGAAAAACTCACGGGCAGAGTTGAACTATGCAGAGTTGAACTATTTTCTTTAGTTTATCCATCTTCATGGTTACTGGCTATATCCTATTTGAATGAGACATAACAATTGTTTCAATCATCTCATCTAACTCTCAGACAGACAGAAAATTAACACATTTTATAAAATGTCTTACTTTTCCTTTGTCCAGTAAAGACATGCATTCACAAATACAATGAAACAAATATGTATTTCCAATAGTCAGTGGTTAATGTAACTACTTTTTAACACAGGTTCAAACAACGGACATTGGAGTTCCTGATATCCCAAGTTATGGTTCCCTTGAGTCAGTGAGATTTGGAGAAACCCTCACTGACAACACAGGAGCCCAAGCTTTGCTCAGAGGTTTGGAGAAGAGCAGCGAGCAGCTTCTGTGGAAGCGGTGGGCCAGGAGATCCCCGGCTGGCCCCCGTGCCGCCTCGCTCCACTTGAATGACTCAGTCCCATCTCTCCTCTCCTCCAGCGACGGTGACATTGTTTCATCCTGTTGTCGCCAAAACATCACTGAGCAGTCTGAAGGCAGCTCTGCCTCCTCACCATTCAACAAAAAGAGAGGGAGGCATAGGAGTATTTTACAGCCGCCCAGTCCTCTAGACGCAGGCGTAGTCAACGCAGACATTCGAACCTGGATGGAGAAAAGCTCGAATCAGGTCCACGGCAAGTCCAGAGCGGACGAGAGTCGCTTTTCTTTGAGCTCAGAAGAGGGAATCTACAGTTTGTCTGTGCTGGATTCAGATGAGGAGGAGGCCTACAGCTACATCCTGGATCTGAACAAAGACGTTTTTCAAAGGGTCGAAGAGGAGACAGTGGAAGAAATCCACGAGGAGTCAAAGCATCTGGAAGCACGTGACATGTCCAATGGTCATGGATCTGAACTTCAGGGAGGTTCTGTTGAACAAAATGCAGATTTCGAACAAGAATCCGAAGACAGGGCTGAGTCAGTGGTTCACCGGAAGTTGGATTTGGACGAAAATGAAAGTATGAGATACAATCGACCCGTGTTTGACATGGAGCCAGAGGATGGGAGCTTTAGAAAAGAGGAACCTGAGGAGGAAAGAGTTGTTGGAGGACAGGTTAATGATTATGCTAGGGAGGAGAGGGAGAAGGAGACAGAGGATGTTAGATTAGTGACACATGGATATGATAAAACAGAGGCTCTGATAGATGAGGCAGATATTTGCAAAATGGCTCCCTTTGAGGAAGACACTGACAAAGGGCTTTCTGTAAAATGTGTACAAGTGAGTGAGAAGATAGAAGCAGACAAGGAGGAGGAAAGAGAGAGTTTGGCATCAGTTGAGAACGGGCAGGATGGAAACTCAGGGAAAGACAAAGGGGAAGAGGGTGATAATATGAAGGAAAAGAGAGGAAATCCACACAGCGCTGTGACCTTAGTGGGGGTCGGAGTAAATGAAAAAATACAAACTAATGAGGGTGTGAATGAAGTCCGAGGCGTCAGTGCAGCTAGAACTCACACACAAGTAGAAAATGACAGGAAAGACTCTGGCTCCAAAGCGGAGGATTCAATCAAGAACTGCGATGTAGATAGAACGGAGGCGTCCACTGACAATGACACAAATTCAATGGATCCTGAGTCAGTTAGAAGAGAAGAGGAAGAGGACATGGGACTGAAGATTAAGACATACAAACTCACCGATAAGAAGACAATGACGAAAGAACATCTGGGGAAAACTACTCCAAACAATGACCCTGATGGAAGTGTTAACATTCATGCTGGGGATAGAAGTCGGACCTCTAACTCATTCAGGTAGGCTGTGGTTTATGGGATTTATTTGTACAATACGAGGGGCCTTTCCGCCTCTTGTCCTTGGACACAAGGCTAGAGCAGTTTTCAGACGTGAACTCAGGAGAATGTCCGCACAATTTGGTGTGAATTGCTCACGTATGTAGAACACAGTAGGAGATTCTCCGGTCTGACGCGTTAAGAACCACACAGATATCTCCGGATGGCTCAGGTGAAGGGTGGTGCAGCTTACAGGAAGTCAGGTCGTCACTTTTACCCTCCGCTGTGGAGATCACATGTTATGTTCGCAGCACATCGACACCGGCTTCGGCCCTTATCACCAAGAGCTCTTCAATCTCATTGTCTTTCCAAGTTGACATCTTCATTGGTGTCGGAGATGTTTGTGTGCTTTTAGTCTTAGTCCGTTTTGCATCTGTCGAGTGTTAGAAATGTCATCTCACTTGCAGCGAAGGGGCCAGATAATCTCCTGTTGAGTTTTCGCGCGGGCTCTTCTGGATATTATCAAGAGGTTTTACAAGGCTTTTTTACGGGGCACATTTACGTTTCCCATAAACAGTCCCAGTCCAGTGAATATTGCGTGATTATGGTTCTGGAAGCTAAAAATACACTTCGTATAGTGCAATCTAAAGGTACATGCACACCACTTTAACTTCTATAATGAGACAGTTGCCGGTTGTTTGGTCAGTCCATTCTGCCGATAACAACATTTGTGTCTGGGTTTTGTTGTTATTGCTGCAGTGTAACTACTCTTCCTTATAATATTTATAAATGTGAAGTGGCCCGTTGTAGCTCGAATCTAACCCTGGTGTGTTTTATCTACTTTCCAGCGGCGAGGGAGGATTCATTCTTCAGCCTTCAGCCGCCTCTTGTGACATAACCCCATTAGAGCTGGAAATGCTCTTGGTCTTTTGGATGCTGCTCTACTGCTGCTTCATCCTACCTCAAATGAACCTCGGAGCCCCCCTGCTGTAAACCCTCCTTATTCCGATAGGCTTATTAGCCCAGTTCCCACTAATGAGCCAAACAGGGACACTTAAGGCTGTGTTGACTCTTTATCTGTGTCGCTAAATTTCCCTCCAGGCAACATTTAATGATTAGGTTTGCCTCTCTCTGCCAGCAGATGTAATTTGTCATTGGGGCTATAGTTTCAGATAAACCGTAACACTGTTTTCTATTGTCAAACAGATTTTCAGCTGTCAGCTCCTACACGGCAAACATTATTATCCAAGTTTTGTGAGATGTTTTTGTTGCTGAATGCGCCTCCAAAAGTGCTTTGTTTATTTGATTCATTCCTGTTGCAGAAATAGTCCACATGGTGGCGTTGCAGCATCACAGCGGCAAGTGTCTGGCATGATAGACTGTCTATACAGCATTCTGCCGCCTGCTGAGGGGTCCATCGGGCCTGCTGTTTAATTAGAAGCTGTATCGACATGGTGAGATTAAGCTCATAACATTTAATGAGCACTTTGACATTTCCTAGACTCACTCGTTGTGTTAAAGCAAAAGTTTATCCACAATTTAGGCGCGTCTCATGACACTTTAATGACTGTAAGAATAATAAAGCAGATGTGTAATATATATCTTCTTCTGGTCATTTCCACCCGATAGAGTCAGGCCTGAAAATACAGCAGCGGCAAGTATGGTGTCTTTGTCAGTGCACCACAGTGTGCACCTTAAAACTAGAGCAAGATTTAAGTATACATCAGTTGCGTAAGTGTTCAAAATCCATGTTGACCTGCCAGTGTAATAAAGGGTGAGGGTAAGTATGCGCTGTCCTTAACTGTCCACCAGAGACACACACACACACACACACACACACACATACACATACACATACACACACACACATACACACACATATTCGTTGTTGGTGAAATTCTAAGAATCTAAAAAAACACGCTGCAATTGTTTGCTTGGAGCTCAACCCATAGGTCAAAAGCTCAGTCCTACAGATCGATATACTTTCAACACCGCCACTGCCCCCGCACCGAGTCATGAGAACACAACTTCCCCAAAGCTGGAATTTGGCGGCGCCTCCTAGTCAGGCCGAGCTGGGTGTGTTATGTTCAGTATAGGCTTCCGAGAGAAGGAACGAGAGGTCGAGCAGCAGCAGTGGCTCCACATGTCTGGCCTAGACACACAGCCTTGACCTTTGAACTTTACCATGAGCTGGATACCAGAACCACTTCCTTGTCTGATGTCAGGCAGCAAGAGCACAACATCTTGTGCTCGCACTTTGGCCTGGTGGCCGCATTGACCCTGCTGGCCCGGTCTTTGGGTTGGCAGCCAACTGCAACATGGCCTCACTCTACCAGATGGAAGGAGTGGAGGTGGGACTGGGGCCCCAGCAGGGGTGGAAATGCAACGGGTGAATTCTAGAAACAGAGCTGATGGCGGCTGAACCCACGTTTTAGTTATAAAATGCATCAGTGCTGCTACGTTCACAGCTGCAATCCACACTTCTCTGGAGATTTCAGGCCTGGACAGTTGCGTGGAAAAACTAATATGCCCATGGTCACCACCTAGTTTATCCCAGTGTCATATTGGAAGGTGATGTCCCTACACATAGATTCACTGGTGCCAAACTGCATCCTTTAGAACAGCAACTGTACCTACCATAATTTAAAGCACTGAAATTCTATGTTCCAATTACCAAGTATATATGTTTATATATTTTAATGTCTTTGAACAAAACTTAAATGAACGGCTGGTTACTTGTTTCTGAATCACTTTTTTTCTTATTTGTTTAAATCCTCCTCACGTCCTAATATCATCAATAAATAAAGAAAAATATAAGATGGCATCTGTACCCCTCGCAAGACTAATAAACATTCACAAATTAAATTTAAATAAGCATAAATATTACATTTTACTGTAGACTATGGTCGTTTTTTTTCTTTTCCGCTTTAAGATGTTGATGAAAGACTTTGCGAACATAAACTCAAAAGTTATGTGTATCTCAAAGGTAGCTTGAAAATAGTAATGCTCATCAATATTCATGCTCTCAACACAAAGTTGGGAAATATTCCTGTGAATTAAGGGTGAAAAAACACTGGGCTCTGTCTGAGACACTCCACAGGATGTATCAGCTCATTAATTTTCAAAAGATGAACAGACCAAATGAAATTGAATTTGGGTTGGATTAGGAAGATTATAGTTAGTACACTAGTGCAATATGTGCTCTCATTGTGTCAAACCACCTGCTGCACAGCATATTGAGCACCTGCTTCTTCATTAGTCATTGCGTTTTATGGGGAGGAGATGCTCACTTGTGACAGTTGGTGGTAATACATTTACACAGCGGGTGCTTCTTTATGGGCGTGCAACCTCCGTCTTTGCCAGTTTATTTTCATACTCCGTCCAAAACCTGTTCCCGTTATTAAAAACACATAAATCAGGTCATCCGACCATTTGAGCGGCGCCCCGCAGCGCGAGGAGGCTTCCAGCTGCTTGCTGTGACCAGCGTGACGTGGAGGGGCGACTCGTCTGAGGTGATGATGCCGCTCGACAACAACTGCTCGGCCACAGAGGTGCTGCTGGACTCCGACAAACATCTGGCCTCACTGCTCCTGCTTCCCGAGGCTGAGCTGCAGCCGTGTGAGTGCTGCCTCTCTGACAGACACGTCAGCTTTTGGCTCAGCAACTTGAAGCCTGGAGGTGGGGAGTCCAAATAGTTGTAACAGAAATGAGGTGCAAACCATGTCAAGCGCTTTCCCGACTGCTTGCATTGACTTTTGTGTCAGTAGCTTTGAGGATAAGTGAATATGAAAGTGTTCCTCTTGTGCCATTTCTTCAACGAAGTGAGACGGAGAGGAAAAGCTTCACGATGAGGTCAGCAGGAGCTGTGTGGAAAATGTAAAGTGATGCAGACAAACATAATAAACATTTTAAATATTCCAAAATTTTTGCACATTTCTGGAAACATTAAGAGCATTTCCATTTGCTGCTACTAAAGCACATTTTCAATTAGTGCATAAAAACAAGTGGAGACAGTGTTGAAACGTTGGGTAAATTTTATACCATTATGCATATCAAGCATCCAGAAACCTCAGACACATATTGTCTCGATATTAAGTGAATATTGTTGTTATTGTTTTTTATTTGGGTAAAATGATCCTTCAAAAAGCTAAGGGTAGTATCTATTGCAGGTCTGTTGTAACATAATTGTTTTGCGTGTTCTCAGGTTGTACTGTGTGGTAATATGACTCTGCATTGGCTGTGTGTGGATCAGGAAGGTTAGGGGTGTAGGGTGGTTTACCATATGGCTCTCAGAACCGTGACCGTGTAGTACAAAGCATGTGCCCTGTACATTATATTGATCCGTGTCGCAGAGCAGTGTCCTCACTCTGGTGCCCTGCAGTCACTTGCACTCTGTTGTTCGGGAGCATGATGAATGATGCTGAGTAGATCCTCGGTCAGCAATAATTACTGCTCTCTATACATCAGTGAGTCAGAGCCTGCAGTCCGGGTCGCACAAGCTGTAACAAGACAGCCTGGAGCAAATCCATTAACAGGCTGATTGTTTTCACAGGGGGACAGAAATACACATCTCTAAGTTCCATCCAAGAAAATGCAACAGCTTCCAGAGCTCGTCCTTAGGAACTCTGGTTATCAACCATTTTGTCAGTGAGTCGAATTCTGGAAAACCAACGAAGAAGATGATTCAACTCATTAAGGTCTAGAAAGAACCCTGAAACACTTGGTCGTAAGCACCTGAGGGAAATATCACTCATTACGTCTCTTTTTAAAATGTGTGATGGACATGCCAAAACACACCTTCTACTCATCTCTGTGTCTTTAATGTACAGATTCACCGTCTATATTCTATCTCTTCTTTCTCTCCTGGCCACTTCTCAGGGTCCTCGTGTGGTTGTGCTGGAGGAGGAAGTTCAAAGATGGCAGAGGGGATACCTGACGTCACGCTGACCCTCTCAGACCCTCGGAGAATTGCCTATGACAGACCATTCATCACCATCTATGACCAACTCACAGGACTCAATCTAGGGAGAACTGGGATCGAACAGATGTCTTGACTTGACTGAACATCTCACTGTCCTTTTTTATGCCTCTATACATGTGTCCAATTTGTGTGAACATGGTATCTCAAGAATGCCTTGAGGGAATTCCTGTATGTTAGGCAAATGTCCATTTGGACCCAAGAAAGAATCGATTAGATTTGGGTGGTCTAAGGTCAAAGGTCACAGTGGCCTCAAAAAAACCTTTATTGATTCGAGAACACATTATCTTAAGAACACCTCAAGAGGTCCTTTCTAATGTGGCACCAAGGTTTACTTACACTCACAAATCAACTGATAACATGTGGGTGGTCAAAGGTTAATGTCACTGTGGTTTCATAAAACACGGTTTGGCCTCTTAAATGCGATATTTCAAGTCCGTCTATAGGGAATTTCTTCAAATTGCGATCTGTTGTCACTTGGAGTCAAAAGATGATTTGATAGGGTTTCAGTAGTCAAAGGTCAAAGGTCATGTGGACTGAAACTGCACTGTATGTATGAGGCATAAAACCCCAGGATGCTAATTTTTGTTTATTCCAATGAGCTTTTACTGTTATCAAACTGCACTCATTTACTTTACGTAACAGCCGTGGTTGTTATTTGCAGAATGCGTTCTCCCAGCTTTCCAGACATAGTATCACCATCTTTGCCAAATCAAATGGAGAGCTCCCTATTTGATTTGGCAAAGCTTATTATTTGTTTTTCTTTCTTTAACCGCTGATGCCCTTCCTAGCCCGCTGGGTTCAGGGGAGTCTCCTTTCTTCCTCTGAATGAGTTACTGTTTATTACTCTGTTTTCACTAAAGGACAAAAGACATTTAAATGGTAGTAATTTATCCCTACATGAATCACGGCTTTTCTCACTCGATTACAAAAGCATTTTCTTTCCCACCTGTTTCCTGCTGTGACGCCTTTGTTGATCATATTTATCATCTTGGGCAGTTATTTGAAATTTGCTTTGTGAGAACATATAATCAAAAAGAATGATTCACTGTACTAGGGTAGCTTCAGTAGCTTCAGAAAATTATATATATAACTTTGTTTTACCTTGGCATCAGAAAACCTTGTGTAGGAGAGGATGTGAGATGATGGATACAGGATAGTTTGATGAATAGGACAATAAATCTATCACAAGATGGCAGCCTATTAATCAAGGAAGGTTCAACTGACTCTCAGGTAGACTGTAGGGCCCCCACTGTTCAGGTGCCCTCTTCTTACAAGAACGTGTAACTCTGACACTAACAATCTGAAGAACCTATTGTGTTCTCGTACTGATCAGCATGAAAGTAAATTGTTTTCTTTTAGCAATTTATGTATAAATGTGTGTGTGTATATATATATATACATATATAACCTTCTAGCCAGCATTGCACATTATGGGTAGAAGGTTTCGCAGTTTAATCATTGTGTATTAAAACGCTAAATATTTAATAACATTGTATGTTGTATCCAACTGAGTGTTACACATGTGAATTGAATTGTTGAAAGCGAAGAACTTCATGCTTTGATGTGATGAAATAAAATTGTCAAAAACAAACCTTCCATGACTCTTTACATCCCACTTGAGTGTATAGTCTCAGTCAGCTTCTTGTTTTAATTGGTGGTATCTTGTGTTATTTCCCACCGAAATTAGAACAATGTTTATTTTTTCAAACAAGAGTATTGCATATATTTGATGTTACTAGTTTGAAGTGGGCAGGGACTGTTTCATTCTCTAATCAGAGTGTGGAAACATCCCTCAAAAGAAAACCTATGGACAGTTGGTGGGTTTTTTGGTTGCAATCAATCATATCTGATCAAACGTGACCCACACACTCCTGAGGACGATTAGCTGAGGTTTGAGTGTGAAAGTCGTAATAAATAAGAAAAGAGGAGGATTTTTAACTCTCTCTCTCTCTTTGTTATGAATATTGAATGTTTCGGAGACATATCTAAGACCTGAAGCTGATGTTTTGAAGCCAGTAGACAACAGAGTCAACAGAGTATACCTTGAGTTCACTGAACAATGGTATTGACGAGTTGATTGTGCTATTCGATTAAAATGGCTCCATTTCTTGTTTTCCAGAATGGATTTCACATGAGATTTCAGATGAATACACAGACTGAAAACCATTATTCATTTATGTTTCTGCGAACACTGAAACTGTATCAGTTGGTACTGTAAGGATGACGGTATGTGAAGCAACTCATTGCAAGACAGACACACTTCCATACATTTTTACAACAGCCCGTTATCTCCCCGGCAGTGCTTTATCCACGCTTTGTTGAGTGAGCTCTGTTGCATCAGGGAAGACAGTCCAACCTTATATCTCTTAGTACAGCTCTGACGTGAGGCACTGGTCCTGGTTAATTTTTGACCAGACTGTCTGCTGACTCTTATGGACCGTGTATATAATGGGGAAGTCTCTGGCAAACGGTCTGCAGCACAGAGGACGTCAAAGGTAAGAGTGGCACTTTACTGAAACATGCTAATGCTTTTAGATTAACTTTACTATTCAGGATATTTGAATCACATTTATTGGTAAAACTGAGGTAAATTAAATAATTTTGGACTTGACAGCTTGGCGATAAAACAATATCGATAAGTATCACAATATCATTATCATCAATAACAATATATAAAAAGTCCAATATATATCAGTATATCGCTTATGTGTTGTGCAAGAGTGAGGAGCTATAAGACACATTTGGCTTTAATGTTCGACCTCAGCAATTCTGGTTATTTTTAGGCTTTTCTAGTTATTAAGTGTTTGTCATTTTCTGCGGACAGAGAAGAGTTTAAAACCACAATCTTCCCGCATGAGAAAATAATTTGTCTTTTAACATAAAATAAATAATAATGTGACATTAATCGTAATAATTATTAGGTAGTATTGCCCAGCCAACGTCTAGAGGCAAATGATATAATTGTATTATCAAATGCTAACTACAAATATTTATATATTATACTATTGAATTAATACTATTACTACTGTGAGTGAACCTAACTCACTTCCTTTGATATCCATTGCACAGGCTGTTACGATGCGTGGTATCTTTGCTAGTTGTGCTCTTGCAGCACTTCTGCTGGCTGTAACCCTGGCACACCCCCACCATCATGAACACCATCATCAACACTCCGACCACAGCCACGGTGAGATGAACTGCCACAAGCTGTCCGCGCCCAACGCCGACTTCGGCTTTAGCCTGTACAAGAGCCTGAACGCCAAGGCTGCCGCTGGGAAGAACATCTTCTACTCACCACTGGGCATCTCCACCGCCCTGTCCATGCTGTCCACGGGGGCCCGTGGGGAAACCCACAGGCAGCTCTTCTCCAGCTTGGGCTACAGCACTTTGGACCAGGCGAAGGTCAACGAAGCGTATGAGCACCTCCTCCACATGCTAGGCCAAAGCCAGGCGAGTCAGCGGTTGGACGTCGGCAGCGCGGCTGCAGTGCGCTCTGGCTTCAGTCCTCTGGAGACGTTCCTAAAGGATATTAAGAAGTTCTACTCTGCTGAGATCTTCAATGTCGACTTCTCACAATCCGAAGCTGCTGCAGCTGAGATCAACAGATTCATCGCCAGTAAAACAAACGACCTGATCAAAGATATGGTGAAGGACCTGGCTCCTGAAATGGCCATGGTGCTGATCAGCTATGTCTACTTCAGAGGTAAGAAACATCATATTTTTTAAAAACAGGCCATGCATGGCTGCCATGATGAACACATAGAGACACAGCTTCTCTAAGTTGAGATGCACGTTTCCTTGTGTTTACGGGGAGAGCATGACAAATTAGTTTGATATCTATGAGAAAAGCTAAACAATCTTAAAGCATATGGTACCATTTTACATTGTGTAACCACTATCATTTGGGTGTACGTACAGCATCCATCTCGTTTTCATCTTCCCCCCTTCGCTGTCTCACACAGGACAGTGGGAGAAACCTTTCGATGCTAACCTGACACACAAGGCGGACTTCCAAGTGGACGAAAACACCAAGGTACAGGTGGACATGATGAAAAGGATGGGACGCTACGAATTCTATCAGGACTCCGACAACTTCACCACCGTCATCATGCTGCCCTACAAGGGCAACACCTCCATGATGATCGTCCTGCCCGATGAAGGCAAAATGCAGGAGGTGGAGGCCTCCATCTGCAAGGATCACATCAGGCACTGGCATGACCAGCTCTTCAGGATGTAAGAAATTGGAACAGGTTTTGAATTCTCATCCTTGTGGCTGTAAAGTAGAACAGAGATGCATCTACAGCTACTGTGAGGTTACTGGTACAACTGAAGAGAATGCCACAGTGTGTGTTGCAGTGACTGCATCAAAATAACCTGGATAAACTAGTTACAGTGTTAAATAGATCACTGTGTCTGTAAACTTACTCTAATTTTCAAGTATGTTCGATGTGATTCTGATGTTATGTGTTTCTCAGGTCTGTGAATCTGCACCTGCCCAAATTTTCTATCTCCGCTGATGCCTCCCTGGTCGACACTCTTAAAGAATTTGGAGTGACAGACGCTTTCTCGGACAACGCTGACCTCTCTGGCATATCTGAGGAGATCAAGCTCAAAGTTTCAAAGGTAGGATACGCAAACATGCCTTCTTGTGTTTGTTGGACACTGCCCACAGCACTTCCTAGCTCAAAGTATCTAAATGTTTCCTGAGACTTGGCCCTAAAATAGCCGTGGAAACTGACTGACTCCTCCTCCTTTTTCCTCTGCAGATATCTCACCAGGCTGTGCTCAGCGTGGATGAAACTGGAACCGAGGCGGCAGCAGGCACCACCATGGAGGTCATGCCTATGAGTATGCCCGAAGAGATGACACTCAACAGGCCCTTCTTGGTCTTCATCCTGGAGCACTCTACCAAGAGCATCCTCTTCATGGGCAAGATCAACAACCCCACAGCCATGTAAAGATGCTCGGGAAATGACCGTTGATCTTTGTTGCGTTTCTTCCACACTGCAATACGTTTGGTTGGCATCTGAAAATCTGTTTTCCCTCCGCAATTGAATGCCCTGCAGAGATGTTGCAGTGAAATCAGGAGAATGGTGGCGATGAGAAGTAAAGGATGGTTTGATTAACTACACAACAGATCTGCCATCATGTAACAGAAGACACATTATCACCACCTGCCGTATTGTATCCGGTTGATTGTTGTATGATGCGGTTAATAGGGAACATGAGGAGATATATCAAGTACACATCGAGTCATCGTGTTATTTGGATATTGCTGTTTTAACAAGGTTCAACATGAAGTGAAATAAAGGCTTATCATGAACAACCAACATGCTTTATTTATTTACATTCACTGTTTTTATTCCAATCTTTCAATATCATCTTCAGGTCACAGGTTTGATTGTATGGGGTTAATGTAGCAGTATGGCACTTAACACTGAATTAGTTTAAAGATGTTACCAGTTGTTTGTGTCAGAATTAGTTTAGAATCAGGCAACTTTTGAACTTTTATTGCAGGTTGATTTTTTTGTTCTTTATATGGTAAGTATATTGACTTTATACTTATTGTAGACTCATTGTAAACTTCTCATGATACTCACTGTTACTTGTTGTACATTTTATATTTCTTCTCATAAGTAATTATGCACAATCACCTTGAAATGGTAAAATGTCAATGCATTGCACTGCACATTGTAATTGTAAATGAGTAACTGATAACCAAAATGCTAAAAGTCCCTCCACACTCAGAGCACCATAGTCACTTAGTCTGCAGGCAGCCACAGCTCATATCTGTTTTTTGAGGGCACTGTTACTTACATTATCCCTTAGATTACTAAAGAAATTTGAAAAATAAGATGAACGTGGAACCCAACAAAAGACCAGAATGCATTGTGGCTTATGAATGCAGCATTTTCAATGAAGTCTTCTCATTTATTTTAGGCTTTTAAAATTAGCTTTGGGACTGGGACTGAATCCAGTATGAACTTAGTCATGGAATTAATGTTACTAACAATTGATATGGCTATTTTCATTTTAACTTATGAAACCGACAATCAGCAATGGCTAATGAGAAGCTGCAGAGTTTTGTACATCCACACAAACACAAAACACAACAACAATTGCTCAAGCAAGCATGCCTGGCCAATAGATGAGCCAGTAGTTGGCGATAAAGTCTACATCAACGATCCAAACACCAAACACATGCAATAACACTGTGGTCCGAGTAATATTGGTTGTAGCAGAGGCCTGTGAATGCTGGTAATGTGCTAGCGTGATGCTAAACTATAGTTGCAAACTTTTAATATGACCTAGCAGTGTCAACCAAATGTCTACCATTGTTGTTTTGGAAAATCTGCACTTTGGAATGCATTGGTAAAATCTCTGATATGGTGAATTAAAAGGCTATTTGCACGTGGACGAGAGGCTCAACTGCAGAGGAAAACATTTTCTTTAGCGAAATATCAGATTTGTGTTGATTGGACATCATTTTTGAATCCCCACCTACAAAGTGTGTCTTTATCAGGGGCGACATGGTGGTGCAGTGGTTATCACCATCACCTCACAGCAGGAAGCTTCTCTGCCTAGGTTTACTCTGGCTCCTCCTCCCCCCCCCACCCCCCCCCAAGTCCAATGACAGTTTAGGTTGATTGGAGATTTAATTGCTCTTTAAATTGAGTGTGAATGATGGTTTGTCTCTGTGTGTTGGCCTTGTGATACACTGCTGACACCAATGCCAGCTGGGTTTGGCTCCAGCCCCCAGCGGACCTCAAAGGATAAGTGATGTAGATAATGGATGACGAAATGGAGATAAAGTAACATTGTAACTGTATGTATGAAAAATAATACGTTGGCATATGTCTGGACTAGGAGAGGTGACATATAGATTGGAGATTGGATTGTTAAAGGAAAAAATGGCTGGTATAGATGCTTCTGATTTCTAGAGGTTTTTCGTAACTCTTTTATTACTGTGTATGAGTCATTATCATGCTGCTGATGTTATGTTACACAGTTCTGTTAATGTGTTTTTGCCACCGTTTTCCATCTCAGCTGATAACACAGTGAAAAAACCAAGACTTTTGGGAGCAACGCTGATCTGTGTGACAGGTCTGATGAGGTCAGGCTCAAACTCTCAGAGGTAGGATCACCAAACATTTCTTCTTTGGTTTGCCACCGCAAGTTTAAGGGTATTTTCACACCTGAAAGTAGGGAACAGGATTCAACAGAAGACTTTTGAATGACATATGTACGTTCTGTTGTCATCACCTACGTGGGCAATTTGATTCACAAACATTTTAGAAATGTTTGTTTCAGTGCCACTGTAATATCGCTATGGTATTAATACCAGCTAAATGAACGTCCTCATTGTTAAAACGTTACATCATCAGAGGTAAAGACTACAAGCAATCCTGCAAATCGCTTCCACTTTCTTTTGTTGAAACTGTTTCAACTTCCTGCAATTGGTCCGAAAGTCCAAAATATCCATAAAAATAATTTTCACTCTGACCATAGCTCCTTGACCCGGGCTGATACCACCTCTTTTGGTCAAACTAAAGAGTGACATGTTGACGCAATCATCCAGAAGATGGTGAAAAGTTTCCCTGCAGTTTGTTTCCAGCTCGACTTTGTTGGCTTCCTCCTCCTTATTCCCACCAGGCTGCACTGAGTGCCACAGAGGCAGCAGCCACCTCCATCTTTGAAGTAATATGTTTCTCTTTGCCACCATCTGTCAGCACTGACAGGACCCTTCTTGGTTTTCAAGCTGTAGAGCTCCACTGGGAACATCCTCTTCATGGACAAGATCAATAACCCCAGAACAGTCATGTAAGGAGCACGCTGGAAAATGAAACTGGCGATCACAGCTGTCATCATGAGGACACTATTTGGACGACAATCTTTGACTTGTTACTCATCATACCAATATTGTCGTGCTTGTAAATTCATCAGTTTGTGTGTCTTGACTGTCTTTGAGGGGGAGATTTTACTAGTTTCAGAATAAAAGTGTTGGGGTTTACTTCAAAAGTAATGATGTATTGTTGAGGGACCAAGGAAGTGCAATGTTCAATTTGGTGTGATTAACAAAATTGTACAATATCGATACCTTTAGAATAAACAGGCAAACAGTGCCTTGCCGTGTGTGCAGTGTCGACTTTGGTGCCATTAGGAAACATGATATGTTCAATATGAATAAACTTTGAATAAACAGGTGACCAGCTCTTTGTGCAGCAGCGGTGGAGCAGCTTCAGGATTCTGTGGACTTAGTCCTGCATCAGGTCTTTACTCAATTACTGCTGGTCCCCATTATAGTGTCAGAAAGATAAGTTGCAACCACCATCTCCACAGACCAAGCAAACAGCCCGTTTCAAGCAGACAGGTTCAGAACGGGCACTTTTCAGTGAAATCCATTTTTCTTCTGCACATTTTCCTCTCATCTTTCCTTATCAAGGTCATCTGACTGATGTAAAGCAGCTATTGAGTCTTAGTTTGGGATTTATTTCTGAGATATAAACTCGCACTATGACAACCCTCTCCTGTATCATCCTGCCACTGAGTCACAGCAGTTTCAGAGGTTCATTTTTGCCTGCAGATGATACAGCAGAGAGGGGATGTGTGACCTGATGGTCATCAGCCTTACGCGACTCCTCGTCCTTTGACCTGCTAACAGAGCAGTTGCGGCAGACGTGTTTACACAGTCAGCTCACAAACACACACACACTTCTGCCTCCCCTGTTAGTGCACACACACAGACACACACACAATGAGTGATAACCCAGAAGGCTGAGTGTGCAGTTTAAAACTCTTGCAGTTCATCCAGTCCAGTCTACTAAGAAACAGGCACAATCGAGAATTCAATTCTGTCATTTTTCTGGTGATTGAAAATGTAAGCGTCATAATCCCCCCCCCCTCCCCCCAAAAAATCGACTTTACTTTTTTTAAACATTCCTCCTCTGTGTGGTGTTTTCAGTTGTACTTTTCATTCAGGCCTAGTCAGACTCAGCTTTCTACTCATTTCTATGCAGCATGAAAATCAGTTAGTGGACCCTTGAGACTTGCTTGATTTGTGTAATCGATCGCGTAGAACATTAAGTTACATTATCCTGATGCAGCATTGCAGTAATTTGAAAAGTATGCACAGCACAGCCTCACAAGAATATCATATCAAATAGCAACTAGGGATGAAACCGAAAATGATCAGCTCTACTATAAAGAATATGTGATCATATGTGCACAGATGCTGGTGCAGTCCTCTACGTGTACGACTCACCGAGGGGGAGGACGTTATGTGATGACCAGACAAACTGAGATGTCAGTGGACTGCACACCATAATGTCCTCAAATACCCTCACATGTCTTGGTTTTACTGATTCCCTCTGAAGACATGTTGCCTGCTACCTCACTGAGATCTCAAGCTGAACACAAGGACCAGCCTCCACTCCCCTGAAGCTCCACAGTTTCTCCACTGGAATCTGCTTTATTGTGAATTATAAGCAGATATTTTATGGATAAAATGTAGTGCAGAGAATATTTTACAGTTTGAATTTCAATCTGTACCATATCAAGGTAACACACAAAGGAATAAAGAAACATATATAATAATGGATATGTTTTTATCAATTTGTATTAAGAGACAGGGATTATATCACATTTTGCTGTATTTTAAAAGATTTAAGCAATTTGTCATTTTAAATACATTTATTTTATGAATCAAGGATCACTGGTTCCTTCTTAAACCTCGTACAGTGTCATTTTATATGGGGGCAATCGTTCAGGAATCAAAGACTGTGTCCCTGCTGGCAGTTTCTCAGCTACTCCCTGGATTCCGGCCGGAAACTGGGTTGTGTTGAGTAAGAACTTTGCAGGAAGTCTACTGTCCTGTTAACCTCACACAGATCAGATTGGAAGCTGTGTCCGTGTCAATAAGCTTGAGCTTGTGAAATATTATAGCTCCAGTTTAATTCATGGCAAACCTTTTGTTCAGATAGCGGCATTTTCTTTGAGCTGTGCTGAGCCTGTAGAGTTCAGACAAGGTGCCAGTGAATAAACTCTTGTGGTGCACCGTTACCTTGGTTAAACTGGAGCTTCCCACTGACCATTCGTTGTGACTTGTTCTCTGTAGTTGCTTCGCCCTCAACCTGCATCCCTCTACTCGTGACAGTGGAAACATAAATAGATTTATATCTGGCCTTTCGGAAATACATCATGAACAATAATCCCATTAACACCAACAACCGCACCGACTCCACAGTTCACCACAGAAAGTATTAACAACCTGTCATCTACGTGCTCTACGTGTTATAAGGTGCAGCATCCTCACACACAGAGATTAAATTATTTTGGTTTCACGGGTTTGTTCAAAGACAAACTTGCAAGCAAACATTTCTGCTCCGCGTGCAAACCCATTCTTCCCCCCCGCACCTACAACCTCCCAACACAGCCCAACAGTCAGTCGCTCATCAAGAGGCAATTTGAGACTTTGAAGACTGGGACAGTGGCTGATGCTCCCCTCCTTTGATTGGTCCCTGTGAACACTCCAGTCACCGGCTTATCTCTGATCTTTGTGTTTGCGCAGTTGTGCACGTGGAGCACAAATGTTCACTCGCAAGTATATATTTCCACAAGTGGACACTGTTTGTGTGCATCTGCAGAGTAGAAATGCTCCCAATTATGGTTTCGTACTCGTGGACACTGTTCCGTGCACCTGTATAATTTGAGACTAAATAAACACCACATATGCCCGTATACAATATGCATGGGTTGGATGAGTGCTGAAGCGTCCCTGGCTGAGAGAGTGACCAACATATCACATCAAGTTTACCAGCACGCTCTTTGCATAATATCCTACTCTGCCTGCAGCGGTGATTATAAGACTGCTATCTTAAACGTTGAGCTGGGTGAGCTGGATCAATGCACTTGCTGAATTTATATGAATATGGTTGAAGAGCCAAATCTGCAGTGCAACCTGTCAGAGCAGCAGGGGCGTCGTTAAGCCTGTTTTAGGGGGGCTGAAGCCCTATGTGATATGCTATGCTACATATGCCACATATGTGAGTGCGTTTCTGGTTTGTATGTTTTCTCCCCCTTCAAATTACAATCCAATGGCCTCTCATCATACTTAACAATAAAAGATCGGGCACTAGGACCTTGGGGAGTCTGCATCGCTGCTGCGCTGGCTTTCTCACTCTGCCAAGTAATGTCTCTCATCAAGACAGCAGGATTACAGCCAAGGAGTTTAGCTCATAGTAAATGATGCACGGAGTGAAATTGTAAGTACAGGTAGTTACATCTGTAGTTGTTAACGATTGTTACCTGCTTAAATTTAGGTTTACTTGAGGCAAATGAAAGGGAATATTGTAATGAGCTATGTTAACACTAAGCAAGCTAGCTAGCTATTTTGTTAGAAAATGTCTCCAGTGAGCAAGTGTGTGAACCGACCACTGCCACCAGGGGTGTTATGTGCAGATCTGCTCCTTGTTTTGCAGTGCTCCTGGAGCTCCTCCTTCAGCCCCTCCTTCTCCTCGTTACCTGGCACCTGCTGCTGCCTTAAAAGCCTGGGAGGCTTCACTCATGGGGGTCGCTAGGCAGGGCTGGCCGCATGGCTCCCATTCACCAGTCTGATTACCATTCATAACAATAAACCCAGTTTTCTTATATTTAATCCTTGTTTGTCTACTTTATGTTGCTTCCGTCGAGCCGGGTTGTAACATATTGGGGGCTCGTCCGGGATCAATCTGGATGAGTTATTTTTTTTCTATTTTTCCCCTAGACAGAGTAACCCGGTATGCTTTGGTGGTGTTTGGTAGGGTGGCTGTGAGCAGCTTCTTGTCATGGTGAGTATGGTGAGCATTGAATCTGAGTGCTATGATTTTAATTTGTGAGTGATCTCCCTGGTTAGTTAGGGAGTGTGCCAGCTGGGCAGAGCAATCTGTCCTTCCATCGGTGCACTATTTGTTATATTTATTTATTTATTTGTTTTTTTCGAGGTAATCCTGGGTGGAGACTTGTTCTCTGGTGGGGGCGAGCATTTCAGGGCCTTGGTCACATGGCTGAGGTTAACTGAGCTTTGCTTTAAAGAGGCCTCGAGCCCGGCAAGCCTCAGAAGACAGTTAGGGTTAGTTTGAAGTTAGGCAGGTACCAGGGGGCTTGCTTAGATGATCATTTGCACTCGGAGGCTTGCTCACTGTGCTCAGCAGTGATTGATTTGTAAAGTTATTTGAATTAGTGACTGCTTTATGGGGACAGTTGTGGTAACATGTCCAGGGTCCTAACTTTGTTTTGTATAGCTTGTGGATTTGTCAGGTGCGGTGTGTGTGGTGTCTAGCTTGACTTGGTGGGCTAGTTCTCCCGGAGGTTGTTGTTGCCTTGGTCTTGATTACCAGCAGGGTCCATTTTGGTAATGGGTTTTTATGGGTAATATTTTGTGCTACTTAGTAGCTAGATGGGAGTTACTAGGTCTATCTCTGTGATCATGGGTTCAAGAATCATTTAGTAGAGAGAATTTGTGATAAGCTGTAGTGTTGGATGAGGTGTGTACTGGGCGTACTGGTTTAAGTTGAAACCTTGGGTAACGGCGATTGGTGTATTTTGGTTATGTTTGGTTACTGAAGTTATCTAGTATGGAGGCTATCGATGACTTTATTAGTGCACCCTCGGAGGAGTTGCTTTGTCAGCTCACTAAAGAACAGCTCCTTAGCCTTGCCAGCCATTATGACATTGAGATTGCCAGTGGTGATAAACGTCTTAAAGATAATTTAAGAGAAGCACTTAAGGCTAGCCTAGCAGAAGGAGGCGTCCTAAAGCCGTCTGCTTTACCAGCATATCAGCATCAACTTGATCTTCCTCAAATGTCAGATGCTGTGCTGGAGTTCAGGTTGAAGGAGTTGGCGTTTCGAGAATTAGAACTAGAGGATAAAGAAAAACAGCGTATCCTTAGGGAAAGACAAATGCACCTAGAACATGAGCGTTTCCTAAAAGAGCTTGAATTTAAGCATGCTGCTTTGAGCTCATCCAGTTCTGCCTCGGCTCAGTTTAATGTAGCGAGCAACATCAGACTAGTACCTCCATTTGCTGAGAAAAATGTTGAGAGGTACTTCGCTCATTTTGAACGAGTGGCTACTGTGTCAGACTGGCCAATACATGCCTGGACATCGCTTTTGCAAAGCGTTCTGGTGGGAAAAGCACAAGACGCTTACACTGCTTTAAACATTGAGGATATCAAGGACTATGAAAAAGTTAAAGGTGCTATTCTAAGAACTTATGAGCTCGTTCCTGAGGCGTACCGCCAGCGTTTTAGAGGCCTCAGTAAACAGGATGAACAAACTTATGTTGAGTTTGCAAGAGAAAAGGAGATCAGTTTTAGCTCTTGGTGCAAGTCACAGAAGGCGGAAACTAAGGAAGATCTTAGACAATTAGTTCTGCTGGAGGACTTTAAAGATTGTCTGCCTACTGCCGTGTGTACTTATCTCAATCAGCAAGAAGTGACTACTCTTGATAAGGCTGATGTTCTAGCAGACAAGTTTGTATTGACGCTCAAGGTAAACTTTGATAACGACCAAGGTGAGCGAAAAGGAAGGACTGGTTTTAATAGACCTCGGTTTCCAACCACTTCCTCCACCAGCTCAAAACCTCCTCCCACCGTTTCTACAGCTTTCACTAGAAGATCGGCTACTGTGAGTACTCCATTAGAGAGGACTTGTTTTTATTGCAAGAACAGTGGTCACTTCATTGCAGATTGCCCTGTCTTGAGTAAGAAACAAGAGTCTTATAAGCCTGTTGCCTTACTAAAAACTGTGAAAAATGGTGCTGTCATCCAAAACATCGACCAACCCGCTCAAAAGAGTGAGCTGCCTGGTTCTTCGTCTTTCCTTATGGATGGTTTTGTGTCTCTTGTCACTGATCCTTCAACCAAGCAACCGATTAAGATTTGGAGAGATAGTGGAGCTTTTCAGTCTTTGATTCTACAGGACCTCCTACCGTTTTCTGACCAGTCTAAGTTGGGTTCCAGTGTCCTCGTCCAAGGGTTTGGGGGGGGGGTATCTGTCTCTGCCTATGCATAACCTTACACTTGAAACTGGTCTTGTTTCTGGGGAAGTAGCTGTAGCTGTGTGTTCAAGCATTCCCATTAAAGGGGTGTCCTTCATCTTGGGAAATGACCTAGCCGGTGGTAGGGTGCTTGCGGCTCCTGAGGTTGTTCCTTTTCCTGTAGTGTCAAAATGCCCAGATGATCTTGAGAAGCAATACCCAGAAGCATTCCCTGTCTGTGTCACTACCCGTGCCATGTCAAAGAAGAAGAAACAAGACAAAGAAGCTGATTCTGATATTGCACTGTTTGACACATTTTTGGCGAAGGTTGACATGTTGGGATTTGGTAAAGTGTTTCCCTTTGGTAACGAGCTCAAGTGTGAGCAGGGGGGAGATGAAACCTTATCTTCTCTTTTTGACCAGGTTGTTCCTGATGATGAGATGACAGCTGTGTCTTGTTGCTATTTTGTAAACAATGGTGTGTTAATGAGAAAGTGGACTTCTCCAAAACTGTCCTGTCATGATGATTGGAGTAGTGTGTTTCAAGTGGTAGTGCCAAGTGTCTATCATCAGGATGTCTTGCAGTTGGCTCATGATCATTGTCTTGCTGGTCATATGGGGATTAAGAAAACTTTAGACAGAGTGCTGAGACATTTCTTTTGGCCTGGTGTGAAATCTGATGTTGCTGAGCATTGTAGAACATGTCATGTGTGCCAAACTATTGGTAAGCCCAACCAGAAGATTCCCCCAGCTCCTTTACATCCTATCCCTGCCATAGGAGAGCCTTTTGAGCGTATCTTGATTGATTGTGTTGGTCCCCTTCCTCGTACTAAATCAGGTAACCAGTACTTATTGACAATCATGTGTACAGCTACCCGGTTTCCTGAAGCTATCCCTCTACGTAGAATCACTGCTTCAGCCATTTCCAAGGCCCTTATTAAGTTCTTTACAGTGTTTGGCCTGCCAAGAGTTATCCAGACCGACCAGGGTTCGAATTTTATGTCCCGTGTGTTCTCTCAGGTTCTCCAGCAGTTGTCTATTGAGCACCAGACTTCATCTGCTTACCATCCAGAGTCTCAAGGGGCCCTTGAGCGGTTTCATCAGACCCTAAAGTCCATGTTACGAGCCTACTGTAAGGAGTTTGAGAGAGATTGGGATGAGGGAACCCCTTTGCTCCTCTTTGCAGCTAGAGAGGTCACTCAAGAGTCCCTTGGCTTTAGTCCAGCTGAACTGGTGTTCGGTCATACTGTGAGGGGCCCTTTGAAACTTTTGAAAGAGAGATGGTTGGCAAACCAGTCCCCCGCCACAAATTTGCTAGACTTTGTTTGTAATTTTCGGTCAAAGCTGAACAAGGCATGTGAGCTGGCGAGGCAGAACTTGGGGGAAGCCCAAGGACGGATGAAGGGGTGGTATGACCAAAGGGCAAAGCATCGAGCGTTCTCTCCTGGTGACAAGGTGTTGGTGCTGCTGCCACTTCCGGGATCTGCTTTGCAAGCTCGATTTAGCGGTCCATATGTGATTGAGCGTCGGGTGGGTAAGTTGGATTATGTGATAAAGACTCCAGAACGAAAGCGTAAAACACGTCTCTGTCATGTTAATCTGTTGAAACAGTACTGTGAGAGGAGCCAGGCTGGGCTCTCAGGGGTGAAGACGGTTGCTGTGCTGAGCACTTCGATTCCTGTGGGTGAAAAGGACATTGATGGTGTTGTTGAACGTGGGGTCTCTCGTGCTAGGCTTCCGAACTCAGAAATTGTAGCCAATTTGGAGGTCCATCTGTCTTATCTCGAGTCATCACATCGGTCCGACGTTATTGAGGTTATTTGTAAATATCCTGCCCTGTTCTCTGATGTGCCTACTTGTACCAATGTTCTCCAGCATGACATTGATGTCGGGGAGGCTGCACCTATTAGGCAACACCCTTACAGGGTAAATCCTGAGAAACGCCAGCTGATGAGCAAAGAAGTGGATTACATGTTGCAGCATGGCATTGCAGAACCTAGTGCTAGCCCATGGAGCTCCCCGTGTTTGCTGGTTGATAAGTCAGATCGCACACCTCGATTTTGTACTGATCTTCGCAAGGTCAACTCTGTCACAAAGCCTGATTGCTATCCTCTTCCCCGTCTAGATGATTGCATTGACAGAGTAGGGTCTGCAGCTTGTGTCACTAAGTTAGACCTCCTGAAAGGCTACTGGCAGGTCCCTCTTACTCAGAGAGCTCGTGAAATCTCTGCCTTTGTGACTCCAGATGACTTCTGTCAGTATACAGTTATGGCTTTTGGAATGCGAAATGCACCTGCCACATTCCAGCGGCTTGTTAACCTGGTGTTGAAAGGGGTTGCAGATTGTGAAGCATACCTTGATGACATAGTTATTTATAGCTCCACCTGGTCTCGGCACATAGCTCAGGTGGAGGAAGTATTTGGTAGGCTGGCTGCTGCCAATTTGACTGTGAACCTTGCCAAGTGTGAGTTTGGACAGGCCACTGTGACGTATCTAGGGAAGGTTGTTGGGCGGGGGGAAGTCTGTCCTATTGGCGCTAAAGTAGAGGCCATTTGCTGTTTCGGTGTTCCTACTTCTCGGCGTGAGCTGAAACGGTTTCTTGGCATGGCCGGCTATTACAGAAGTTTTTGCAAGAACTTTGCTACTGCGGCTGCCCCCTTGACTAGCTTACTTAGCCCAAAGGTCCATTTTGTGTGGACAGAGATGTGTCAGTTGGCATTTGAGAATCTGAAGGCCCTGTTGGTCAGTGCCCCAGTCCTGGCTGCCCCTGACTTTAACAGGCCATTTAAACTGGCTGTCGATGCTAGTGATGCTGGGGTTGGTGCTGCCCTACTTCAAGACGACTCGTCAGGGGTTGAGCATCCTGTTTGTTATTTTTCAAAGAAGTTTGACATTCATCAGATGCATTATTCTACCATTGAGAAAGAGGCCTTGGCTCTTATCTCTGCTCTGGACCACTTCGATGTGTATGTCTCTTCCAGTCAGGTCCTGGTGGTCTACACCGACCATAACCCACTTGTGTTCATCGGCAGAATGAGGAACTCCAACCACCGGCTGATGCGATGGAGTCTGTTTCTGCAGGGCTTTAACCTGGAAATAAAGCACATCCGTGGAAGGGACAATGTGCTCGCAGATGCCCTTTCAAGGTCATAAGTGTCAGAAGCATATGTGATGCAACATTTCAATTTATTTTGGTGTTAATTTGTTGTGTGTAACTTGGCGGTTGCCTAGAGCAACCGTTTTAAGGGGGGGGGGGTGTTATGTGCAGATCTGCTCCTTGTTTACGGTAAGCGTGCTGCGTCATTTCCTGTTTTCTTGCCACTGGTGGTGGTCGCTCTGCGAATTAGCTCCGCTGCTAAAACACAACTGTTTCTCTGTAGCACTACAGCTAAAATCACCGGTCTGTAGTTAAACACTCGCACATACCAACCCTTACTCTATCGTGCTTAGTGATTCTGTGTTCTGTTTGAGCTCACCCTCGCAGCTCTATAGCAGCGATGTCTTCTCTCTCTCCCTGTTGCTCCACTGCTCTCTCTTGCTCCGAGTGTCTAATGTTTACTTACTCCTCTGCCTCCCTTAACAGTAGTGGTACATGTAATAAATGTAGTGTGTTGATAGCGATGGAGGCTCGGCTTAGCGACTTAGAAGCTCGGCTCAGCAGCTTAGAAACTCCGTTAGCTGTAGTTAGCCGGCTCCCGCTAGCCGCGGAGCCACCTAGCTTATCACGTGGCTTAGCCTTAACTAGCAGTCCCCAGACTAGTCCCGTGCAGCCGGGAGCGCAGGGCAGCTGGGTGACAACCCGGAGGGGGCATAGTGCTAGACTTAAAAAGCCCACGATTAAAGAGCCACCAGCTCACGTCTCAAATAGATTCGCTCCACTCAGCGAGGCACCCGCTGATAAACAGACTCTGATTATTGGCGACTCGGTTCTGAGAAACGTCAGGTTAGCGACACCAGCGACTATAGTTAATTGTATCCCAGGGGCCAGAGCCGGCGACATCGAATCTAAACTTAAGTTAATGGCTAAAACTAAAAAAGGTAAATACAATAAAATCGTAATTCACGTCGGCAGCAACGACTCCCGGCTTCGCATGTCGGAGATCACTAAAGTTAATGTTGAGTCCGTGTGTGCTTTTGCTAAAACGATGTCGGACAAAGTAGTTTTCTCTGGCCCGCTCCCTAATACAACAGGTGATGACATGTTTAGCCGCATGTTGTCTTTTAACCGCTGGCTGTCGAAGTGGTGTCCTGTAAACGGCGTGGGCTTTATAGATAATTGGCTAACTTTTTCGACAAAACCTGGTCTTGTTAGGAGAGACGGCGTTCATCCCACTTGGGATGGAGCAGCTCTCTTATCTAGGAATATTACTCAGTCTATTACATGACAACCCATAGTTGGGACCAGGAAGCAGAGCTGCAGTGCTAAACACTTCTCTGCGCTCCCTCTGGATCAATCACAAAACCCCATAGAGATTGTGTCTGTTCACCGTCCGATTAAATTATTGAAATTAAACAATAACAGAGCGAGAACTCCACACAAAAATTTAATACAAATAAAAACAACCTCTGAAACAATACAGGAAACCCAGACTTTTAAATGTGGTCTTTTAAACATTAGATCACTGGAAAAAAAGGCTCTTTTAGTTAATGAAATAGTCTCCGATTACAACATAGATTTACTGTCCCTCACTGAGACGTGGCTACATCCTGATGAATATGTCAGTCTAAATGAATCTACTCCCCCCAGTCATATCAATTCACAGGTTCCTAGAGAAATTGGGCGAGGAGGTGGAGTTGCTGCTATTTTTAACTCCAGTCTATCAATTAATCCTAAACCTAAACTCAGCTACAAATCATTTGAATGTCTGGTTCTTAGTCTTCCACGCCAATCCAGGAACCACCAACAGCCAATCATATTTGCCGTAGTTTACCGTGCTCCCAGGGCTTATACTGAATTTTTAAAGGAATTCCCTGAGTTTTTATCAAACTTAGTCCTAAAGACCGATAAAATTATTATTGTTGGTGACTTTAATATTCATGTTGATAATAATAAAGATTGCCTTAGCGTAGCATTTATTTCAATACTAGACTCTATTGGTTTCAGTCAGTGTGTGCACAAACCTACTCATTGTGGTAACCACACACTTGACCTTGTATTATCGTACGGTGTCGGAATTGAAAATTTAACAGTACTTCCGCGCAATCCAGTTCTATCAGACCATAATTTAATAACCTTTGATTTTTCAATAACTGAATATATGCCACTAATAAAAAATTCATTTTCTAGATGTCTACCTGATAGTGCTGTAGCTAAATTTAAGGAAATAATCCCAATTACATTTAAACCCGTATTAGCAGTAGATATAAACAACAAATTCTTTAAAACCCTGAGCTCCATTGAGATCGACCACCTCGTCGATAGCTCTGCAGACTCATTACGATTAACATTAGACTCAATAGCGCCTCTAAAAAAGAAAAATGTCAAACATAGTAAATTAGCTCCATGGTATAATTCCCAGACAAATGAGTTAAAACAATTATCAAGAAAACTAGAAAGGAAGTGGCGCTCCAGCAACCATGTTGAAAATCTAATAGACTGGAAGAATAGTGTTAAAGAATATAAAAAGGCTCTCCACAAAGCAAGAGCCGCCTACTATTCAAAACTAATAGAAGAGAATAAAAACAACCCCAGGTTTCTCTTCAGCACTGTAGCCAGGCTGACAGAGAGTCACACCTCCACCGAACCCAGTATTCCTCGATCCCTAAATAGCAATATCTTTATGACCTTTTTTAATGATAAAATTCAAACTATTAGAAATAAAATCAACCATCTCCTGCCCTCAATTGGCACTAATACCCTCCCAACAACAGAGATCTCAGAAACGGCTGAGAATCCTACCCATTACTTAGACAGCTTCTCTCTGATCACCCGTGATCAGTTTACCAAATTAATCTCAGGTTCTAAACCAACAACCTGTATCTTAGATCCCATTCCTACCAAATTACTTAAAGAAATTCTGCCCCTAATTGATAGTTCGTTACTTAACATCATCAATCTGTCATTATCATCAGGTTATGTACCACAGTCTTTTAAAATAGCTGTCATCAAACCCCTACTCAAAAAACCCACCCTAGACCCAGAGGTTTTAGCCAATTACAGACCAATATCTAATCTCCCTTTCATGTCTAAAATCTTAGAAAAAGTTGTTGCCAATCAGCTGTGTGAGTTTCTCCGGGAAAATAATATATATGAAGACTTTCAATCGGGGTTTAGAGCCAATCACAGTACAGAGACAGCCTTGGCAAAAGTCACTAATGACCTTTTAATAGCCTCAGATCAGGGACTTGTGTCTGTCCTCGTTCTGTTAGATCTCAGTGCAGCATTCGACACAATTGACCATCAAATTTTATTACAAAGACTCAAACAGTTAATTAACATTAATGGAACCGCCCTTAACTGGTTTAAATCGTATTTTTCTGATCGCTCCCAATTTGTGCAAATTAATGATGAGTCATCTGTGCGCACCAAAGTTAACCATGGTGTTCCACAGGGCTCTGTGCTCGGCCCAATTTTATTCTCATTATATATGCTTCCACTAGGAAACATTATCAGGACACACTCGGTAAATTTCCACTGCTATGCGGATGACACCCAGTTATATTTGTCAATAAAACCTGAACAAAGTAATCAATTAACTAAACTTCGAACATGTCTCAAGGACATAAAAACCTGGATGACCCGCAATTTTCTCTTATTAAACTCAGACAAAACAGAGGTTATAATACTTGGCCCCAAACACCTTAGAGATGCATTATCTAATGATATAGCTGCGCTAGACGACATTGCCCTTGCTTCCAATGAAACCGTCAGGAACTTGGGAGTGATCTTTGATCCTGATTTATCCTTTAATTCTCACTTAAAACAAATTTCTAGGACCGCTTTTTTCCACTTACGTAATATTTCCAAAATTAGACATGTCCTTTCCCAAAAAGATGCAGAAAAACTAGTCCACGCCTTTGTTACATCGAGACTGGACTATTGTAATTCATTATTATCTGGCTCCAGCAGTAAGTCGTTAAAGACTCTACAGCTTGTCCAAAATGCCGCAGCACGTGTCCTGATGAGAACAAAGAGAAGAGAGCACATTTCTCCAGTATTAGCGTCGCTACACTGGCTTCCAGTTAAATCTAGAATAGAATTTAAAATTCTCCTCCTCACCTTCAAGGCCCTTAATAATATGGCGCCTTTTTACCTTAAAGAGCTGTTAGTACCTTATAAACCCGCTAGAGCACTCCGCTCCCAGAATTCAAGCCTACTTGTCGTCCCTAAATTCTCTAAAAAAAGAGTAGGAGCCAGAGCTTTTAGCCATCAAGCCCCTCGGCTGTGGAATAATCTACCACTTTCAGTTCGGGAGGCAGATACCATCTTTTCATTTAAGAGTAGACTCAAAACCTTCCTTTTTGATAAAGCTTATAGTTAGAGCTAATTAGTGCGCCAGAACGTTACTTGTTCTATTTTATGACACATGACACACGGAGCTTCTCTTTCCAGCTTCTCCTTCCTCTTCTCCATCCCTATCCCCCTTCCCCGGAATCCCTTTGCTTTATCACCCGCAGATCCAGGGCCTCTGTGGCCGCACCATGGATTGCGGTTTGTGGATCGTACACCGGGGGTCGCGGTGGTGGATCCATTGTGGCGGATTCTGGGCTGATCGTGGTGCTGGTGGCGGACCCTGTGTCGCGTTGGCATTGGGCACGGGCGGTGGACCAGGACCGCGGTGGTGGCTTGTGATGGGTCCTGGTGGGCGGCGGTGGACGGTGACTGAGGACTGGAGTGGCGTCTGGTCTGGATGGTGGATCGTGGTCTAGATGGTTGCTGAGCATGGACTGTGCTTGCAGCGGGACTGCTTGGCATGTCATGTTGGGGTTGTCCTTCGGGATGTCTACCCTCATCAAATGCTGCTAGAGACTTTGATTATTGATGATGTTCTCCTACACGTGGCATCTATTGCACTTCTGTCCGTCCTGGGAGAGGGATCCCTCACATGTGGCTCTCTCTGAGGTTTCTACATATTTTTACCCTGTTAAAAGGGTTTTTAGTAGTTTTTCCTTACTCTTGCTGAGGGTTAAGGACAGAGGATGCCACACCCTGTTAAAGCCCTATGAGATGAATTGTAATTTGTGAATATGGGCTATACAAATAAAATTTGATTGATTGATTGATTGATTGATTGTTTTGCAGTGCTCCTGGAGCTCCTCCTTCAGCCCCTCCTTCTCCTCGTTACCTGGCACCTGCTGCTGCCTTAAAAGCCTGGGAGGCTTCACTCATGGGGGTCGCTAGGCAGGGCTGGCCGCATGGCTCCCATTCACCAGTCTGATTACCATTCATAACAATAAACCCAGTTTTCTTATATTTAATCCTTGTTTGTCTACTTTATGTTGCCTCCGTCGAGCCGGGTTGTAACAGATAGCGGCATTTTCTTTGAGCTGTGCTGAGCCTGTAGAGTTCAGACAAGGTGCCAGTGAATAAACTCTTGTGGTGCACCGTTACCTTGGTTAAACTGGAGCTTCCCACTGACCATTCGTTGTGACTTGTTCTCTGTAGTTGCTTCGCCCTCAACCTGCATCCCTCTACTCGTGACAGTGGAAACATAAATAGATTTATATCTGGCCTTTCGGAAATACATCATGAACAATAATCCCATTAACACCAACAACCGCACCGACTCCACAGTTCACCACAGAAAGTATTAACAACCTGTCATCTACGTGCTCTACGTGTTATAAGGTGCAGCATCCTCACACACAGAGATTAAATTATTTTGGTTTCACGGGTTTGTTCAAAGACAAACTTGCAAGCAAACATTTCTGCTCCGCGTGCAAACCCATTCTTCCCCCCCGCACCTACAACCTCCCAACACAGCCCAACAGTCAGTCGCTCATCAAGAGGCAATTTGAGACTTTGAAGACTGGGACAGTGGCTGATGCTCCCCTCCTTTGATTGGTCCCTGTGAACACTCCAGTCACCGGCTTATCTCTGATCTTTGTGTTTGCGCAGTTGTGCACGTGGAGCACAAATGTTCACTCGCAAGTATATATTTCCACAAGTGGACACTGTTTGTGTGCATCTGCAGAGTAGAAATGCTCCCAATTATGGTTTCGTACTCGTGGACACTGTTCCGTGCACCTGTATAATTTGAGACTAAATAAACACCACATATGCCCGTATACAATATGCATGGGTTGGATGAGTGCTGAAGCGTCCCTGGCTGAGAGAGTGACCAACATATCACATCAGTTTACCAGCACGCTCTTTGCATAATATCCTACTCTGCCTGCAGCGGTGATTATAAGACTGCTATCTTAAACGTTGAGCTGGGTGAGCTGGATCAATGCACTTGCTGAATTTATATGAATATGGTTGAAGAGCCAAATCTGCAGTGCAACCTGTCAGAGCAGCAGGGGCGTCGTTAAGCCTGTTTTAGGGGGGCTGAAGCCCTATGTGATATGCTATGCTACATATGCCACATATGTGAGTGCGTTTCTGGTTTGTATGTTTTCTCCCCCTTCAAATTACAATCCAATGGCCTCTCATCATACTTAACAATAAAAGATCGGGCACTAGGACCTTGGGGAGTCTGCATCGCTGCTGCGCTGGCTTTCTCACTCTGCCAAGTAATGTCTCTCATCAAGACAGCAGGATTACAGCCAAGGAGTTTAGCTCATAGTAAATGATGCACGGAGTGAAATTGTAAGTACAGGTAGTTACATCTGTAGTTGTTAACGATTGTTACCTGCTTAAATTTAGGTTTACTTGAGGCAAATGAAAGGGAATATTGTAATGAGCTATGTTAACACTAAGCAAGCTAGCTAGCTATTTTGTTAGAAAATGTCTCCAGTGAGCAAGAGTGTGAACCGGCAAATTTGAAATGTAAGAAATAACTATCGACAGCTCTCTATTCTTTGCATTAATATCTATCTCTAGTATTTTAAAACAATAATATCAGTGCCTATAGAATGTTTTTGTTTATACCCAGTTCATATTTGTGTTGTCAAATTTCACAATGACCCTGAAATTCTGTCTCTTCTGTTATCTTATACTGAATGAATGCAAGCAAAGATACAGAGAAAAATCACACTCTTTCTGATTGAACCAATCTGTGAACTGTATAAAAACATGGATATCCGCAGCCCCAAATGAGCCCCAAAAAATTGGCGCATTCACATTCAGCATCCTTAGGGGCTGAGCCCCCCCTTTCTTTCAATCCTAGAAACGCCCCTGCACAGGTGTATCATTACCAGAAAAACGAAAAGGCTTTAGGTGCAATTTGAAAAAATGACTTTATCGTTAAATCAACAATTTGAAAATAAAATCACTAAATACATTAAATATATATGATTTTATGAAAATCAAATGTATTTATAGTTAGACCACCACATCCATACTGTAATATAATTTATATAATTAATTTACAAATTGATTATATAAATTAAATAATTTTACATTGACTTCAGTGCCATGAACATGTCTTCTGATCTGATATTGACCTCAACCATAAATAAATTGAAATAAATGTGTATATATACAGTAAATATATAAATGATAATGACTTGTGTGTGTGTGTGTGCGTGCCTGTGTGTGTATGCGTGTGTGTGTATTTGTGTGTGTTTGTGTGTGTGTGTGTGCATGTGTGTGTGTGCGTGAGTGTGTGTGTGCGTGTCAGATGGGCGTGGTCAGTGTGATGGGTGGGCCCTCAGATGAAATGACATATTTACAACACATCATTAGATCATTTCAAATATGTACAAAGGGGGACAGGGGAGGGGTTTGTTTTGCAGAGTAGAAAAAGGGTGAGGGCGGGGGCTTCTCCACCTCTTCTCTCTCCTCCAGCTCATCTCGGCCTCCTCCTTTCTGTAGCTCAGTCCCATAGTTGAAGTTGTCTCCTGCTGCAGTTTCGTCTCCTTTCGGCCCTGAAGCAAGCACCTTCTCTTTCTCCTTCTCCTTCTCATTCTCCTTCTCCACCTCCATCTCACTGCTACATCCTGTATCAGGCTGAGGTGGCTCCTGGTGCAGCCTTGCTTCCATAAGCTTAACCTTGGCCTGACAGTCAGTGAGCTCAGCCAAGCAGTCAAGATAGGCCCTGAGGCGAGTGCGCCGTTTCTTGACCTCCTTTGTTATGACATCATCTTTTTCTTTCAGCTGGTTTTCCAGCTGCTCCACCTTCTCCTTCAGAGCCTGGATCTCCTTCTCCTTCTCCGTCTCCGTCTCAGTCTCCTTCTCGGTGTCCTTCTCCTTCTCCTTCTCCTTCTCCTTCTCTTTCTCCTTCTCCACCGCCATCTTTATGCCATCATCTCTGTCTTGAAGCTGGTTTTCCAGCTGCCACACCTCATCCTTAAGAGCATTAATCTTCCTGAGGGCTGTGAGGAGTTCGTCATTGAGGATCTTCAGAATATCTGGTTTCTCCATGGTTTACAGCAGAGAGTAGATCTATCTTCTGATGAAGCTGTTGGAACAGTGGATGCACTATTTTCAGAAGAAGTTTCCGTTCTTGTCTGGATCTTGAAGTCAAATGGCTTTTGTCTGCAGGTGACAGGATGAAGGTGAATTTGATCTATCAAACATTCAATATAAAACAATTGACACAGATAGACACACGCAGAGAGAAGGAGAGAGAGGGAGAGAGACAGACTGGCTGGTTTAAGCGAGCGAGCGAGCGAGAGAGAGAGAGAGAGAGAGAGAGAGAGAGAGAGAGAGAGAGAGAGAGAGAGAGAGAGAGAGAGAGAGAGAGAGAGAGAGAGAGAGAGAGAGAGAGAGAGAGAGAGAGAGAGAGAGAGAGAGAGAGAGAGAGAGAGAGAGAGAGAGAGAGAGAGAGAGAGAGAGAGAGACACTCCCCTCCTGCTACGTGTGTATCTGTCTGGTTGCCATGGAAACTCAACTGAATGCACCTGTTCTCTCCCCACTGGGAAGAGAGAAATCTAAACTCTGAGTGCACCACTCAAACAACTATAATTCAGAAACTATAAGTTTTATCTGTGAAATAAAGACATCGTGAGAATTCCAAGACTTTGTCGGACACACAGATATATTTGAAATTTGTGAGAGTAAAAAAATGGGACCGTGTGAGCAAGTTATGCAAGTTGATGCTCCTTCCAGAAACGTTTTCTCTGAAATAACATTAGACCCAATAGAGAGGGATTGTTTTTTTCCCTAAAGGAGCTACACACCTCATGTAATGTGCTCCTAGCATTAACTTAAGCTTCCGTCAACTTGTTCTTCAACACATTCAAACTACACATTAACCAAAAAATCTTTTTGAAATAAAACTTCCCTCATCAATCACCATGGCACCAAGCCATTGTTAAACACCAAGGTTAATCTTCCCAATGTTACAAAAATCACATTCTTTGGTAGAATAAGATGTGAAATGTGAAAATATCCTGGTGCTACAGGTGTTTTGTCCACAATGCCTCGCTCTGCCTGGCCTCGGCGACCTAACGCTACTTAGCATTACGTTAACACATATCACTCATTAAGATAAGCAGCAGAAAACACAAAAGAAGCCAGCAACAATATTTTCACATTTGTCATAAAAGCAACAGAAAACAGCACATTATCAACATGTAACCGCAGAAGCTTCATATTATACAGTGGTTTAATTTCAAACCTGAATAATGAGCCTGAATTGTATTGGTTAGCATGCTGGGTAAACACAGAGAGAGAGTGAGACATGACTTACCTCAGTCAAGGTCAGAGTGCAATACCAACTGTCTTAAACTTTAACAGTATTTAAAGCAATCAACAGCTAATCAGAGGTCTCCTATCAAAATACCAACTTTGATGCTGTTCATCAAAGCATCAAAGGAGGTATTGAGAGAGTGTACCTGTCAATCAAAAATAATCTTCTATTTCAAATCTTAGCATCTGGTTGCTATGGTGATAGAACCACCTACTGATGAGGAAGTTTTGCGATCATTTATTTTGGTATATAAAAACAGGACGTTTCATTTTGGTGGACTTTTAATTGCGTCATTCTTGCAGCATCTGATCTTTAATTTTTTAATGGCTCCTGTCTTATCACCTTCTTGTCTTAGTATTAATATATATATATAATATATTATATATATTATATATATATATATACAATATATACTTACATATATGTTTATAAACATATACATATGCATGTATACATACATACACATACACATTGTGTGATGGTAGAAAATGTATTTTGTTTCATTTAATTCTCTTTTGTTCATTTCGTCGTGTAACTCTTAGCCGCAGTATTTCATCACAAACGAACATGTGAACATTATACAACCCAGGATATTTCCAAACAAAATTCAGACTTAAATAGTTTAAATTTATTTTATCAAGAGGTTCATGTCACACTGTATGGAGAACATTTAAGAAAAGACGATTTTCTACAACCACAAATTCCATTGCATTCCAAGTGTTTTGCAGCAGAAAATTCCTTCATAGGTGTCTATGGATGAGAGTAATGCAACTCAGAGCTCAAACAAAACCTAAAGAATCACGGAGACGGATGACCAATTACAATACATATGACTAACTGGATATGAAATTACTTCTTCAAGAGGATATGAGATTTTGATCATTTTGCGCAGCCCTAGTTTTCATTGAAATGCTTGTTCTCTCACATGAAAATACTTTGTTCTTTAAAATGCACAACAATGTTTGTCAGTAGGACTTCCTGATATCTTCCTCAACGATGAATGGACACACATTCTGTTCATCCACCGACTGCCCTACCTTACACACGGCATGAGAGTATGATTTTGAAGGTCAGAGATCTTAAACATCTCAGAGTTCATTTTTACTGTTTTAGATTCTTACTACTGGAGATCCTTGGGGAGTCTGCATCGCTGCTGCGCTGGCTTTCTCACTCTGCCATTACAGCCAAGGAGTTTAGCTCATAGTAAATGATGCACTGAGTGAAATTGTAAGTACAGGTAGTTACAGAATGTGGCTATCTGTAGTTGTTAATGATTGTTACCTGCTTAAATTTAGGTTTACTTGAGGCAAATGAAAGGGAATATTGTAATGAGCTATGTTAACACTAAGCTAGCTAGCTAGCTATTTTGTTAGAAAATGTCTCCAGTGAGCAAGAGTGTGAACAAGCAAATTTGAAATGTAAGAAATAACTATCGACAGCTCTCTATTCTTTGCATTAATATCTATCTCTAGTATTTTAAAACAATAATATCAGTGCCTATAGAATGTTGTTGTTTATAATCAGTTCATATTTGTGCAAATTTCACAACGACCCTGATATTCTGTCTCTTCTGTTATCTTATACTGAATGAATGCAAGCAAAGATACAGAGAAAAATCACACTCTTTCTGATTGAACCAATCTATGAACAGCGCGCAAACATTCAGCATCCTTAGGGGCTAAGCCCCCCCTTTCTTTCAATTCAAGAAACGCCCCTGCACAGCAGGGTGTTCCATCAGAAACCAGGTTGTTTTTGAACCAGCGTTTCTCCTGCTCCCGGCTGATAACACAGTGAAAAACAACGGGTAGAGGTGTAAGCATCAACAGTTCTCCCTCTGTCTCTCCAGATGCTGAAGATGACAGCAGGATATATTATGACCACTTCCAGCCCACTTTGAACACCGCTCTGTTTTTCATCAGCAGCCATAAAGAAGGGTGTACTAAGTCCACATTAAATTCAAAGCAGGGACTCACTCTGCGCTGTCCATGTTATACAAGCATCGACGAAATGCATTCCAAAAGATCCTGGCCGCTCGTCAAAGCCAGACTTTTAATTACCCTGTTGTTTATTTGGAAAATCACTGTGGTTTGCGGCGGCAATCCAGATTGATCCGACAAGAGGGAAAAAAATTGGATCTGGAATGAATACGTGCTGATTAACAGTGCGGTGTTTATAGGGTAATTAATAACACCAGGATTACGATCTGGATAAAGCAATGGCCCGTGGTATTCTCCAGGGTGTGGTGGAGCTGAACACTCTACCACACATCCAGGTACTGAAATGGGTGGTGTACAATGCAGTGAGTAAGCCCCCTAGCGGTTTAACATGGTGTTTAGGTATTTGGCTCTTAAAGGTCTAACAGCCAGGTGGCAATTCATCGTGACATCACCCATGTGTTAGAAAATTGCTGTTTTGAAGCCTCTAGTTTAGCATTTTGACCAGTGCCATCTTGGATGCTTGGGGACACTGCACGCCCACATTCACCTGAGACCTGCACCCATTGGACTGTAGTAGCTGTCGATCACATGTTATCCACGCCCCATTGCATATCGTGTTTTAATCTCTATTTTACTTGGAACTTGATATTAAAACTATTAACTCAGTGTGAAACTGTCGACTGAAGTTATAAATCAAGTGAGAAGTTCTTTAGAAACCGACTTCTTTTGCAACAAGTGAAGTTGCCCTCTGCTGGTCATTCAAGGGAAGATAGATTTCAAAGTATATTTACAGTGGTTTTGAGTATTTTTTAGGTGTAGTTACACAGTTACTTCCCAAGTGAGCACTATTGTGGGTATGGCTGCGTGCAGTACCTCAGACAGAACACAGCCTCAACAACGCAGCTGACGTCACAACAGTCCACTAGTCTGAGCCATTTTAACACAACACATTTCCGAGGATATTATAAACCTAGGGATACATCTTGTTTATGAAGGACAGAATACAAACTGCTCAACTGATGCAACTGACGTCACCTGTCTGTACTTTTCCTGTTCGAGACAGAACCCATCACCTGTTCGCAGTCACTTCGTGCTTGAGGCCTGTAACAAAAGCTTCCTACAAATTGACTTGTGTAGAAAAACCCTTTAATTACTCCTCATACAACCTTGGAGAGAAAGAATTCTTCAGTTATTTCTACAGAGAACCTTTCCCGGTTAATATATTGATCAATATCTTCACGGGGCTCCGTGCACACTACCGCGTACGCACTGAACCACTTCGTGTACCCGGTACACTCAGATCAGAGCTCGATCACGGGATCGAGCTCTGATCTCACTGTGCATCTCTCTGAGCAAATGAGTGGGGGCGGAGCCCCGGGGCCTGAGTGTGTGTGCTGTCTGGGGACAAACACACTAATTTACCGCTCCTGGTAATTCATGCTGGCCTGATACGATGATGATTTAACAAATTAACATGAACGTGAGTTCACTGTTCGCGAAAAATATTCGCGACATGCACAACACTGTACAGGGAGCCGCTGCAGGGCCGCAGCTGGCTGACCCCTTTCCCTGCCTGTTATGCCTCTGAGCCCCACCAGTTTGAGAATCACTGGCATAGAGTGAGATGGTGGGTTGACTTTTTCTATTTTTATTTTCAAATTTATTTATTTTTATTTAGAGCATGCCTTGCATCCGGCTGGCCGAGCTGGACCCCCTGGAGGGCCGTATCCGGCTAGCGAGCCGTATGTTTGACACCCCTGGTCTAGGTCCTACAGTCCCTGTGTGCTGGTCCAATACTTCCTCATCCTTGGGTTATTTCTGGCCAAACCTCCAGAGTCCCATAGTTTGGTAAATATTGATAGTGTATTTTCCATTATATAAATGTATCTTAGAACTCAGGACTCGGTCGGCGTCATCATTTTTAAGATGTGGCAACAAGGTTGAGCCAGATTTGACATTTTCTGTCTGTGGCTGTAACAAAAACCCACATTAAAACCTTTTATGGTTTGGTAAACACATTTTACACTTTTATCTATTTCTTTGTAATATACCGTGTTTTTAATTCACTGTCTTATTATACGTTGTCCCTGTGCCATATTTTATATTCCTTGTTTATAATTTGTATTATCTCGATTTGCTGCTATGTGTGTGTATTATGGATAGACAATAAGCCAGAGCCAGATGAAGGAGGCTGGGATACAAACAGTAACGTTCTATTTAAGCTGGACTCACACCTAGTAAAAACTGAACAGAGAGCAGATTTGACCTTGTCCTATGTCTTCACCAGTAGCAACAGACACAAAGTCAGTGCTGCAGCGGACGCATCTGTGCAATCACATTGGGCAGAAATCTAAAGCATGAACAAAATCATCTGCACCAATTATGCACACAACAACACTCCCCATAAAACCTCTATTTGCACATAACGGCTAATTGTACAAAAGCAGAAAATGTGGAAATAGTGGAAACCTAACAGACCGCATCATATGAGCCCTGGTGCATGCTGGGAGACATGCTCTCGTGCTCACCTCCCAAGAAGCTATGTAAAAAGATTGTTGATACTGCGAGGGGGTCAACAGATGGCATTTGGAAAGGTATGGACGGTCATAGTCGTCAGAGCTGCCTGTTGAATAAAGCTTTTTGCAAATACTTGATTCTTCTAAACAAGATAAATACTTACTAACTTATTAGTCAGGTTTTTTATTGTAAAGTATCTCCTACGGTTCAAGTATATAAGCAGAGTTAAGTCTGCACTGAAGTAGGCCCCCCCCCCTGCTCGGGAAAAACATCACAAACTCAACATTATTCCTGAGCCTCTGCACAGAGATGCGTTCATTAGTGTCGAGCTCCACGACTCTCCCTCTTCTACTCGTGAAAAGTCTCTCAGATCTCTTCGCTTTGGTTATTATTCCTGCTTGAAGGAGATCAAATGCGTGGTGCGCATGCAAAACAAGACATGATGTGACACATTGTGAAGTGGGCATCTATAATGCATACACCACGTCGAGGGCGTGTGCTGGGGAGTCCTAACGCCGGTTATTTCAGTCTGACGCTTTCGCTCGGCTTGCTCTATCGGAGGTGACGGGAGGAGAGATACAGCTCTGTCACAGCTGTGACACCGACTGACAGACAAGGGCAGGGAGAAGATACAGAAATAAGGCTCTGATGAGATAACTGCATGTTCCTCGGGGTTTATTGACACCGCACATTGTATATTCCAGTCTCCAACACATGAATGACATTCAAAACACACGCTGCTGCAACCTGAGAGGGAGGAGCAGCTCAGAGATTCTGTTTGTTCACATATCAGCTGTCATATGGAGCCATCACACAGATGGCTTGTCTGAATTAGAGTGGAAAAATGTACCATGGTGCATTTGAGTCATTTTGTTATAGTGGGCCGTAGATTTGTTATATATAGGGATGGACACACACACACACACACACACACACACACACACACACACACACGCAGTTATTGGAGCCATTCTGAGGCTCCAAACCAATATCAAAGTGCCTGATATTCAATATGAACCTGCTATAATCATCTGTGTATGTTAGCAGAGTTGCTTGAAGTGACAAACCCGCACACAATTATCAATCACTCTGCAGTTTGTCAGCTTTTTTAGTCTCTTTCAGCTCACTGCTGTTAACACCAGGCAGCCGTTTTTGGAATCCATACATTATCTATAGCCAGTGGTGGATTTTGGTGATGCAAAAGTACAAATGATTAGACAAAAATGTACTGAAGTAAAAGCAAAAGTACCACATGAACATTTCTATTTGAGTAAAAGTAAGTAAGTAGTTATCGAATTGAACTGTCTCTTGACCAGTGATGCTGCAGTGGGCGGGGTCTAATGTTACCTTCCCACTCTGATTGGATTATTGGACCAATTCTCCTCTCATTATTAATAACTTTTGAAGATATTAAAAAACAATATGAATGTAATTTGTTGTTAAAAAATTTGATTAGTAGAAAGTACAGATATTTGTTGATATATGTAGCGGAGTAAAAGTTCAAAGCATGGGAAAATAAATCTTAAGTTAAGGACAGATGTACTCACATACGGTGTACTACGTAAATATACTTTGTTACATCCCACCACTGTCTACACTGCTTATGTTTTGAGGGTCATTGGCGGCGGAATGGAACCAATCAGGCAGGTGCACCCTGGACAGGCCGCCAGCGCGTCCCAGGGTCAACAAACAGAGACAAACAACAAACATTCACATTCACACCTCGGCCAATTTAGAGTTTCCAGCCAACCTAATAACCTCCAATCTGCATGTGTGTGGACTGTGGATGGAAGCTGCTGTGCCCAGAGAGAGTACTACACCACCGCTGCGCCCTGTTTTTCGCAAATAACTTCTTTTAAACCGACACACAAATTCAGCAACTAGCTGGTGAACATGGTGAAGCATTAAGCAGCTCCAGAGCCCTCAGGGGTTATTGGAGATCAAACCCAGCACCTCACGTATGAACTAGAACATTTCTTGCTATACCCACTCAAAAAATGATGATATGTCATTCTATAGCTCATAGCTTCTCCTTGCTGCTCCCAGGTGGCTTAAAAAAATCAATTACTGCAGGTTTTAAAAACATCAAAAATGAGTGATCTTCGAATAAACCTAGATTTTATTCATTTTGAGTCATTTTGATGTGCTTGGTGTTTTTAAGCATGAGTAACCCCTGACGATCAAACGTCAATTTAACCCTGAGACTTAGGTGCAAGGTGGTCATTCTGTAGAAAACAGATATTCCAGTGCGGCTGTCTGGTGCAAACAAATATTCACCTCACCAGCTCAGATGAACTCCACTAATCAAACAGGCACTCCAGAGTTCACATAATTAACTCCTCATGGAAATTATATCAACAGCAGGAGATGAGACACATTTAAAACACAAGGAGCAACAACAGTCAGTCAGACGCCTCATAAGACAGACATTTCCCTGACGGCAGCCGCAGCACCAGTCTATATGTTTTCAAGCATTACATGACAAGACACCGGGAGGAAGGTTGATTTGTGATGATTTAATCATGTTTTAGCAACAACCGGGGACCAATAATTGGGCAGGGAAGAAGAAACAGTACCCTGCTTGCTAGCATAATGTCCTGCATGTATTTCCCTTGTTACTGTAACAGTGATGGATGAAGAAGCAACAGTCCAATTTGGGAAGCCTAGCAACAGCTCTGAAAAAAGTTACAACCATGCTGTCAATGGCTGCTCAGCCAGTTTCTTTCCCCTTCATTCCTCCCTGGGCTCGAACTTATAATTTAATTTAGGAATATCAAGCGATGCACATTTAAAGATTGCTTCTGTCATCATATGGATGTTGACATGTTATATTCAAGAACAATTGTTTGTCCATCAAAAGGAAGTAAGAACAAACAAAACAAAGTAGTAAATCAGGAACATGAAAACATGATTTGCATCATAAACATGGGGTCAGACGATAGATGTGAGTTTGGTCTTTCTGGGTTTAAAGAAGTTCATATAAAGATGGAAGACATGACAGCTGCTTAAAAGTGAAGCCGAAGCGTCTTGATCGTCCCCTGGTGGCTGGCTACAGTAATGGTCATGAACGCCTCCTCTTTGTTAGTGGATGGGTCAAATAAAAACTCAAAGTAAAGGTCAAATCTATTGATTGTTTCTGTTATTTTGGTAGTTCTTATCACATTGATGTTGGACCAGGTGTTGCAGTTTCTGCTAAATTTGGCTTTTAATTAGTTCACCAGAGTTCACACCTCTGCAAATAAGGGCACCATGAGGGAGTAACAGTTAATGTTAAAATCATGTTTGCTCTCGAAATATATACACAATGTTTCTTTCTTACTGTAATATAAATTAAGACATTGAATATATATCAAATTTCTGCCTAAAACTTACTAAAACTTAAACATTGAACCTTCAAAATCTCTGGAGCACTGAAAATATAATTCTGCAGTGATGTACGAGAAAGTCAAAATACTGTCATATTAATGAATCATGACTATTGTGAGACTGAGTCGATGTAATTTCAAGAATTGTAATTTTGTGAAAAAAACATCAGAAATAATATTATATACAGTAGAGTATTTTAATATCCTTCCCAACATATTTATAATAGATCTTTTGGTATATGGGCACAGGCTGCACACACACACACACATGTTCATAATGTGGGAATACACACATATAATTCAATACTCACGCACCAGTAGGTGGCACTGTTGTGTCGCGGCAACAGAGCAGGGGCCTTGCACCTTGCCATTGTTCATTTCATGCCCTTCTCATTTTAGTTTGTAATTTCGACCAGAATTAAAGCGCAGCCGCTCCGCCATTCACTGCTCTATTTTACACATCAAAGTCAAATGAGTTGAATGCTGGGAAGGTCATGGAAAGGCTCCTCTCTCTCCTATCATCTGTCATCATCTGTGTGCACGCTACGCCACACTCTCAGCCAGGGAATACACATTAAAGGGGGAATCTACCCAAAAAGAGAACGCCATTTAAACCTTTTATTTTTATTTCAGTCCACTTGGAAAGGCTAAACAGACGGAGTCTCTATGGAGGAACATTTGAAAGCTTCTGTCACTGATTAGCGCCTTTTATTCATTAAATGATTTATTTTTGCATCAGCAGCGAGTTAGAGTTGTTTATGTGCACAAATCTTGACCCAATATCCTAGATCTAAGCTGGATGCATTTAAACATTCTGTTTTAGGGTGTATCTCGCATTGTAATCAGCCGAGGGGACAAAACCCAGTGAAAACCCCGATTACACAAGCATCTGTAATAAAATCCAGTGAATATACAGCACACATGTGGCACAGTCGTAACACACTGAATGTCTGGTTATAACCTCGTTAAATGTGCATCGGAGCTGACAGAGAAAATGAGGCACACAGCTAGGTTGACAGAAGGAGGCTGCTGCTGCTTCAAAGACAAACAATAAGAAAACTAATAATGTTCATTATTTACGGCTTGCCACAGAAAGTAGAGGCACAAGAACAGTGAGAACACTTTTTATGCTGAGGCCTCCGTGGCAGAAAAAGTCACAACAAAGTGAAACTCTTTGCCTGCACAGGGCATTTGGTTTTGATTTCTTATTACAGTAACTCACGCTGACAGTCTAAAGCATGTCACTCACCATCAGCGCTGACCTACAACATGCGCCTGTGCCCACGCGCGCAAACACACAAACACGGCTACTGTGTATTAAGCTGTCTCGAGTGTCTGCCGTCTCCTTGTTTGAATATGTTGTTCGCCGCCCCTTGAACCCAAAATCTAAAAGTGTGTCTTTGCTGTTGACAAATGGGATTAGACGTAGCGCGTTTCAACATTGAAACCCGCTGCGCTGGAACGATTGACTGCCTCTGTATCACAGTTGTAATCTATCAATGCAGGTCAGTGGTAAGACAGCAGCTGCGTTTCATTATTATTCCCCTGTCATATCGCATCAGCCCTAAAGAATCAAGGCCCTCCCCGGGTTCTCGGTACACATGTTGACTGTTTATTAGTCTTACACCGGCAGCTCTGAGATGTGGGGCCGTGTTCAGCTTATCCATCACGTCCAATACATGTCCCCAATAGGTACGCAGCCCCTATTAGGGACATAAATGCACACGCATACACACAGGCACACTCCGAAGGCCTTGTTCATGACATTAGCATGCGCCTCGGGTGATCCGGTCACAAGTGGACAGATCTAAGAGCATCGAGTCACAGCAGGCATCCCAATGTGTCTCTGCATGGATCAGAGTGACCACTTGTGATCAGATCTCTTTTCCCTGCTTTCTATACGAATAATCACGTACATCATATCTGTAAGCGAAGGCAAAATGCTTCTTTGAAACCTGGAGGCAGCAGGCACTTCCCATGCTTAGTCCACTGGAGAGAAAATAAGAAATTGAAACAATACAGGCTATTAAAGTTCTACTGCAGAATTAGCATGTTATTGTGTCGAGCACATTTACACCAGCTTTGGTCCTTATCACTAAAAAGCTCTTGAACATTGTTGTCCTTATAAGTCTAAATCTTTTCCACTCGCTTCTCTGTGTATGGCACCTCTTTTCTCCTTTTTAGTAATTCCGTTTTACGTCTGTTTTTGAAACGTCATCAAGGCACCCACTCGCTCGTGGTGAATCCTCCGGATGAGGTCCTGCTGTTCTCCTCCTGTTCTCACAAGAGCTCATTTGCAAGTTTTCGTAAGATTCAGTAGAGGGCTGGCAGGGAAAAAAACTCAGAGAATGTCGGCAGCAACTGACTCCAACATCTGTTTCCTCAGGTACAGCCTCACTGGTTCGTTTACAGCAGTGGTTCTCAAAGTGGGGGGCGCGGACACTCTCCAGTGGGGCCGCAATGTCACAGACCAAAAAAAAAAGAAAAAAAAAAGATCGACGACCTGTCACTGGTTAGTGAAAGCTCCTTCAGTGGCCAAATGCAAGGGGCTGGACTGACACAAACAAATAAAATACTGTTTCGTTCCTGATCAACCAATCAAAAGAGGAGTGTTATCATTTGAGCGAGTTGCACGCTTCCGAGTATGAAAGTAACTGCAGGCATGGTCAGCGCTCACCCTCACTGAGACGACACCCTGCAGAGTTGTTGCGATTGCTCTTGTTTCCTCTATAATTCAGATATTCATTGCTTTATAAACAGTCTTTTTAACTACCAACTACCCCTAACCAGCTTTGGGGGGGCCCAGCTTGCAAAACTTTGAGAACCCCTGGTTTACAGAGATGAGTTCATGTCTGAAAGAAGCTGCAAACAACATTCTAAAAGAATTCAGCCATAAGTGACATAGACCACCTCTGAATGTGTTTTGAATGAGTCTCAGTTCACACATCCACTTGTACACCTGCACTTAGAGACATGTAAACTGCACCATATAAACCACTTCACCACCTGCGGCCCGTGTGATGGAAACAGTCAGTGAAGATTCATAGGATATGTAAGACCCACTGCAGGTGGCCACATGCACATTCCCTGTCATCGTGCCATCGTGACTGAGTCATTCCTGGTAAATCATTTTGCAGGGCTCACTTCGGAGGATGTGATCAGGTACTAATAGACAGCAGCCGAAACAGCAGCTCATTGGGAGCATTGAGCACATTTGGGATATGGCGAGAAAATGGCTGGTTAAAACTCAATTAAAACACACTCAACAGCGGGACACGCTGTGCAGGAAAAGACGAGAGTTAACAAGTATTCACTTTAATTCAAGAACTGTGTAGTACAGAATTACAATTTACTTTCGGAAAAACTTGAACTTGTGTTAATGAACCAATTACTAGTGATAATTCACCATATATATGAGATTCTTGTATTGGGAATAATGCCACACAATCAATAATTAATTGTTGACTTCCTTTGTTTGCACATGCCAGTATATACACTGAACAGGAACAACATTCATACCAGTTTTAATGTTATGGCTGAACGGTGTGCAGTGATTGTATTTCCACGCTGTTACTTTTTCAGTTTGTGCACCATCGCATGATTAATATATGAGTAACACAAGCTCCAGACAACAAAAACAACACATTAATCATCAATTCAGAGGATCTTCACATCAATATTCACATCCATGCCCCATATTATTCATTATAACAACCACAATAGATGCTAAGCAGCTAGCTGCTAACCTGATTTTACTTTTTCTCTTGAGTTTGATCAGATAAGATCAGAAAAAGCCTTTTCTTATTCAATAATGTTCAGCTAGGGGTCTTTCACTTTCTCAGGTTCAAATCACTGTGTCTTAATTCAGAGGCTGCGTCTTATGGAGGCTGCATTTGAAGGCGGATTGTGTGACCGCCAAAGACTGTCCCGTTTCAAAGGCTCTTTCAAAGGCTCTTTAAAAGGCTATCAACAAACGAGTCCTTCCAACCCTCGGGGCACATGATTCATTGTGCTTGGGCAATGAATATTTTTTTTAGTGTTGTGTAAAAGATAGGGGCATTAAAACTTTCGCATACTGTCCATCTGCAGCTTTGTTGCTAAGGCACACTAGTAAAGGTAGGACATGCTGATGACCCCAATCAAGGAAAACCTCTGTAGACCAGGCTGTCACATTTCAGTTCATCCTAAACTGAAGGAGGGGACCCCTGAATTGGGACACAGCAATAGATGGTATAAAAAGATGGATGACATGACTTGTCCGCAAAAGTGAAGCCAAAATTCTTGACTGCCCCTAGGACGCTTGCTGCAGTATAGATCATAAATGCCGCCATCTCCATGTTACTGGATTGGACATGAGCCAAACTAAAAAAATCAGAGTCCACGACAAATAAATTCTTCTCAAAGATGGGTCGTGTTATTTTTGGTAGTTCTCTATCACACTGATACTTGCTAAATTCTCCAGTAAGTTTGGTTTTTATTTGACAATTGTTGCTTTACAAATGTAATGAACCGTCATGATTAATTGCAGAGACTAGCTCGTGATTGGTTGGGTGCATCGGCAGGACCTTGATACCACAGTTTTATCCCCTCATCGCTAAACTCCATCTTTACGAGCAGTCTGTGGTTTACGTGTCAAAACCAATCTAGATTCCAATACAGTCACTGTAATAACATACAAATGGGAATGTGTGCTCTGAATTGAAAGATTTCTCTTCTTCATGGTGTCTTATTCGGGTACTAATGGCGCAGTCTTAAACACAAAGCTTGGCTGGAGGATGGCACATAAAATAAATGGGCAAACAGTCATTAACCAACAGAGCAGTCCCACTAACAGCTCAGTACGAGGCACCACTCTGCTTGAGGGGACACAAATTTAGAAACTAATATGTATGTAACAAGTCATGATGAATTATTAGTTATGTGCCATTTCACACCTGATGTGGAGTTAAATATAAGTGAGGTGTTGATGTGTGGACAGATGTCAGTTAATGAGATGTACTGTGCGTTAATCAACCAGTGTGAAACAGTATGTTGTGAAGTTATTTGTCATGATTTAATACACAGGGTGCTTATTATCATAATGACTCACAGATCATGATTTATTAATCATAACTTACATACATCATATTGATTTATTACTTACTCACCTGATATATCGCAGTGTATCACATTGTGGTTCCTGGTTCAGTTACACTTGGATTCACTTGTATTGTTATTTATATTTTAAGTGTTGATATTAATTCATGTCATATCGCACATTTTCAATCCTCTGAGGGACAAAAATAAAATTAATCATCTTGTATTGAGGTGGGGGTATGGCTGGAATAATATTTCTAGGTGGCCCAAGGACCAACTATGATTGGCATTCTGTTGACCCCAGACTTGTATTTTCCCACACACCCAGAAAACAAACAGTATTTTAGAGATTTATTTAGCTGGCTGATAAAACAAGTGATTCAAAAACACATTTACAGGCAACAATTTGATAATTGATACATTTGACACTAACATTAGCTTCTCAAATGTGAATATTTCAGAAATTTTGTTTTATATGACAGAAAACATTTCAACACACAAACATCTCATCACAATTCTGACAATTGATACACTGGAAAATCAATCAATTGTGAAATAATGACAGAAATTCCTATTGATAATTACAGCATTGTCTGTGTTAATTACTTGATACACAAAATATTCCACTTTTTATAACACACAACATTATCGCCAATGAACTCAGTATACGCAGAAATAAGTGAGGTCTTAAAGTTAGGTTGTGTCACAGAGTCTCTCCACAACATGGAGGATGAACAGTCAGAGATGATACCCTACTTTATTTATGCCAATTTCCAAGAAAAGGCTCCAGGGGATCTGGGGTCTCTGGGTTTCATGCTTTGTCCGCTTTAAAATTCAACCTAACGTGGAGGCAGAAACTAAATAAAAGGGAAATATTAAAACTTGGATTTCACGAGTGGTAAAGAAATGGAACAATTTACATTTTCAGGGCTATGTGCTTATTGGATTTCCTGCTGCGACTGAGAGAAGAAGCTCCGTTCCACTCTCATGTCTGTCTGTTATTTATGAAGCTGCAGCTGGCAGTCAGTTAGCTTAGCTTAGCACTAAGATTTTAAATCGGAAACAGCTATCCTGGCTATTTATAAAAACGTCAGGTTTGTTGTTTTATGGGGAAATCTGCGGGACAACGTCTTGGCCCAACAGCAGCTGGCTAAGAAAACGTCCTGCACATAACAATCTGTGATTCCCAAAACATTCACAGACATCAGTCATTTTTACAAGTGGTATCAATCTGCTCCTCCAAATCCCAGTGAGAAAGAAAATATCATAAATTATATTAAACCCTTTCTTAGTACTCTGTACTACACCTTAAAACAGTTGCCGACAACTGGCAGCGCTAGATTCCAAACTTGCCGGCCAACAACAACATCTGTCCCACCAGAATATTTTTATAATTTGATCATTTTTATTTTATTGTATTGGACTGACACTGACATTTTCAGTAGTCGTGGGTGCTGATCTCTGACATGGCCATGACCTTTCGAGAACCATGTTGTCTTTTAAGAAAAGCACAACTTTCTCTTTTTCGCTTCAATAAACTACACTGAGCGGAATTACAGTGCTTTTATTTTGAAAAAAACAACGTGTATATATAAACTAATGTTTAACTATGTGTAAACCCAGAGGTGAACAGTTATAAAGCAAATTGGGTTTTATTTCATGAAAGACATTGACACAGGTCACCTTTACAGTTTGACAGAAAGCTGCTACCAGATCTACCACAGGCCAAACAGACTGCCCATTCCAAACAGACAGGTTTAGATGGGCCACTGCACTGGTCCCTTTAAACTAAGAGAAGTGAGGTCTGGTCACATCTTTTGCCAACTCTGTGTCCTCTAGTGGCACCTACTACGAAAAGAATCATAAGCCTGGTTTCTTTCAGCACTTGCAGTAAACCGTTACCTGACAACATTTGACCCTCAGCATTCTAAATGTAAATGAATGCTGTGACCCTGCGGTGCATCCAGAAAAGCTCAGTATGAGGAAAATCTGTAGTGTTTTTTTTTAGATTTAGTGGGAATGTAGAAAAAGTCAGTGTCCAACAGGGAAGCATCACCTCCGACATCATCGCTTCAGGTCCAAACTCCATCATCTCGCAGCTCTCTCGACTCACCTGAGCCTCATCTTCATCATTATGGGGAAAAAACACTCTGAATTGTAGTTTTTCGAAAGAGTGAGAGCTGCAGTTTTGAGCCTAGCTCTTTTTGAAGCGATGCGGTGACATGATGAATAGACAAAGCTGAGCGTGTTCCCGTGGCTTAGAGTGGACTATAATCAAGACGAATGTTTGTTTTTGATTGCTCGCCACTGTCAAACGCTCTGAAATGTAGCCGAGTTTTAAGCGGCGGGGAAACTCGGGAAGAGACTGAGAGAGAGACAATCAGTGGATCATCTATTATGTCCAGTGCTTAATGAAAAGGTTCTGCTGCGGATGAGTAAAGTGTTTGCCAAAGAGGCCCTGTCTGCCTTTAGCTGGATGTCATGATCAGTTTAATACTCAGGCTGCTTGTCCTCCACTATTGATCCGCTGCTTAATGGCTTTCTGTGCACAAACATCATTCAAACTGCACTTCATTGCTGTTGTTTGTCTTCCCTTCGATTCTCTCTTACACCACTTATCCATTAGGATACTAAAGGATACTAAACTGTTGTCTGTCTGTCCATCTATCTATCTG